>NW_017728950.1:27373385-27400261 GCF_001723895.1 Crocodylus porosus
AGGGAGGTGGCTGTTCTGGTCCCTACTTACACCAGCTAAGACTCAGGTACTGATTTCATAACTATCAGCACTTAACGCATATGGCATTAGGGGTGTATGAAACGGGCCCTATTCAATTCAGATTTGGATTCGGCATGAATCAGGGACAGTGATTCAATCTATTAATTCGGATCACAGTCCCTGATTCGATTCAGCTGAATCTGAATCTGATGATTTGATGCTGATTTGGTGAATCAGCAATTTGGACACAGGCACAGCTTTAAAAGTTTTTTCTACATACCTTGAGGTAGGAGCACTGCTCGTGATTGCTGCGGTGCTGGGGCAGATGGAACGTCCCACTGCAGTGTGGGGGGCTCTCCAGTGTGCTAGGCAGAGAACCCAGAAGTGGACCAGAAGTACTTCCGTTCTATTTCTGGGTCTGCCAGGGAGAGCTCTGGGGACCCCTGTGCCCTCCTGGCTCGGCAATTGGCTGCAGGGGGAGCTGGGAGATCACTCCCTCCCAGACCCAAGAGGCAGCAGTTGCCGAGCGGGGAGGGTATGGGGGGGGCTTCCAGTGTGCTCCCTGGTGGACCCAGAAGTGCTTCTGGTCCACTTCTGGGTCTGCTGCTGAGCATGCTGGGGAGCCCCCCATGCTGCAGCGGGATGCTGCATGCACCTCAGCACTGCAGCAGTCACGAGCCCCTGCTACCTAGAGGTATGTAGAAAAAACATTTAAAGCTGTCTCTACATCTGAATCGCTGAATCTCTCCGAATTGATTCAGGGGGTTCCAAATTGATTCAGAGGGATTAAAGGGTCCTCTGATTCGATTCAGAGATTTGGCTACTGAATCAGGCTGAATCGCCGCCAAATCAAATCAGGGACCAAGGCTTCGCACAGCCCTAGCACTTACATGGACCCCTTACTGAGGCTTTTCCACACCTCCCAGTGTACAAGCCATTATCCCTAGAATGGAAGCACAGAAAATATAAGCTACTTGACCAAGTGCATAAGAGAAGGCCCCAGAAAAATCATCCTCTTGTGATACATCTCACTGGTGCTGGCAGAAAACAATTTCCAGGATCAGTGATCTAACTGGGCCCTTGCTAAACCTGTTTTTACCTCTCACTCCCCCCCTGTTGAGAGTTGTTCTGCAAGAGAAACACTGGTCCAGTTCCAGAAGTGGAACCTTTCTTCTAGCTCCTCACCTGCTGCCTCTGGCCTATTGACTGTGAGAATTCAATCATAGGTGTGTCATTACATGGCCCAAGAAAGCAGAGGCATAACAAGGCATCTCTGCTCCCTGGGCTGTGGCTCCACATGGTGCAGTGCCAGCTGCTGTATTCCTGGCTATGATGGGATGGCCAGTTGCCAGCTATTTTTGTACCCCTCCCCCAAAGGCCATGCCTGGTGCTGCTGCCCCAGTCACCCCCTTCAGCTATATGAGAGAAACCTATGGAAGTTTCAGTTGGTTTCAGGGACAATGGTAGTTCAGAAGAGCACCGGAAATGAAACTTACAACTTGGTTAGAGAGTGACCCATTTGCAGGAACAGTTGGTGTGTTACACAATTGGTTACTGTTACCAGATAACTGACTCATCATAGCAAGACAAGAAGACAAAGCTGCCCCTTGCTGAAGGAGTGAGATTTGAACTCTGTAAATTCAAGTTGTTTTTCTTCTCACCGGTTGTTTATTTTCTGACACAAGATCTACAACAAACAGCCAGCCCCAACCAGCAGCTCAACAACAAGATGCTGGCAATGGCAGTTTATAACAATGACAAGTACCAGCTACTACTCAATGAGAGTAAAGAGGAAGCAAACTGTAAGGCTATGTTCCTATTATAAAGAGCTCTCCTTCTCCATATTCTTTTAATTCTTATTTTGTGCACAATGAGATAATGTCCCATCAGAGAAACACTTGTAGCAGGGCCTGAACAATGATTAATTCTTGATGATTTTATTGTTTTCAAAACTTAATTAGTTTTGAAAACAATAGGAGTGAAAACAATAGGAGTGAAATAGGTCTTTAAGCCAATCTTTTCCATCACTTCTCCCCCATTCTGCTGTCTCCTTCCATTTCTAAACCATGTGGTGTAGGTCAGGGCAGCTCTATGGACAAGGCTGTTTTTTTTTTTTTTTTTTTACCAGGGTATAGCCCTACACGTTTGAGCAGTGGCAAGAAATGGATCTGCTCTATTCTTATGAGCTGCAGGTTCCCACTCCCCATTCAGGTTTCCAAGTCGTGGTGCCTCTCCATGACTTCTAACCCTGTTACTCCTCTGACCAAGCTGAGAGGACAGTTGTCAAGGGTACGTGGCAAATTTACCATATCTGGCAGCAGTGCCCTCAAGTGCACTGTACTGCTCTGCACGGACTGCCTTTTAGACTGGAAGCAACAGCCTGTTTGTGAAATATTTGGGGCAGGTGAAGAGCACAGCTAAGAGCCAGAGCCAGTTGCTCTGCATATGACACCCCATGAAAGTTTCAGAGCGAGCCCCACCTCTTGGAGCTGTGTAATGTGTTTGGGGACACTGATGTTGGGGCAAGTTTATCATGTAGGCATAGCCAGTGTGGAGAAGGTGATCTTTGCCATGTCTGAGCTGAAGCAATCATGCCAGCTGAGCTGGATGAGAGCTCAGACAATGAGCTGAGGCTGCTCTTCCTCCAGAGCTCTGATATTGCAGCAGCTGTATTGAGGCAGTATCAGGTGACTTCAGTGGGAACAACTGATCTTAAACCCAAAGAGATCAATGGGAATTATTTCCCTTAATGGCAATGAGCTGTGCATCAAGCCTATGTAGCATGGAGTGAAATAAAAAGACCTAGCATTTGCATTTTTGGCAAACCTAATACTCCAGCTTCATATGAAACCTGAGCCCACAAGGATAAGAGGCCAGGAATAATCAGACATTTTCCAGGGGAGCAATGCATCCTCTTGGTTCCCTTCAGAAGGCAGCTCTTTGATGGGAATTGAATAATTTGGACCAACAAACTTTAGGCCTGGACTGAATTAGTGTCTCCATGAAGATGTTAGCTTCATCTGTTCCCCAGATAATTTCTCTCGCTCTATGCAGTACTCTTCAAGTCATTTCATCTACTCTTACGTTCCAGCTGAAAGAACTCATACAAAGAATTCTTTTTATGGCTTTAGTCATGGGGAGTGACATGAGACTTGATCTCTTGTTTTGTCATGAATTCAGCCCATGACACCTTGTCTGGTGGTCCCAATGGGTTGGTTCACTGTTTGCAAAGGTGACTTATAAAGAATACTTGGATTCTACTGACAATGGTGGAGCTGACACTGAGGGTAATACTTCTCTTTGTGCATCTGCCCTGTACTGCATATAGGCCTGAGGCCTGGGGTTACTGTGCCACCCCTGCATAAAACCATGGTCCAGGTTAAGACAAAGTGAGGGTGTAGACATGGGGTGTTCTAAAGCTTGTCAGTGCAACTGGTACTGATGCTATGCCCTGCACTCCACCAGGAATGGCAGCGACAAGGGAAAATCTTCCCTCAGAGAGGCTGGGGCATTGAATTCCTTTTCTGACTCCAGGAAAAGTTGCTACAGTATCCTTCTCTGCAGTGATTCAGGAATGCCCCTAGTACACATCAGATTCCCCTGCTACTGCCCCCCACATCTAGGTTTAGCTCCTTGGGGCAGTGGGACAGATCTATTCCTTTCTTACCCTCCAGTCACACACAGATTTGCCTGACAGAACCTCTCAGAACAGTGGGACTTGGAGACAACCCTCCATTTAGATGCATAGGGAAGTCCTAGCCTGTCACAGCTATTGTTTCAGTCTGCCTGCAGGCTTGTGCATGTGTTCTTGCAGGAATGACTCTCAGATCACATTTTCAGGCCATTCCTTGTAATTGCAAGCACTGACTTACTTAAAAATATGGAAGTGGAGATGCTGCTGAGCTGGAGACTCAGCCAGAGCTGGATACCTAGGTATCAGCCTGAATGCAGTCATGGTTCTGGATGCTTCTGATCCGTAAACATACCTTGGCATCTTTTGTATATTAGGAGGTAGGTGTGTTCAGCTCAGTTCCTGGTCATATGTCAACACGGGTAATCACATTTTGCCTCTCCAAAAATTCCTCCTGAAGTTTCAATTAGATGCAATAATTTGTTTTCACTTCCCATTCTAAATGGTTGTGTAATATTTCAGTGGGTTGTTAAAATAGTTGCCCTGCTTCACTTCCAGAGGTGGCTGCCTTTTCATAGTGAATGTTGCAATAATATCCCTGCACACAGTATTTCACCTTGCTAAAGCACTATGTGATGCTTTGTAATGAAAAGAAAAAGTTTTATTATTAGGGTGCCACTTTCATAACAGTCCTGTCTACTAGATGCTCTGGGAATAAGTAATGGATACTAAGGCACAGATTTATACTTATATGAAATTACATATATCACTATGGCACCTGATTACAGCTGTTAGTTTCAGTGAAGCAGAAGCAGATTACTATGCCCCCTTATCATAACATACTTTTGGACACAATTACAAAAATCCATATTTCACTTATGTACAATATGAGAACTTTCAATTGAGAACAGTGAAAGACCCAAGTGAAGAATTCACACACATTATTTTTGAAGAATTGCACAATTTTTCCTGTTTGTAAATTGCTTGTATATAGATTGCAAGTTTCCCATAGCAACTTACTCAAAACCATAGGTCTTCAGTGAATGAGTCTTGATGAACAGTGTGCTCAGGAAAAAATCCTTGTGGATATTTTTTAACTCATACTATGTAGCCTAATTATGTGAATTCATACTAAGTTAATCACCTAAGCAAAACATAAGTTAATCACACTAAATCAAATGGTATCATACTTGTTTGGATGGATGGCTTTTACAAATAGACAACAAAAGAAAATTACACAGCTGGATATAGAAATCAGTGGTCATGGTAAGCCTACATGGCACAATTCAGTAGAGGGCAGAGATGCCCAAACTAACCCTGAAGGAACTAGCTTGCATGCCAGAAGCAGTAGAAACATATTAGTGTAGCTTTTCAAATGGGGTAATATTCTCTGCTTCTCAGCATGGCTCTTTAACACCTAATTAGTCTGAGCATCTCTGTACAAGCTTGCATGGGTCAGTGAATACACCCTGAATTTCAGCAAACAGGAAAGTTATAATTCATTTATTGTCAATATTCGCACAGTCCCTCTTTATAGTAATATCTATTTATTGTCTGCTACGAGTTCACAAGTGTCATAGGCACATTCACAAATAGCACATCCTCAAGATGATGACAACAGAAGGTATTATAGACAGCCAACCTATTGACTTGTTGGGCTCTATAACGATTGATGAAGCTTTCATTAAAGTACCTATGAACACTTTAGAAACCCCTTGTTTCTAACCTTACACGTCACACATTGGGCTTTGAAAACCTTGGCCTGTAACTGAAAGCTACAAGTCAATACAAATGAATACTCTATAGTTATTAGTAGGGCGGTGCAAAATTTCAACGAGTGTTTCATTTCGAAGCTGTTTCGACATGTTTTGAGCTTGAAACAGTGAAATCGAAACAAAATTAAAGGCTTTGAAACAGCTTCGTAATTTAACAAGGACACTTGAAATGTTTTGGAAGTTTCAAAATGTTTTGAAGCCAGATTTGCTTGCAGCTAAACAGAAACTAAGGAGAGGGAGGGGGAAGATGGGGGAAGCACTGATCAGATATTGACATGTAGCTCTTGGTTCAATCCTCCAGCCCCTGGATTGATTCTCCAGCTCTCTGATCATTTCCCCAGCTCTTCCCGGGGCTCCCAATCTGCACATGGGGTTGCTGCAGGCTGGGGCCAGCGGCAGCCACTCAGTGCACCCCATGCCGAGCGGGGAACTATTAGAGAGCTGGGGAATTGAACCAGGGGCTAGGGAATCAAACCGGGAGGTGAGAAAATGTTCAGGTCCCTGAACATTTCCTCAGTTCCTCATTCGATTCCCCAGTTCCCCAATATTTCCCCCAGTTCTCTGATTGCTTCCCCCAGGTCTTCCTAGGGGGTGCAGGCCCATAGATGATATAGGATGACAGCAGCTCTGGGCTGTTTTCCCAGCCAGCAGCAGCCGCCAGCTGAAACCCTGTGCATAAATCCAGGGGTCGCACCTCCCGAGAAGAGTTGGGAGAATGATCAGAGAGCTGGGGAATCAAACCAGAAGCTCTGGCTGACAGATGGAGCCACCCCAACTCCCAGACAGTGCATGGCACCCTGCTGAGCTGTGCTGCACCAGGACCATGGGGCAGCTGCCATGTGGGTGTGATGATCCCTGATGCCCCAGGCTGTGTGGGGGAGCTCTGCCACAAGTGCCCAGAGGCCCCAGTTGCCACTGCCAGAGCCAGTGAGTGCGGGGCTTTTTTTTTTAAAGTTCTGCACTCACTGGCTGCGGAGCATGCAGATCATAGCATGCTGCTGCTGCTGGCTGGGGCCAATGCCAGCAGCTGAATCTGGTTGAAGCAGCCCATGCCAAGCACCAGGAAGAATCCACTTCTGGCACTGGCCCCAGACAGCAGCGGCGTCCTGTTGTGATCTGCATGCTCCACAGCCGGTGAGAGCAGAGCTTTAAGAAAAAAAAAAGCGCTGCACTCTCTGGCTTTGGCAGTGGCAATTGGGGCCTCTAGGCAATCATGGCAGAGCCCCCCTCATGCAGCATGGGTCTGTGGGTCTGTGCCAGACTCCTCCTGGGGAGGGGTGCAGGCTCCCAGATCCATGTGCGGGATGACAGCATGCTGCTGCTGCCGGCAAGTGATACTACTTTTGCTTTTAACAGTTTGAGGTACTGTTTCACAAAAACATCTGCACCTACCTCCTTGAAACATGGCAGATGTCATGCCCTCAGATGGGGCTACCATCCCTGCAATTTTCATCTGAATCAGGCATGAAATGACAAAGTTATAGGCATTTTCATGATTCCCCATTATAGCCTATGGGTGAAATGTTGAAATGCATCAAAACAGTGAAAAAGTTTCGATGAAACAAAATGGAACAGTGCTTCAAAACTATGAAACGAAACACCGTCTCTTTGAAATGGTGAAATGGAAGTTGAAATGAAATGATGCTGTTTCACATAGCCCGAGTTATTAGTGCTATTTTCTCAGCTCAGGCTAGGACAATTAGGTAAGCATAACTGTAAGAGAAACAGGCCATGGCCCAAGCCTAGACATTCAATGGAAAGTTTTAAAATATCTGGCTAAGTACACTCCTGACTCCTCAAAAGTCTCTGTACCATTGCTGATATCCCCACACAATTCTTTGCCGAGTCTCAGCAGGCTTGGTGATAATTTTGTTGAGCTACATACTGCATACAGAATCCTGGAGTCCAGGACTTGTGTAGAGTTAGAGCTACAATAGTGTTTACTGGGTCATCTCTGACCTGGGAAAACCCTGAAGCACACAGCTTTTGAAGTCAACAGCTGGCTCAACAGGGGCTGCCAGATCTGCTGACACTCTGGCAGGAGATCTGGTAGGAAATCATGAAAGACAGGGTTAACTGACTGGGGATTTGAGAGGGACACTGGGGCTTGGGGAAGGGGAATAGGAAGAGGGTCTCAAGGCCAGACTCTTATCTCAGGTACACCCTTAGGTGTCTAGAGCAAATCCTCCTTGGATAACAGGCAGGCTTACAAGTCAGCCGAGTTTCTGTGAGCTGATAGCATCTGAACTGAGATCAGATTCTGGACCTTCAAGTTCAATCATCAACTGGAGAACAACTGAAAGAGAGCTGGCTGTTGTACTCAGACAGTTGATCTTGCCCTTGGGTGACACTTAGAGTAGGGATGTAGTGAGGGGCATGGGACAAATAGATTTCACCCTATTCTGTCAGGTGTCTGACAATTACATTATTTCATTTACAAAGGCACTTTCCTATTGGTAACTGGATACCAGCTTTTAGAAATAGGAGTCATTATTCCCTCTCTCTCTCTTTGGCACTTCTATGAGCTCCACTACCTTACTGTATAAGCACTTACCTATCTTTCTAGTAGATTTATCCTTAAAAATACCCATGGTAAAGCATTAAAGTGTTATTATTCCCATTTTACCTTCTACAATTCAGGAAAGCATGTAAATAAGTGCTCATGTGTTCCCTTGGAAAAGGAGGCTTTATTCAATCAAAACCATTGCATTTTGCTTTTGTTCAGAAGTGAAATATACTCAGCAGTTTTCATAATCTTTGATGGATGCAGAGACCAGGGTTCAACCATGCTGGGAGCTGTACAAACATGTAGCAAAAAACAAGCTCTTCAGAGCAGTGACTACAACCAAAATAGAGAAGGCAGAAGTACAAGACTTGCCCAAGGCAATTCAGCAGGTCTGCAGCAGTGCTAGGATGAGAAGCCAGTGCCCTGGCAGCCAAACTGGCATTTTGGCCATCTTGCATATCAATAGTGTGCCTGCAAATTTCAAATTCAGTTTTTCCTTTGAGTCCCTTGCTGGAGTTCTCTTCCTCCCCAACCATGAACTAAGTCAAACAAAATAGGATAATGCTGTTGAAGACAAATAACACGCTGCACAGATAATAGACAATGCACTTTTCCTGGCATTTGCATCAGAGGAACATATTGCAAAACATGCAAATGCTTTGTCTGGAGGATGAATTCTGTTTACATGAAGGGGAAAAAACAAAACAAGAAAGATGAGAGGTGGAGAATCAAATGGGTTGTTGAAACGATGCTCTCACCTGGGCTGCCTTTGGCAAGGTATGCCAATTGCAAGAGAACTAAGCTGTGCTGACAAGCTCTTTAGCTGCTCTAGGTAAGAAGGCCCTTTGGGAGCAGGTAAGAGAAGGGGAGCATGGGCATCCGCTGGAGGACTATTACCTTATTGGTTTATCGGGGTGTCAGAGAACTTGATTAAAGGATGTACACTATAGAGTAAGGGTGTCACAGTTATGGGTTTCAGTGTTGCCCTTGGGTCTCAGACTGGACCCATGTACCAAGTACAATATGCAGTGAATTGGCCCCATATGCTGCAGGGCTAGGGCAGGCACACATTGCACATAGCACCTGGGGCTAGTTTTGGGCACCTGCTGCATGCAGTGTCCATGCCAGATCATCCCTGTGTGCTGGATCTGGCATGGAAGGCTGATCTGCAGGCCCAATCTGGCCCATGGACTGGCCCTGTGCCATCCATCCAGCTTGTGAGGCCCAATGAGTTTGACACTTCTGCCGCAGAGGAAACAGTTAAGTTGGGCACAGATTTTTTTTCTCATCCCTCTACCCAACTCATCCTTTTTCCCTGCAAAAGCTGGAGCTGGGATGAAAATATAACTGACCTGCCTACAAGGCATGTTGCTCCTGGTAACTCTTTCCCTCCCATTCTTCTGCAATGAGTGTGGAGTTCCCGGCATTCCAGTAATCGTTTGAAATGAGTGTAAAGCAGGGCACGTCTGGTCTGGACAGCAGTGAGGCAGGTGTCAGCTACCTAATGATGGAAGAAGCTTACAAGAGGCAGGGGTACAGGTTGAATAAGTGCCTGTAGTTAAGGTACAGACCCATACCAGACTTAAGTCTTCAGTCTGATGTGTCAGAAGATCTACCTTGTCCTAGCACTGGTCTGCACCACAGATTGCATTGCAGGGCTGGGGTCTAAGGATAGAAACCACACAAGGAATAGGCTCTCTCACTCTCTTTAGAAAGAGTCTAGATGTGGTTTATGTTGGGCTTGACACACTGGGACAAATTCTAGCCTCTGTCTCCCTCCCTTTCCTCTGTCTCCCATGCAAGCTTCCTGACTTCTAGAATAAGAGCAAAACCTGGCAGAACCTTTGTGTGAGAGGATGTTTTCATTTGCAGTTGTAACAATTCCCCTTCTGACCCGATCACAGCAGGAAGTGAAAAGCCACAAGAAAGTAAAGAAAATAATAGGAGTACATACAGACCACTTTCCCCGAAACCTCAGAAACAAGTTTGTTTAAGGCTTGTACCGAGAAGTAAGTAAGGGCTCAAGATCATTTTATTTTGTGCCTACCAATTTCTCTTGTCCTACTTGGACATATCCATGCTATCCAGCAGCTTGTAAAGCAAAATTCATGGGTGAGGAAGAGGAATCCCCCTCATCCTTTTATTGCTACCATGAATCTGAGCCCCAGCTGGTAGGTTAGTTGTATCAGATGTGTTCACTGTATGAACCAGTGATTACAGCTCAGGGCTTATGAAGAGGGCAGCCTTCCTACTCGGTACTTGGTTAATTGTGAAACCTTGGGCAATTTTGCTAGGGTTTCTCCTTTCATTTCAATGGCCTTTAAGCAGAAGCTTCTTTGTTATAACTTATTGAAATTTTTCACAATTGGAAACTGATTGCCAGAATTTTGACCAAAAATGAGAATACATTTTTTGTGGATATTTATAATAACAATACACTCAAGTTTTTGACCACCACTATCTACTTCTTGTGGCTCAGTTACACTGAGTGCATCTACACCACATGCTAACTGTGCAATGGCTTAATAATACAGCACAGAAGTGCGTCACAGCACAAACAGTGCTAATACATTACTGCACAGTGTTATTAGGCTACTGCACAGTAGCATCACTGAAAAGACATTCACCAGTGCTACTGCACAGTAACTGCAGTTACTACATGTTTATTTAGTACTTGACTATACAAGTACTAAATTAAATGCACAGTAACCACTGCACATTAATGAATGTGTAGACATGCCCACTGTGTAGAAGATGAGACTGAGCTACCTCCTAACCTGGTTGTTATGATGCTTAAGCTTTCTTAAGTACTTGGAGAACTTTTGGCTGGACAAGTGGGAGTGATGCTTATAGATGTTGACCCTCATGGGCAGAAAGGGTACAGGACCTGCCTGTTACCACAGAATGATCTAGTGAGGGATAGAACCCAAGTCTCCAACTCTCCATCCTCCAATGACAACATGCTATTTGTTGCTGCAGTGTCAAGATTTGAGAAATACTGCCTCTGCATTTGTTCTTGTGGCCAACAAGGCTGACACAGAGGATGCAATGGTTTACTGCCCTAAAGCCAGTGAAGCGCTTATGGGGGTGGTTGGGTGCGGCAGGTGGTCATTCTCAGCCAACTGTGAAAACCAACAGCACCCAGGCAAAGGAAGGCATCATATTGACACAACCTCGAAAGCAAATTCTGCAGCAGCACTTACTACGCTGTTCCATAAGCACTGGCCAGCAGCAGCTAGTAGCACACAGATGGAGATGTGTGGCTTTGCTTTTTTGCAAATGCCACCTAGAACACTAGTTCATCCCAGCCTTAACATCTTCTCTTCTACAAGGACAGTGTCTGGGACATGGGAAGGTATCCTTGCATTCAAGTTTCAGAGTTGGTAGCTGTGACTTGGCCCTTAGTTGATGCTCTGTCCTAATCCCATGGCTAATTTTTTCCAGACAATTTACTCTTTTAGTATAACGCTTGCTGCCAGCTAGTCTGATGCAGTGTTTCTGTACTCAGCGTCAGTGCTACGGAGCTGTAAATTCTGCTTCTCTAGGTGCTGCTGTAAGCAGAGTAATAAAAAGCAAATGACACAGAGCTGGGCTGAGTTAAATACCCAGGGCTGTTTGTTATTGTCATGTGCTACTTATAGTATAGGCTCAATTCCTGTCTCATTTCACGCTGAATCATCCTCGTTTTGAGCAACAGCGATGCCTTTTAGCAGTTGGTGGAGCAGCAGCAGCCAGTTCTGCATGACTGGAACTTCTCAGACAGAAAAAACAACTTTCCTTTGAATTCAGACCCCGGCAGCATAATTGAAAACCAGTATGAACTGTGTTTGTAACTGGGGAACTGCCTTTCTGCCATGGTGAGGGGAAGGACCAATGTTACATATAATACTACTGTTTCTGCAATAGCAAGATGGTCACCAATTATTTTTTTCTACCGTTTTTTAAAATTATAATTCAGTGTCTGGAAATGAGAATGAACAAACACTATGTGCACATCCAACTCTCTGCAAACAGCCAGGACATCTAGAGATGTCAGAGTATTGCTGTTCTGGAGTCTTTCAAGCCATTAGTTTCCTATGGTTTTGACACTTAGTGGGATACATTCATTCAGTGACTTCACAGACTTGGGGCCATAACCTTGTGGAGTTTTTATTCACATGTATTCAGATAAACCTCCTGATGAACTCAATGATAAGTTTATCCAAATACAAACTCAGTAAAGAGTCCAAAATTTAGCCCATCAGGAAAGACAGCAGTTTGTATTCTTCTGTTGCTTCATCTAGCACAAGATTCTTCAAATTAGTGCAGTTGCACTGCTGTCCACATAAGGTCAGAGGGTAGTGGGTCCTGTGTTTCTCAATGATGAAATAACAGTTTGAGAGCTAGATTCTGCCTGTTGGTCCTTTGCTTTACATGCAAGCCTGTAGAAGTTCAAGGATTGAATTTAATAAAGGTGTCAGACTCTGGCCCAAAGGTCATGTTTCCTTGGCTCAAGGCATGCCACATTGAGATATCTCAGCGCATTCGGGCAATAGAAGATATTTGCTATGCTAGCTTGACAGTTCACCTAGGCTAACTATACCTGACTGCTCTATACAGCTCTGCATAGTGCTGGGCAGTCATTCCCTAAGTGAGGCAATGCAAGAAATGTGACAGCAGCTCAGGTAGCAGGGTGGATTCATGATAAAACAAAGTGAGTAGGAGGGATGATAGAAGGAGATGGAGATCTGCTTTTTGTGGAAGGAGCAGCAGCCTGCCCCAGTGAAGAACCAACAATTTGCCTTGTTATTAGTTGAATGAAATATGGTCTCTCTTATCAAGTTAGATGCTTCACCTCCATAAAAACAAGACCGTGGGAGTTTTGGAAGCACTTCAGCTGATTTCAGATGGCATCCATTAAACAACATGTAATGAAACAATACTGGACCAGTCAGGGATTGCTAAAGCTGGCAAACTGATGCTGCCTGCATTGCTGATCAGGTCTGATGTAATCACCTCTCAAAGCACAAAAGACAACAGAAGTTTCCTTTCCCCCAAGCTTTAGCAGCCATTCATTTTGAATCCTCTTCAGATTCTTTCTGAGAAAAAATCATTTCTCTTCCTACTCAGGGTAGACATTTAATCAATACAAGGTGCAGTCAGGCAAAATTAAATCCACAGCAGGGCTCTGTGCTATTTAGATGTGCCTTAAAAATTAACCTTAAACAAACAGTGATGGAAAAATTGTATAAAAATAATAGATGTCCCTCTGCATGTCTTACATTTTTCATAAGGGGCTGAGGTCAGCTCGGTTTAAAACAAGCATAAGAGTGGAAGTGCACCTGCTCACCCAAGAGCTTCCCTCCCCATGTAGTGTTGATAAAGAGGGTGTTTTTGTGACTAGGGTACTAGACAGACTAAGAATAGCTGGGCTCAGTGCCTAGGTCTGCCACTGCCTTCCTCAGAGACCTTGGGCAGGGACAGACGTTCAAGTATCCAGCACTCTCATCCAGCACTCATGCCAGCTCTGAAAACTTGGCTGGAGTTTTAAAAAATGTCCAGCTTCCCTAGTGATACCTCTGGCTAGGTTTCTGAAAACAGCATGGGAACCTGCATGCCAAGTTGTATCAACAAGCTGGTCCTTTACTTCTGCATGGGGACAGAGCCCTTTGGGGAAAAAGTTGCATTCCTGGCAGTGGATGCTGAATCCTTAAAAAATTCCCAAACCCTCTGTATGCAACACAGCAGAAATCCTATTGATTTTTGAAAAAGTTACCATCAGCCTGTAAAATGCTGATGATAATGCTTGTTTCCCTTTACTTTTTGCTTGTCATCTTTAGGAAGACTGCAAGTTCTTTGGGGCAGGGTGGTTTTCATTAGGTCTATGTGCAGTACTACAATGGGATCTCTATAAAGTGATTAATATTAAACTCTAATTTCAACCATTTAAAATGATTTAAATACAATGATTTAAAATGTTTTGTAAGCTCCAGGAACACGAAGAGCCATTTAATCTGAAAAAAAAAATCTTTCTTTCAAAATGGTAAAAGAAGAATAGATATCTGGAGAAATAAAAAATCAAAACAGTGACATCATTCTAAGGGAAACTCACATCAGCTGTGAAACATTTGCTTTTCCTCACTCCACCTTGGAAAGATTTCAATACTTCTTAGAAAATAAATATGCATTTGATGGCAACTTGGGTGGATTTAATAGCTACTCAGATACAACAGGGAATGACAATACCAACACACCCTTTTTAGGGTGAAATGATTTCTTAACATAAACAGTCCTATGCAAATGCATCCATTCTGCTTGGCTCTGCCTCTTAGTAAAACAAGAAGGGTTATAAATCCAAGTCCTGCTTTGTCTGATGTGTCTGACTAGGGTTAAGGATAACTGATCTCTAGAAAGATAAAACAAACTTTTTTTGCAGTATTTGAGATGTATTTTTTTATAATATGTGAAAGTTTAACACAAAGGTTTGAGGAAATATGTCTAGAGATATTAGAACTGCAAACATGGTATGTAAGACAAACAGGTGTGAAAATACAGTGGAATAATCTAGCACAGGCCTATAGCACAGCAACAGGAACAGGAAGTGTGGCCCTGCCACAGACAGGGTATACAATCTTGCACACACTGTATAGGGCTAGATCTTTGTGAGTAGCCAGAGCTCTTAACTTGACTCCTCATCACCCACAACTGAGCCAGACTTTGAGAGTAGAACAGCTCTGTTGTAGGCACTTAAATAAGATTTTTTACAAGCACTTGGTATCCTGAGTATGGGCACATCGGATGGTAATTGTATCCCTCTGGGCTTCCTCACTGCAAACTATGCTGGACCCAGGAGTGGCACTGACAAAGAATGACCATGTCTCAGCAATGGCATGAGATAATAGGACCAAGAGTAAAGCATTTAACATAGTATGAATGTATAGTGCATTTAACTAAATTTCTCACTACTGAACCTCAGTAATTTCAATGAAATCAGAGTAAGAGGAATTTGGTCCTTGAGTGAGTAACCAATGAGCCAGACCACATATGCTCTGCTCTTTTCTTGGCAAGCATCACTGTGACAAGATGCTGCGTAAAGTTTTTTTTGGAGAGGATCTAAATTAGCCAATTAGAAAGAATGCATAAAGCAATCAGACAAACAAACAAACAAACAAACCTAGGTTTCCTTTTTCTATTGTACTAGCAGTATAATGATAGTGGGCAAGAGGTCATTTCTGGGAGATTACTGCTTAGAGATTCTTCAAAGCAGTTATAAACGTATCTTCAAAACCTTCCTTTTCCCTTATCAAGGATGATATTGGATGCATTCCTCGAAGCACTTGTCAGATGTAACGGCCTTTTTGAACATTTTACAGTTTTAAATCATATCTGCACTTATTAATTTCAATGTCTTCTCTTGGCTTTAATTTTTTACATTTATTCTGGGCCTGTTTCCCCACCTACTGAGGTCAACTGCAGTTTTATAGCCACTTCAGCAGAAGCCAGGTTATATGCAAGGGAACTTCCTCTCCAGTTTGATATTTTGGATGGTGTTTTGCGAGTGGCACACGTTACAGCCAAAACCTTTGATAGTGACTAGAGATACTGTATACACTGAAACGTTTCTGACTTTTTGAGAATGGGTGCTCAGCACGTGCTGACATTGAGATAGCCCCCTCCTCCTCAAACTACTAAGTCAGAAATTGGACACCCATGAGGGTTAGTCACTCTTCAAAATCGTGGCTTAAGGCCATAAAGAATATCATGTTTATCTAATCTGACCTTCTGAAAACACAGGCTATAATAATGAAAACTTTATTCTCCAAATGAAGGGCAGGAACATGAAGGAGCACACAAGACCTGTTCTCTCCTTCAGCCCAGCATCTCGCTGTTGTAGTGAATCAGAAAGCAGAACTAGGCAGAAACATTTGTACAGGTTTGTGAGGGAGAATAGTTTGCTCGGCCTAGAAATTGATAAGCCATCAGGGAGATTCAAAAAGGTATATCTTCACAAAAGTTTAGGGCTGAAGGGACTCCGTGACTTCCTAAAAGTCTCATTTAATTCTTTTTTTGCAAGAGCTTTTAACCCCTCACTGTTTTTTAGGTAGGGATAAATGTACTTTGCTCCTACATACCAATATCCAGTAATGCAGAGAAGCAATATTATTAGGAGCCAATAGTTCAGCAGCAGCATCTGAAATAAATGTGTTCTGCGTTCACAATCATGAAAACAAAGTTGAGGTGTTTATGAAGCTGCCAGCATTTATTTTTCTGTTCACACATTTCTGTGTGGTTATGGTTGCCTGTGAGTTTTAAAACAATAAAACATCTTACATACAGGTATCACTTCCCATTTTTTTAGATGAACAAAAATAGTCAGAATATGCCTTGTCCTAAATGTACTGAGATGAAGATGTCTATACTTAATGTCATGTTGCTCACTGCTGAAATTGAGCCATCTATAAGAACAGCTCTGTTGTGCCCTCACACTGCACAGTAACTCCAGAGAGCAATTCAAGGCAGAAAATGAAGGACATTAATTCACAATGTCAAAGCAGCAAGGTTCTGGAACAGCCATCTAGTTGGAATAATGGGGACAAAAAAGCTTCCAAAATCCTGTGTTTACAGTGGAGTGTGAATAGTTTAAGAAAAGGTGATGATGATTATGCCCAGAAAGTATTCTTACAGTTTTTTTTTAATTATGCCAGTTCTGAGACCCCAAAACACAAGAGTCATCTTAGGATAGACAAGCAGGTGAATTATGATTGAGACCCAGAGACGCATTTATCTATGTTTCAACACTATGAGCAGACAGATAATACAAAGGAACAGGAAAGGGAGAATATCAAATGTATTTTTGTTAAAGAGGAATCCAACTGTTCTCCTCACACTCCTTATTCAGGACATTTCAGACACAGGACAGAAGAAAATGACCCATGGCGGGGTACAAGAAGGGTTCCGCATGTGCATGTGTGTTCCTGTGCGTGTGGTCTTTAAACAGAGAATTCAGATTTACAAAAATGATTTTTTTTTCCTATTGGAATTACTCAGAGAACCTTCCCCATTTTCTTATTGGCTGCTGGCTAGAAAAAGATGAGACTGGATGTTAACAAATCCTTTTGTCCTCTGCTCCTTTCTGCCTCCTCTTCTCTCAAAATCTGGGAGGTGTGATTTGAGGAAAAGCTCCAACTAGTGCACACGTTTCCTCTACAAGTTCACAGTCAGTAAGTGGTGCCTATGCATATACCCTTCAACAGATTCCTAAGGTGCACCTATCATTGGCTACTGCACCCTATTCCACCTGGGGATGATTTCCTGGGCGGGAGAGGGCATACATCCAGGAGCACCCCTGAGATTAGAAAGCACACAAATCCTATATTCACCTGCTGGCAGAAGTGCTGTGAGCCTAAAACGTCCGCAGATCCTCTGCCTGGTAAGTGCTGGAAGAACATGAATGTCTAACAGACACACACACTGGAGGATTTACCTGTCTCCTACTTGTAGTGGTTCTCTGGGAGGTATGTCCCCCGTAACCCAGGAAATCAGTGCCAGGTGGAATAGGCTGTGCATGGGAGATCTGCACAGGGGCAGGCTCACAGTCACTAACAGAGTAACCACCAGGCCATGTGTGAGAAGGCTTGAATACTCCTCACCTACCTTGTATTCATCTGAGGTTCCCAGCAGGATCCTAAGTACAGCTGGGGCATATTTCTACCTTCTCCAGTCCTGGGGCTGGCTGGATCTGCAGAGACAGACCTGGTCTGGACCTGCAGAGAGCAAACCAGGAAAGCCAAGGCTGTGATGGAACTCCAGCTAACTACAAATATTAAAGACAATAAAAAGTCCTTTTTTAGATATGTGGGGAGCTGGAGAAAAAGCAAGGGCAACATTGGACCCCTGCTAAATCAGATGGGACAACTGACAACCGATGCCCAGGAAAAAGCAAACTTGCTAAATAGGAACTTTGCGTCAGTCTTTCACCAGTCCCATGGGACACCCCTGCCCATTATGGGACAGGAAGGCCTGGGTGAGGGAGATTCCTTACCATCTATCAATGCTGACCTTGTAAAGGAACACCTTGACAGGCTGGACACCTTCAAGTCAGCCGACCCTGACGGTTTATGCCCAAGGGTACTCAAGGAGCTGGCTAGCATCATAGCTCAGCCCCTGGCACGGATCTTTGAGAACTCCTGGTGCTCTGGTGTAGTGCCCGACAATTGGAAGAAGGCCAATGTGGTGCCGATCTTCAAAAAAGGGAGGAAAGTAGATCTGTCAAACTACAGAGCCATCAGCCTGACCTCTATGCTGGGGAAGGTCTTGAAAAAAATTATCAAAGAGGCCATCCTATACAGGCCAGCTGATGGCAATATCCTGAGGGATACCCAGAACAGGTTTGTTTTGGGTAGGTCTTGCTTGACCAATATCATTTCCTTCTACAACCAGGTGACCTATCACCTGGACAAGGGGGAAGAGTTTGATGTCATATATCTTGACTTCAAAAAAGCCTTCGATCTGGTATCCCATGGTCACCTCTTGGCAAAACTGGCTAACTGCGGCCTTGACCTCACCACGATCCGCTGGTTGGGGAATTCACTCTGTGGCAGGACTCAGAGGGTGGTGGTTGATGGAGGTCTATTGTTGTGGTGCCCTGTGACCAGTGGGGTCCCTCAGCGCTCTGTCCTAGGGCCTTTACTTTTTAACATCTTCATCAATGATGTGGACATTGGTGTCAGAAGCGGGCTGGCCAAGTTCACCGACAACACCAAACTCCGGGGTAAAGCATCCACACCTGAGGACAGGAGGGTGATCCAGGAAGATCTGGACAGGCTCAGGAAATGGGTGGACAAGAACCTGATGGTGTTTAACACTGAAAAATGCAAGGTTCTCTACTTTGGGAGGAAAAACCTGCAGCATACTTATAAGCTCAGCAGTGCTATGCTGGCTAGCACTACAGATGAAAGGGACTGGGGGGTCATGATGAACATGAGTCTTCAATGTGATGCTGCAGCTAGTAAAGTGAGCTAAACGCTGGCTTGCATCCATAGATGCTTCTCAAGCAAATAAATCCTGGGATGTCATTCTCCCCTTGTACTCGGCCTTGGGAAGGCTGCAGCTGGAGTACTGAGTTCAGTTTTGGGCTCCACAATTCAAAAAGGATGTGGAGAAGCTTGAGAGAGTCCAGAGAAGAGCCACGTGCATGATCAGAGGGAACGTCTGTTCACCAGAGCGCCCCAAGGGATGACAAGATCGAATGGTCACAAACTCCTCTGTGACCATTTCAGGCTGGACATAAGGAAGAATTTCTTTACTGTCCGAGCTCCCAGGGTTTGGAATAGACTGCTGCCAGAGGTGGTTCAAGCACCTACTTTGAACACCTTCAAGACACTTTTGGATGTTTATCTTGCTGGGATCCTATGATCCCTACTGATTTCCTGCCCCTGGGCAGGGGGCTGGACTTGATGATCCTCCGGGGTGCCTTCCAGCCCAAATGTCTATGAAATCAATGAAATGGATCTGAGCTGGTCCATGGCACAGTTTTCAGCAGTTTGAGTGCTGCTATAAGTTTCATTCAGCTAGACCAGTCCTTTGGAGATACTTCTGCTTGCCCAGGACTGCCAGAGTGCAGCACACTTCTGCAATTCCCTTTCTGTCCCTCTCAGAGGAAAAAAGAACCAGCTCAGGAGTCTTCTAGACCCAGTTGGATCCTCCAGGATCTCTCCATGTTCTCCCTGATGGAAGCTGTATGTCCACCTTCTGCTGCTGAAAAGAAGAAAGGACTTCCCAGATGGAGTGAAAGATTTGGCACAAGCTAGACCCATTGTTTTGCCTTCCCTCTAATCAAGATTTCTTTTGCCCTGTTGTGCCTGTGCTCTTTCTTCCCCTCCTGCCTGGCATTGCCATCTTGTGTTGCTGTGTGCTTTGACTTGAGAGCAACCCCCGTATAGGAAGAAGTTTGTAGGAAAGTGGCCGAGCATTTTCTTACTGGTGCAATCTGCGTGTAGATAAGAATGCAGGATTCTGCTCCTGCTTTTCAGTGCCAACACTGTCCATCAGCGGCCTGTTCCAAAGCCATTTGAAAACAAGTGGAACCACCCCCTTGACTCCAGCAGCCTATGAAGCACTCCTGAGGGAGGGTTTCACTACAGTCCCCCTTTCAGGATTTATGCTGTTCCTTGGAATGCTAATTGCACTGCATCATAATCTAAGTTCAATGGGATAATTTTTAAACAGAGATGAAAAAAGCCCAGAGTGTATTGCACTCCACATGGACACAGGCTGTTAAGTCCACTGTTTTATGAAGCAGGCAGGGATAATAGACTTGAATTACCCCCTTGGATTGGCCAGAATTCTGCTGTGCATACTGTAAAAATCTTTTTATTGCTCTCAGTTCAGGAAGGCCATGCACGCTATTTTGAAAGGTTAAACATTATCTGGTTGCATGGAACAAGAGAAAAAAATATAGTAAAAGCAGAAAAACTGGTAGAAAAGTTTTGTTTTGTTTTAAAGGGGCCATTCTCCCCTTGCCATGTAGAGGGAAAGAGAAATTCTGTCTGGAAGAGTCCTAACGATGGGAACAGAGTAAACAAGGTTGTGGGGACAGGGAAAATTTTTCTTCCCCTCATTCCTTTAAACTAGGCCTTCCTTAGCCAGCAGTTAAAAGTAGACAAGAGAAGAGAAGCTGGTAGGCAAGAGCATAGATAGAAGCACAAAGTGATTTGCCCTAGGTCACACAGAAGGACCATGTTAGAGCTGAGACTCTGACTTGGAGCTGAATGCCAGTTTAATGTCCAGTCCATTTTGTAATTAGTTATCTTGTCTCAACATGCCCTCTGGACTTAATTTGCCCTCCCTTGCATCCTGAACACACCCTATGCACTTTGCTGCAGTTGTGCAGACTTGCAAGTGAAGAGAGGATCTGTTTTTTTATTCACTGCTGTTTTGCATTGTATGATGGGCTCTAAGCATTGTCTATGTATGTGCGTGCATGTGTGGGGGGGTGCTTTGTTTTAACCTTTTCATCATAAAGTTTGCAGTCTTAGAAACACTCCCCCATGCTTGTTTATGAGCAAGTTATCACCCCTCACAGCAGTGAGGGGAAGAGCATTAAAACCAAATGTTTAATTTGTACTAACAATGCGTGTCGCTTTATTTTATGTTGTGTCATTTCATGAAAGAGTACTTCAAAGTTCAGGGAATTGAATGGAAGGGAAAGACACCACAAAAGAGCACTGGAGACTACATAATGAGAACTGATCACAAAAAGGGAGAGAATTCAGAGTACAGACATAGACCACACAGTCACCAGGGCAAACAAGGTGATGAGAGGAGCTTTAAATTTAGACTAGACTCAGCTGAAGGGGCTATTCAGGTTTCCCAAACTAAGAACAATAGGAGGCTTCCTTCTGTCTGGATCCACACATTTATGCAACATCCGGGTCACTACCAGCCAGGTACAATCACTCCAAGTTGTCTGTACTGTCCTGTGTCCATTGTGCTCGCTGGGAGCTTTTCCCTTCATTCCACCAGGCCTTGGATCAGGGCCTAAATGTAAGGCCCTGATAATTAGCATCCAATTAAGCATCCCTATAGAGAATGCGAACATCCCTGCATACCAACCCTAAAGTGGTTTACAAGCTGTACCATTCTCCTGTGCTAGTCTCCTGGTGTTGTAGTATGTGGGTGCACCTATGTGAGACATGGTAGCCTAATTTAATGCACATTATGGGTGTGCATTAATGTTAGCCTAGCAGTTTAATGCACATTATAGGCATGCGTCTACACATATGCACCCTTAACACACATTAAAAACGGCACAATTAGGCTAATCATACTTAAATTTGATACTTGCAGATGCAGGTATGAAACTTAGGCACAATTATTTAAAGTGCATTAAAGCATGGGCAGACACGACCTGACACTAATTTTAATGCCAGGCCTGCCCAGCCACTAAGGGCACATGGCAGGGCTGCAGGGACTTGGCACTAACTTTAGTACCAAGTGCACTAATTTTAGTGCCAAGTCCTTGTACATTTAGACACCTGCCAAAAAAAAATCACTTAATGTGCATTAGCTTAATGCACATTAAGTTTTATTGCACTTAAATGTACGTGTAAATGCACCCTCCGTGTAGTTTCACTCTGAGTGGGTACTTCTACATATGCTATTATGATGCCTGAATAAACTGTGGAGCTAATTGCTCCAGGGCTAATTGCTCCTGTGTGCATCATTTGAATATGCACGCAGGATCAATCTACTTTGGAGCAATAAGCTACATAGTTTATTCAGGCACAGTGCATGGAGCCTGGGTGGAGCAGCCTCAGTTTGCAGGGGGTCTGAAGATAAGCCTGATAGCTTTGGGCTGCTCCCCCCAGCTCAATGTGCTGCAGAGGGGCTGGCTGGGGCAAGAGAGAGTTTTAATATAAGGTTAGCTAGCAGGCAGCCCCAACAATGAAGCACCCTCATTGCTCAGCCAGCCAGGTAGTGTCTATACATGCACTGCTGCACAGCTTTTTACTCCACAACAGGATAATACTTGTATTTATAAGTACCATCTTGCTGTGGGGTAAATTAGTTTACTCCAGCCTAATAGGGGCATGTGTGTAGACATTTAGATGGTTACTGTGCAGCTAATTAGTCAACAAGATGCAGGTCCCATGAAATTAAAGATCAGGCTGTCTTCCCTGTCCCTCATCATCACTAGCATTGCTAACGGGAGGTGTAATCTAATGCCCTCCATTCCACTGAGTTCAGTGCACATTGGATCAGGTCCTAAATCTGTAGACAGTTTTGTCATCCTGATAGCCATGCAGAGACACTTGTGCCAGACAGTCTATGATGCTGGCAGTGACTGTCACAGGACTGGCAGGATACCACGCTAGCCTCAATTCATTACTAACTTGCACTGTATTTCTACTTTCCCTCCCCACTACTAGAGCTCTGGCATGTATTTTGTTTTCATAAATTTGACACTTACTCTCTTACATGCAAGAACAAAAAACAAAGTTACATCTAAGAAACACCTCTATTACCCAGCAGCACATGATAATGCTTCCAGAAAGAGAAGTATTTTTGAGAAAAAGTATGGTAGGGCCAAAAAAAAGTGGTGGGGGAAAATGACACTGTAGAAACCTGCATGGAACTTGCAGGAGGGAGCCCAGGTAGCATGAAGGAAGACATTGAAGAGGGGACATTAAAAAGCCAGTCTGTGTTCACCTGGCTAAAATGGTAGCTGCAGTTGTACCAGTTCTGAGAATAATGTTCTCAAGAAAAATTTAGTTTAGTTTTGCAAGTACAGGGTCCTTTTATATTGCTACCTAGAATGCAACACATGAAACATTATTTCCAGTTCAAAACTTCTATTAAGGCAAACACAGACAATCAACTCTACACTGGTTAAAGAAAGTTTACCCAGAAGAAAGTTATCCTAAAATTTGCTCTGCCTGGTTGTTATGAATGTGTGTATATCATGTGTGTGTGCATGCACACACATGCACACTTGCCCTAAAATAGAACATTAAGGTTGTACAGACAAACCCTCAGGCTAGAAAATGTCAAAGTGAAGTTGCATGTGCAAACTTCATTCTTTTTCATTGTGCACATGCATTATGATATGGGTTTTAATTCTATAACTATACTTTTTTTCCCCCTTCTGGGACCCATGTCTCATTCAGGGTACAGGCAGAAGTGCAGGTCCTTGCTGTAACTGAGAGCACTTTCCAGGAAATGTTCTGAGTTACAACAATCCCCTGGAACAAACAGAAGTTCACCCTTGGATCCAGGGGGGACTCCAATACATCTGCCCCACACTCCGGCAGGGACTGAATCCCCCCAGACCAAACTCCCTTCACTCCCTTTTCCCCCTCCCATTCTGAAAACTGTGACAGGCTGGCAGGCAGAAGTTACAGAAGATGCTCTGTTTTGAAATGTCTTCTTCTGACCCCTTGTGCAATGAGGGTTCAGATTTTCACCCGACTGGCCATTTTTAAAGTGGTCTGCAGCTGTGCACTTGTGTTTGGTCATGGCTATAGACTGCTTTCTGTGGCCAGCCTGGGTGAAAATTGTCACTTCTGTCTGTGCCCTTGGTGAACAGAATGGACAGTGCTAATTTAATGCTCAGATATTCAGTATTTTATTTTCTCTGTGCTGTTTGTTTACTGTAATAAACACTATTCAAATCTTATCTTGAAGGCAACAGACTTATCATATTTACTCCTCATCTTACATTCACATACAAGGGAACCCCATTAAATACATTGTTTATCATTAAACTGCTGCCAAAAGCAGCATGTGCTTAGTAAAGGAAACTAACTATAAAGTTGATCAAATGCCTATATCTCCCTCTGTACTTTTGCTATCTGCCACCATGCCAGTGGGAATACAATTCCTGTATTCCTGTACAGAATAATTGGCAGTAGCACAGCCTTAAATACTACCACTTTTCCAGCAAAGGACAGTGTCCTTTCAGACCATAACTAAAATATTTGCTGTAGCCTTCCATCACTTTCCCATACTGTACTCACTTTCCCCTCAGTATCCACTGAGATGTCTAGCACTCCAATTTCTCTCTCTATTATTTGAAGACCCAGCTTCTCCAACTCCCTTCAATTCCCCACTCTCATGATGCTGCTTTTCAATGTATTTTGTTTAACCCCCATAACTTCTCCATACTCTGATATATGCTTTAGCACCCTTTCCACTGAAACTCTAATTACTACATTTGTATTATCCATATATACTACACATTTTATCTCACCCCCTCCCAGTTATCTTTACTCCACTTATGGCCTTGTCTTTTCTTATTCTTTGTGCTAACAGTTCCATGCTGCACACAAATAGAAGTGGTAACAGGAAGCATGGGTGACTGGTGCCACCTTAGGGGGGCACATGCTGCCCCTACAACCAGTCTTGCTGCCCAGGGAGTGGGTCCCCTGCAGCTAATCACCGCAGTCACATCCGGGAGTGGCTGTGGCCACTTCTGGGAGCAGCTACAGCAATTGACTGGCGCTTGCAGGGGGGGCACCAGTGCTCCTGCCTGCCCCCCCCGCCCATCACCTAAGCAGAGAGCGCAGCCAATCAGGGCATGCCCTGACACTCTCAGGGGGTGCACATGCACCCCCATGCACCCCCTACATGTTGCCACACACCCTTGTATTACCCCTGTATAGATTTTAAAGGCTCCACTTAGGTGCCCATTAATTTGGACTTGACTTTCCACTTATCTATACAGTAACCTTTTTCAACATATACATTTCTTTAGGAACCCCATCCTTCTTAGCACCTCAAATATATAATCATGATTCACTCTATTACATGCTATTTCTAAATCTAGATGTGCTAAAACTGTGTTTGTTTTCCTCTTTTGGATGTGGGACAGCGCATCTCTGATCACTTCAAAGATCCTTCTACCTGGTACTGAGTATTCTTGGTCTTCATGTAATATCTTTTGGGGGGTTTTCCTCATCCTCAAAGCCAGCATCTTGACTATTAATTTATATTCCATATTAAGGAGAGTATTCAGTAGGTTTTTCAGGAGTTCCTTCTCCTCTTTTTTGAAGAGTAAGGTCACAATGCCTCTTGTAAAAACTTTCCCTGCCTCTCTTTTTCTGATATTTCCTCAAAAACTTCCACTATATCCCTCCCTACCCACACCCAAAACTTCTCATAAAATTCCATAGGTTGTCCATCTGTTCCTGGTGGTCTCCCTCTTAAAGTGTTTAAAGCACCCTTCTGCTTCATTTTAAGCTTATCCTTTTTTCTGTCTTCTTTGCTTTCTCCTCCTCTACTTTCTCTTCAGTCTCTTCCAAGAAATCTTACATCTTCTTCCTATCTGTTTCCTTCTTCTGGTATAGCCCTTTGTAAAATCTTCCTGTTACCTCCAACACCTCCTCTTGCTTTTCCACCCAGGCTCCACCTTCTTTCCACATTGCTTTAAGCTCTCCTTTTGCTGCCCTCATTCAGGCCAGAAAGTATCTTGACCACCCTTGTTTTCTCCCACCCAGAGTGCTTAGAATATTTTCTCTTGTCTCTCTTTTAAACTAGGTTTCTACCTCTAACCTTGTTTCTTCTAGCTCTTCTGATACTTGTCTTCCTTCTGCAGTTTCCTTTAGCAGCTCCTGCATCTCTCTCTGAAGCTCTCTTAGCTCTGTCATTCTTTCCCCCACATATCTTCAGCCTCCTTTCTGGAAGAATTCTCCTGTCCTCTTCTTCACCATCTTCTACTATTCTCTAGTACTCCCAAAATATTTCTTCAGTGTTTGCTGCTCTTCATACTGTCACATGTGTGCCTGACATATCTCTTCATCTCGTAACAGCTACACATTTAACTTCTATAGTCCTTAACTTCTCATTGGGCTCTTACCTAGAGTCATTTTCACTTTTAGCATTGAGTGATCACTAACTGCCACATGTATGATTTCTTTCTTCCTTATCCCTATTTCTCTTCATACAAACACCAAGTCAGTTCGTGATTGTTTCTTTCCATTGGGGTCTGTTTTAGTGAAAACTTTCTCCCCTGCCTACACATCTCCTGGCAAATCTTCTTTTATTATATTTGTTAACAGTTTGGGTGAGCTGTCAGAACTCCTTTTCCTCCTTCCCCTGTTCGGTCTCCTATTTCGACCATGCAACTGAAATCTCCCATTATTATATGCAGTCTCCCTCTGATCATGTTAACTGCTATGTTTTTGAGCAGTGCTTTTCTTCCCTCCCTCTCTGGTGGTGCACATAGATTGAAAATTTCTAATTTTGTTCCCTCAACTGATAGTACCATTTGTTGCAATCTGCCACTGATGACTTCTTCTACTTGCTTTGCTCTCAGCTCTGGGTTCTTTAATAATATTGTTTTACTAATAAATAGTACCCCTGACACTTTGTTCTCATTTGGCCCTGATCACCAATATGGCCCCCATTTCCACCTTTTCTCAAAGCATTTATAATCCCTCTCCCCTGGTATACCATATTCCTGTTGACTGATTATGTCTGCCCTTAC
>NW_017728950.1:27401256-27404735 GCF_001723895.1 Crocodylus porosus
ACCTGCTCGAGATGCATCTGTGGATGCATGACAGGGTACGGTTGGCCTTCTTGACTGCCTCCCCACACTGCTGGCCCATGTTCATCGTGGAGTCAATGACAACTCCAAGATCCTTTTCCGTCTCCGTGCTGGCAAGAGGGGAGTTCCCCAACCTGTAAGTGTGGTGCCGGTTCTTCCTCCCCATTTGCAACACCTTGCACTTATCAGTGTTAAACTGATAGTCAGGGTTGACTATACTTCCAAAGGCTTTGGGGCACAAGTGTCCCTCTTCCTTACAAATAGTGCATTTTAGAGAACTCCTGGCACTCTGCTGCTCACTGCCCGATCACTTCACATCTGAAGCACACCATGAGGGGAGAGTGTGGGCCCTACCTTTCCACATTTGCTGCACCATTTTAGTTGCTTGTAGTACATTATAAAACCCTGGTTTGTGCCAGTTTTGATCACTGATGGGAGGTGCAGCACCCCACCTGAGCTCCACTTGTCTGTTTGTAGCACTGCCTGTGCTCTCTAAGACCCCGTCCAGATCACATATTTGTCCCTTACTTTCTCTACCAATGTTGCCCTTTGGACACACTTTTCTATCCCTCTTTCTATGTCTTCCGCCTCCAGTAAATTCATGTATTTTTTAACTATAATAACTTTTCTCTTGACTTTTCCCCTGATATGAACTTTATCCCTCTAAATCCCACCCCCTCCCATGTTTCTCTGCAGCAGCCTCCACTCCTCTCTAATTTCTCTTGTTACCTCTTCTGTATTTTCCTGCCATACCACTATTGGTCCTGATAGCCCACTTTGATCATTTCGTGATGTGCATCAGGAATGCCCTGTGAAAGTCCAGGAACCTCTTGATGTACAGGCACATGGAACTCAAGGCAGTGGACTGTGTTAAAATGGTACTGAGTGACCTGCTGTCCTACTACCAGACAATGGTAGGAGAGGATGGAGAGGAGGCAGTAAACATCATCTGATATAGAGATCACTGGCACAGGTTTTTCAACACTCCCCCCCTTGTAGGGAAGAGAACAATGATAGAGAAGACAGCAAGTTGACCAGGTTGAGCAACAGTGATGAGAACAGTGAAGATGATGACAACAGCAGTGGAAAAACCAGTAACAGTAACAGTGATATGAACTAAGGGCAAAAAGTTGGCAACCAGAACTAAATTTAAAGAGACAGTGTAAATAGAAGCAGGAAAGAAATGCTGATGGGTATGCAGAATGCGGGTGCATGGAGGCAAGGTTTTGCTATGGGTACAAAGTTTTGAAACTGGCCAAGGGTCTTGATGAGAGGTATATATATATATGCATCAAGCTTACCTCTCATCAAGACCCTTGGCCAGTAGAGACATATATTTTTCTACAAAAAAACACATTTGGACTATATATAAGAACATACAAAAGAGTTGCTTAAAAGTGGATAAAACTTGCAGCAATTTAAAAAAAGATAAAATGCATCAATTCTGGGTGAGCTAAGTTTGTGGTTACCTACACAAGTTTCTTTCAAGGGCAGTGTTTTTAAATTGCCTTGTCCCTTTCATGAGCTTAGGGATAATAGGCCTGATAGTAAGGAGAGTGGTAAAGGGCTGCAGGGAGAAGAAGTTGTGAGGGCAGAGGACAAGGGGACCACCTGACCCCTATCACCCCAGATTTATTTTCCCTACTGTAGCACAGGGAACGGGACAAATTACCTCCAAAAATTAGAATCCATACTTGGTAAAATTACAACTAATTTGTTATTTTTCCATATATAGAATCTAATTGGGGGGGGGTCATCTTATATTCAGAATCATCTTATATTTGAGTAAATACAGTAATTTTCCTATGGCCTTTTCTGTGGCAGCCATTATTACAGTTAATGTTTTCACAAGCATTGATTTGTTTCCATAAGACCCCTCCCATATGAGGGTTTTATTCCCATTTTACAGGTTAACTATGGTGCAAAGAGAAAAAGAGAAAAATATCTCAACTTGGTCACTAAATATTAGTGGATAAATTTGGACCTAATTTCTTAGACCTCTGTGTCCTACACCACTTCAGATGGTAAGGCATAGCTCTCATGAACTCTTAATACTTTTGCAAATCTGTAGGGTCTCAACTCAGGCACCAAGAGAAGTGAAGAACTAAAGTGACATTACATGGGAGCTCTGTGACAAAGACAGGGATACAGTTATCAGGAGACATTTCTTTCTTGCAATCCTGTGCCTTGTTCACTGCAGACCTTCTAATTCAGCAGTTGCCACTCCTTTTGGTAAGTATGCCACAATTTAAGCCAAAATTTGTGGTAGCATCGCTCTAATAATCATCCACTGCTGTTGCTGTTGCCAAATCTCATCTCCACTGGAATGTGGCAACATTGAATTTGGTGGCACCTATTCTTGCAGCTCTCATGGGGCCAGCACCGAATTCTACCCACCACCCTCTCCCTGAGGAATGCTACACTCCCCATCATCTCCCCAAGTGCCACCCAACTCCCATCACTGGTGGTCCCCTTAATTTGGCACTCAAGGATCACATACTAAACGCACTAGCTGCCCTTGATACTTATGGCACAAGTGGAGTGGGTTGATTGCCACTGTTCTAGTAAGTGAAATAGGGATTGTACAAATGGTGTGACAGAAAACCAACAATCCACTGCAATATTCAGAGGAAGTTTTTCAAACAGCTGCATAATTTACACTAGCTCAGGGTATTTATAACATTTAAGATGTATGTGGCAAAACCCTGCTACATGGAATTCAGTGGCAAAGCTGCCAGGATTTCATCCCTCAAGTCATAATATAATATTCACTTTAGGTTCCCTGTTACTACAGAACTATTGGGCATCTATATCAAAGAGAAATTTCATCAGTCTGAATACAGCTGGAAAGTAGACCCTTATACTTTCATGTAAGTGCCCCCACAGCCAAGGCGCTACAACATAATGAAACACTTATGCCAAAAAGCAGCCAGAAGACCCAGAATAATAAGAATATAAAAATGCATTTTTGGAATGGTATCAAGAGTTTGTAGCCATAGCTCACATTCATAAATTTCATAGATTTTTAGGGTTGGAAGGGACCTCAGTAGATCTTCAAGTCCAATCCCCCTGCCCTGGGCAGGAAAGAGCACCGGGGTCAGATAACCCCAGCGAAGTGCTTGTCGAGTCTCCTCTTAAAGACCTCCAAGGTAGGGGAGGTCACCACCTCCCTTGGAAACCCAGTCCAGGTTTTGGCATCCCTCACCATAAAGAAAAATGTCCTAAAGTCTAATCTAAATCTGCTGTCTGTCAGTTTATGGCCATTGTTCCTAGTAAAAGCTTTTGATCTGGTATCCCATGATCACCTCTTGGCCAAACTGGCCAGTTGTGGCCTTGGCTCCACCACAATCCACTGGCTGGGAAATTGGCTCCATGGTTGGACCCAGAGGGTTGTAATTGAAGGCAGTCACTCATCGTGGTGCCCTGTGACCAGTGGGGTCCCTCAAGGCTCTGTCCTGGGA
>NW_017728950.1:27405855-27419496 GCF_001723895.1 Crocodylus porosus
GAAGCATCACCTCCATAATTGCATGTGTAGCTGAGCCCTGGGACTACTTGCATGCTTCAAATTAAGCATGTGCTTCAGTGCTGAATGAGGGTCAGCGCTCAGTACTTCACAGGCTTAACCCCATACAGAAAAAAACATGTCCTCAAAGGGGCCTCTCATTGCCATTCAAACATCATGATCACAAGACTCCCCCCTTCCTCCTAAGAAAAAATATAAGCCATTTTTAAAACTCTGCTTCTTACTCTGACAAATTAATGCTTTTGTTTGTGGTTGAAATATCACTGGCATAAGGACCCAGTTCTTGGAATACCAAGGTTTCAGGGGTGGGAAGCACATGGAGCTAAACAGGAGATCCTGTCCAGGACCCAGTTTCTCAGTACTTTTCAGCTGTGTAATGGTATTATGCTAGAGCTCATGCTTCTCATGCCCTAGGCAGGGTCAGCATTCTTTTCTTTTTCCAGAGGTTTAAACAAAGGAATAAAGGGAGTCAAGCCTCCAAAGAACAATAGGACTTGGACAGTCCTAATTCCTGGGCTCTTAGTTTAGGGTGACTCAGCCCAACTGCTAGGTGTTTTTTGTCTCATACCTAAAATCCCTGTGCCAAAGCACCCAGATCTAACTCTGATTCCTCCCTGTATATTCAACCCAGCTTGAGGGCTCTCCCTTTCTGTTTGATCTAGCTGGCTTGATCAGGTGAAGTGGAGTCCATATTTCACCTGGGTCCTTGGGAAAGGCCATTCACTCCTTTATACCTGATTCCATCATCTCTCTCAAATCCCTAAAGATTACTCTAAATAATAATCTGTTCAAAAGTCTGTTGAAGTGAATGACAAAAAGATTCCAATTTGACTTCAATGAACTTTGAATTGAGCCCCAAGAGGCAAGTTACTCATTGCTGCTAAAAACCAAAATTAGACATAGTTACTTTAATGTTGTGAGGATAAATTGGTCAGGATTTGGAGCAAATGATTTCTGAACAATCGTTTCATAGAACAGCATTCAATATATTTTCTGCATACTTTAATGATATGTATTAAAAATACAAAACCTGGAGCAAAAATTTATTAAGGGTTAATCATTGCATTGTAATTTAATGCCACACATTTTTTTCAGATGAACTTAATTAATCTCAGTGCCTGGCTATGCTGAAAAAGGCAATATCCCTTCCTGACACTCCCCAAAAGTTAAAGTCATTTCTACCTGTGATCTTGGCATTTGTTTTTCTTATTCATCCCTCAAATCAATCGTGCAGGTCTGGAGGATTTGCTGTTGAATCCCCACTGGCAAGGCTTGCTGTCAGTTCAGTGTGTTGAACATGCATAAGCTTTAAGTAATGATCCAAGGCCCATACAAGTCAATGGGAATCTTTATATCAATTTCCATAGGTTTTGAATCAGGCCCTTGAAGTAGGAAAATATAGAAGGAGCCTACATAGAACATATCGTGAATCAGCACTTAGCATTGCCTGCAAGTTTTGGCTTCCTGAGAATTGTCATTGTTGTTCCAGTTGTTATTTTGTGTATTTCTGCACCTGGAGTGCTATGCTACTTCAGTAACAAAGGCTCATGATTTACATCATGATAATACTGAAAACTTCTCTTCCAAAATATTTCTTTAGGAGCGGGGTGGGTCATTTGGTGGGGGTTTTTTTGGCTTACCAAATCTGCTTTCTGTTGTTTTGTTTTGAACAAATGCCTCCCAAAAGTCTTGTAAAAAAAGTTAGTCTATGCTGTAGTGAAAAGAATAATCAGTCCCTGCTGTTAAGCCATTGTAGTCTGAAGGCAAAGTTTACAAAATGCAAAAATCTAGAACTCTTGGTTCTTTATGAAAAGACTGTGCCTAATTGGAGACACCTTTCTGCCTGCCTGCCTAGATGTTCAGCTGGTATAAGTCAGGAAAGTGTGAAGCCATATCACTCTACCCCAACCAGAAATCTAGCTTCTGATGCTGAACCCCAATCCCAGTCTCCACTCAAAGAGAAGCAGCTCAATCAAACTTTCTTTTAATGATCAACATTTACTTCACCAATCAACTTTTTGCTTGAGAAAACACTGAATATGCTGACATGTGACCACCCACCCTCCTCATGCCAGCTGCAACATTTCTGTATTCTAAGTATAGTTATTGACACCATGCATTTATGATGAATTGTTTTGATCTGCAGTTGAAATAGTGGGTCAGATTCTCAGCTGATATCTATCAGCAGCATGGCTCTACTGACAATTGCACCAATTCTTTTTTTGCTAATATAAACAGGTGGCCAGCTTCACTCTCACACTTCAGCTGTCTTTCATCACTCTGTTGGTGCAAAGCCACTGTGAACCTGGCTTCAGCAGCCAGTGACTAACAGCGCTAGAGGGGCACAATGAAACTGGATGATATGCAGGCAGTTTAGCCAAAATGTCCCAAAAGAAGAACTCTTGAAGATCCTATGTTTGACATCATTGTAAGACCAGATGGTTGGAAATTCTCTGGCAGAATGCTTTGCTATCAGAAAATAGTGGTTCAAATAGATTACAATGTTTTTCAGGAAAGTAGCAGGATTTTAAAAATTTCCTGTCAAGTTTCAAAATATTATACTACAGTAAGATTTGAAATGCATTATTTCAGTTTATTATTTTAATTCTGTCCTACTTTAAAACTGAAATAATACAAATTAAACTGTTTTGGTAAGGACAATACACAAAACATTTTTGGTATATTTAATTCAGCAAGAAATGACAAGGTTTTCACTTTACATATTGATTGATATGACAAAATGATACTTTGAAATCCTGAATTTACTGGGGGTTAGAAATTCTGTTTTTTCAACCATTTCTAATTGCAATTAAATACTAACTTCTGTTGAAACAAGCCATTCTTTATTAAGGGAAATAGTATGCTGGGACATGATACCAAGAAAAACTCCACTAAAATCTGAGTGAAGTGGGAATAGCAGTTAAAAACTGACCTCAGGTTTCAGTGTCTGAATACGAGAAACAGTGGTTAAGTCTTGATGTTCACCAAATCATGAAGAGAGCATATCTATTGAAATATACATTCTAAATGGCATTTTTAAAAACAATGAAGTCTAAATTCCTCATGTATAAAAACACACTTGTGCAGCTATATTTGTGTGCACAAATACAATCTGTTAGCCAATTGCCTTTAACAAGATTTTTTTGTTATCCAAGTGCCTATTAATGTAACAAAATAAACATTTGTGCTTCCTATAGCATAACTCATGACTCTAAAAAAATTGACCTGAATATCTTCAGAAAGAAAATATATGCTTTGCTTTGCCAAGAATTTCGGATCTGTATTACTTTTACCTTTTATGCCAACACCAAAAAGGTGAATTAGCTGTCCAGAAAAAAAAAGCCCTGCCTTTGATGGGTCATTCAGATAGTTGAGATTTACATATATTATCTTTGTAACTCAGAGGGGAATAGTTTACCCTGTATATTAATAAAGCCAATCACAATACAAAGATTTGCATATGCATGATATGATTGGCTAAGAGAACTCCATACTTCAGTATGTTTACTTCCAAGAATAAGTGGTTCAGACAAGGGGTGTACCGATAGAGATTTTGGAGGCTGGTACCGATAGCTGATATTTAAGGAGGCATATTGGCCGATACCGATCTGATATCTGATACAGCTGCCATCAGTTGCTAAGTCAGTTGTGGTGGATGAGGAGTGGGGGGGAAAGGCGAGTAGGGAGGCAGATCAATACCCCCTATGGTGAGGGAGGGAGCAGGGGCAGGTGCAGCCCCACTGGGGTGGGGGGAGGGCATGGGAGGGAGCCGTGACTTGTGCGGGGTGAGCAGCTCCCACCGCTGCTTGCACCCTGTGAGGGTAGGGGGGGCATGTGCCCCCTGGATTTGTGTGGCATGGGGTGGGCTGCAGCCGCAGGGTGGAGCCAGAGGTGGCACTTTGTGGGGCTCTTCTCGGCGGAGGTTGGGCTTGGAGCAGGCTCTGGCAGTGCTGGGGGGAGGAGGCCGCAACCACTCCAAATTTCACGGTAGCTTCGCTCCCAGCCCCTCACCACCACTTGGCACCTGGCACAACCATGGCTTTTACCAGCGGTTGGGTGGAGGCGGGGCATTCAGCTGGGGCTGCGCTGGGCACTGGGTGACACCATAGGGCTGGGAGCAGAGCTGCGGTGAAATCTGGGGTGGCTGTAGCCTCTTCCCAGTATTGCCAGGGCCCACTCCAAGCCCAGTTCCTGCTGAGAAGAGTTCTGTGCACCACTGGCTCTGGCTCCACCCTGTAGCTTCAGGCTGCCCCATGCCATGCAGATCCAGGGGGCACACCCCCCCACCCTCGCCATCCCAGGGTGCAAGCAGTGACAGGAGCCATGCCCCCTTACGAGTCATAGCTCTGCCCCGTGCCCTCCCCCCACCCTGGCTGCCCCTTCCCCCTCACTCACTTTGGGGAGCACTGATTTGCTCCCCCTACACCCTTTCCCTCCCCCCTCCCATTCTGACTTACCAGCTGGAGACAGCTTTCCAAGTTGCCCGCTCTGCTCTGTGCTGCACTGCAGCCCGTGTGCAACAGGGCATTTATTGGCCAAATTATTGGCCGATATGTGATATAGACAATTTTCTTTATATTGGTACCGATCTAATATCAGACCAATGTATCAGCGCACCTCTAGTGCAGACACAACTGCAGTTCCCAGCTGTAACTCAGAACGATTTCTGCAAAGGGTTCTGAGTTACAGGGTTACCCCAGACCAACCAGAAGTTCACTGTTGGTTCCAGAGGAGAGGAGAATCCAGATGTGGTGGGAGCCTGCAGCCAGGTTCCCATAGCAATAGCCAGGCTTTGCCAGTACTTGCTGTTTTCAGAAGTGGGGGGGAGGAAGGCACCAGAGGGAGCTCATTCTTGGGGCTTCCCATCTGGTGCTGAAGGGTGGAGTGGGTGAATTGGAGACCCTCAGTTTGAGGGGTTTTCAGCCCCCCCCAGAGATGGGGGGCAAGGGAGACTGCAATAACCCCCCCCACCTTGGGGGGGGGCTGAAAACCCCTCATACTGAACTCCCTCCTCTCTCTTTCCCCCTCTGTTCTCATTCTGAGAACAGTGACAGGATGGGAGGCAGATACAAGTTACAAAAGATGCTACATTTTGTAACATTTTTATCTGATACCTCATGCAATGAGGGGTCAGATTTTCACTCAGTTGGCCATTTTTGAAGCTGTTTGTGGCTGTGCACTTGTGTTTGGTCACAGCTATAAATTGCTTTCTGTGGCCAGATCAGGTGAAAATTGCCACTTCTGTCTGTACCCAAGGAGTTGCTGAATTGCTGGCAGTTTTCAATCAGTTACAAGCCAATGCTTCACTTTACACATAACCTCAATATTGTGCCAAAAAGAAATACTTCTCCTCCTTCCCATCACTCCCCCCATGCCTCCCTATTTTCCATGCCATCACAACAAACCAAGTGCATTATTCACATTTGTTCCCAGAAATATCAATAGAAAAGAGGAGCAGTACCAGCATGGGCATGACCATACTTTGCACTCTCAGGCTGGATCCAGATGTGCAGGCATGTGTGTTTTGGGGCTCTACATGCCTCAGTGCAGGGGCCTCACAGTGGAGACCCCATGCTGAGGCACATGGAGACAGGGGAGCAGTCAGTTCAAGGCTACTTGGTCTCCTGTCTCAAGGCACACTGTACCCCAGCTAGCCAGGGAGCAGCTGGATGGGGTGCACGCTGCCTCAGTATGGAAGTTCCACAATGCACAGACATGAGGGAACAGGCACCTCTGGACTGTGTGCTCCCCTATCTCCATGTGCTGTTCTATGGCTGGCCAGGGCTTAGGGTGTCTCATCATGGGATGTCTAGCCCCTGCTGAGGCACCCTGTGCCCCAGCAAGTCCTCCTGTGCAGCACATGGAGCAGCGGGACAATGAGTCCTGCTGCAAACTACATGACCAAGGGCATGCAATACAGCACAAAGCAGTGGCACAAATTTATGCCACTACTATTTATGCTTCTGTAAAGTCATACCCCTGCTCATGTGGATGTGGCCTCAGAGCCAGGCTTAATGCCTTACTCTTAAAAAACACAGGAGAAACAAGCTCTCTGGGAAAGAGAAGGAAAGAAAGGGAAAGATACTCTAAGACAAAACTGCCCCTGAATCTCAGTAGAAAAGTGCTGCTGATGTTCCTGGGAATTGCTCATAGGAATCCCAGACTGGGTGAGTTAGCATTGCTGTCACTGTGATTGTCAGGTTATATCATGGTTTCACAATTAGCATCTGTCCAGCCCTGAGCCTGAGCATATGCACATCTAAACCTTTCTGCTTTCTGTCTGAGCACTTTCCCCATGCATATCTAGGGTCATATACCCTGGTCCTTGTTGATAAAGCACTCCAGGATAATCTCACAGTCAGCTGTGAGAAAACGTGTTGGGTCCTTGGTCACCCCTCTATATTAGTGCCCTGCTGACCCACCCCTATTTATGCTATTGGTAGCTGGACAGGGTGTGCTTGAGAGAGGCCCTTACAGAAAGTGCCAGAAACACTGGGTAAATATAACATTTATAGCTGTAGCTTTCCCTCTATGTGGATCATAGTGACCATCAGGGCCACAGAGACCCTAGGCTAGTCTCTCAGCCTGTGACAATCAGCTTAACTCTATTGCTTTTAGTGGAGTTTCAACATTTTATCATTGGAACCTCTAGCTTGAATAGACTAGATTATTTACAGTGAACAATTTATTTCAGTAACTGAATTTCTCTTATTTGTTATGAATCACTAGTAGAATAGACAAATGGAATTTTTTTTTGCTACTTACAATGTTTTTTTACAAATGCTTTACAAAGAACAAATTTATGTTCAGAGCCTCCTTATGAATAGAGGCCTGCATTCTCTTGCCTTAAAACAGACAGACTTCTATTGCAAAACAGCAGCACAAATTTATACTACCTTTTGTCCCAGCTACAAACTTGGGCATTTGTGGTACAGCAAAGATTATAGACATCTGTTTGCTTTCACTTTGTGCTACCATAATAATTTTTATGGTGGCACAAGGGCAATGTCTGTTTGCAGCCAGAGTTGGTCAACTGTTTTCAAAATAGGCATATTATGAAACTATAAGTATTTCTTTGCAAAAGATTCAAAGTTAGATTAAAAAAACCAAGTAAATGTTTTCAAACTATGAAATGCTTGAACGGTGTGAAAAATGCACATTCATCTTACAGGTCACACTGCTCACTCTGTGTTTGTATACAGCAAATGACAGCACCCACAGATGCATAAATGCTCTCTTTTTGCACTATTAACCCAAGTCAAGCTTTTATTTGGAAAAGGCCTATAGAAATTATAAATAAAGAAATGATCTTTGTATCAGTTCTCCAATAGAATTTAATAAACAGTTATATCCTTCTTCCTAGAATCAGGCTAAGGGCTGCTGCACCATGGCAGGTGGAGATGTCTGAGAGACCCTGTTAGCTAAATGCAGTTGAAACATGAGTATGCTTTAATGGTTATTTACAGATGATGAGGAAGCATTGAAAATAAAGGGTCTGGATCACAAGGCTTAACTCTGGAGTCAAACACACCTGTGTCTAAAGGCCTCAGGCAAAAATGACCCTTTATCTCGGCTTGTATAAAGTGGTTCAGAGTTAGAATTACTGCCCCATTTCAGGACTGGTGCCAAGGAATAGCCCTTAACTTAACAAGTTTTGGAACTTCTAACCAGCACACATCTGTGGCAACAAAAATAAATTTGCTTTATAGGGGTTTCCATGTGAAGCGATCTTCTACCCCCACCTGGTAACATTCTTGGCTAGAGCTATGGAACTGCTCTCAACATATGCAGTACAGGGCATTCCAAATCTGTTTGCTATTTAATAAGCTCTTGTACAGCAATTGTATAGCAGCATAATAAAAGGGACTGCTCCACATAGTTAACAAAATGTCAGACTTCATGCATGTCAACCAAATAGATGCAGACTGATACATAAAACCACTGCAAACAAGCCATCATTTACATGAGTTATTACTGGTCACAGCTCCGGAGAAGGCTGGAAAAGTGCAGGGTAAGAGAGAAAGGAGCCTTCACTTTGTAAAGGCCCATCATTTTCAGACATAATAAAAAGACAGGGGGGCTGCTCAGGAAGCAAGATCCATATTCCAGCCCCTCTGTGTTTTGATCAAACCCTACTCTGATATAAAGGTCTGATATAAAGCAGAATTGGTTGCATGAGTATGAACATAGGGTGTGTCTACGTATTTTGCTATGGCAACATTGCTACTGTGTCATGATTTAGTATTTCCAAAAGCCGTTACTGTGCCATATGTGCAGGGCACAATTATTTTTATCAGCTACTGCACTGTAGCAGCATGCTATACTGAGGTAGTGCATTGCTAATGGCAAAGTAGCTGCCGGTCAGGTGTGATGCAGTGTCACGTGTAGACATGCCCATAGTGAAATAAAAGCTGAAACCAGGGCGGCCAATACCCTGTGCATGGAGAAAAAAAATGTGAGCTGTGGGTGCTCAGCCTCTCTAACTACCAAATGAAGACAAAGTTCTGGCAATTTGTTATTAATGACTGTTATTAATGTTACATTAGTATGTAGAGCAGCATATAATGAAGGAGAGGAGCAATATAATCACTGAGAGCAGTGATATAATGAAGGAACACAGAGTCAAAATTTTAGTCACCTAAATGATTTAGGAGGCTAAATAATTAATCCCAGGCTTCATAATACTTCAATGGAAAGATAAAAATTGAACCCACCTCTGTCAAATGTCACTTTCTACAGCTACTCATGACTCCTTCCAAAGGTGCTTGTTATTCATTCCTCAAGGTCCACAGAAGCAGAAATTAATATTCTGATTGTGTGCATATATTGTGGGCTTTAAAGGCAACACAAGATTCTAACATGTTTCCCACTGCAGCTTTGGTGTTGGAAACTGGGAAGACATTTTTCTGAGGTGCTTTTTCTCATTTCAGTCTTTAACACACAAAGATACACTCAAGGAAAAGATGGCAAAGAAAAATATTAGCAACAAGAAAAATTCTTGGCCTGCTTTAGGAAAAAGAAAAAAACTCAGGGCTAATTGAAGATATGATTTATCATTGATGATGTTTCCAGGACTGGGAGTGGCTGGAATATGAGTAAGTGTTTTCAAAGATGTTTTGCCTCATACCATTCATGGCGCCTGCAAAGATTATACATATATGAGTTTTCATTTCTTTGGAATGGCAGCTGGCCCTGATGCTGTAGCTGTAGCAGTTAAATTTGCAATGCAGGCCCACTGGGATACTGGGAGGGGTAGCAGCAAGGCATATGGCATACAGGTCCTGTTTGTTTTCAGAGGCAAGAGGAGGTATCTCGTCTTTGTTTTGATTTTGGTGAACATAGCCACAGATTAGGAAAATAATTGGTTGCTGCTTGTCTTCACACTAGGAAAGACCAAGGAACAGAGCATGGAGGAAGGTGTAAAATCCAGTGCCTGAAGAAGTCCTCATAGCCAAATTGATTGCAGTGAAGAGAGAACGTGCCGTGTCTAACTCAAAAATAGGATTTCTGTAACTCTCTTGACAAGATCCTCAATTTTTGGTATATCCAAACCAGGTCTGCTGCTCTGGCTCTGAGCTAGAAATACCTGCTTAAACACACACCGCACAGTCTTTCAGACCTGATTTCTCTCTCTGTGTCTTTTTCTCTCTCTGCATGTAAACACAGTAACCAGCTGCAGAGCTCATGGTAAGGCACATGATGATGTCACTATTCAAATTAGGCCGCTCTTACTTTGTTGGCTTTTGGTGGCTTCTTCTACTGCCAAGCTAATAAGTGAAAACTCTTGTAGTGACATCAGAGAGAGCAACAGCAATGCGGGGAGTCTGAGCAGAGCAGCCAGCATCTCCTGGTGTTGACGGGGGGAAGGATAGATTTTTTAAATTTGATTAAAGTCACTGCGCTCAGCCTGCAGCCAGAACAGATGGTTCCTGAGGGTGTTTCTGAAGGGCAGTGACTTTGTTTGTGTCTCTCGCTGTGTCAGAGCTCCTGCGAGGAGCAGAAGGAGGTGGTTTACAATTCCTCTGCAGGTGGAATTTACTAGGGAATTAGTAGGCTGTCTGTCTTCCTGTAGTTTGGAGTCTGATTAACATGGGCCTGGTGATTACTTGGACTGAAACTGAGGAAATCAGAGGTGACATGCTGCTTCTCTGACGCCAACCCCATAATTCTCACTGATGTCGCAGTGCTTGGGTTTTATTTTTAAGAGCTTGGTTTATTTCCAGCTCTGCTGCAGACCCCTCCTCCCTGCTTTTGATCTTAGGCAAGCCATTTAATTTACCTGTTTCAGCTCCGCATCAACTTAGAAACATTTCTAGTAATTGAACAGGTTGAGGAATGCTGATCAAGGAGGCATCTGCTAAAATGTCAGGCCAAACTTACTTAGGCCTGCCTTCTTGATGTTTCATTAAATACCCCAGGCCTGGACATAGGCACTGACTTTTTGTTGTGCCGGGGTGGAGGGGAAGCGGGGGTATGACAGACATATGGAAAGTTTTATGCTTTTCAGGTGACAGCACTCTTCCCATGGGGGGTGAGGGCCCTTGGGCACTCATGTACTTGGCACCTCTGCAAGACCAGATCTGAAAAAAGTCCAGCTCTCGCTTGGGCATTTAAGCAGTAGAGACCAGATTTTCAGAAGTGCAAGTCCAGTTGGCTTCTGTCAGGTTTAGTTGTGGGTCTGGAGTAGATAGGATATTCTCTCTCATTTTTCAGGACAGCTACAAGTCTGGCCACTGAATTCAAGTACCCACATAGCCTGTGATTGGTGTTGCTCTTCTGGCCCTCTTAGAGGTACTGAGATAGTTCACATGAACTTGAATACTCAGGATAAGGCAGACCTTACTAATGCATACGATTGTTGCTTGACTTATTTTAACCTTTGTGAAAGCAGCCACCTACAGAGCCAGGTCTGAGTTGTGGCTCACTAGCGCTGCACTTACAGACACACTGACATTACATTTATTAGTATATTTAGGAAAAGGTATCCATAAGTGTGTGTGTGGGAGGCAGGGGAGGAGTGGATGGAATATATATTAGTAATATCAAGCAGAAGATTCCCTTAATCCACTTGTCCTTTTTAGAAAAAATGGAATTAAATACAACATTAAGAAGAAAATACTGCTGTTAATATCCACTACTAAAATGCAAAAGTAAAAGTTCTAGCATTGGCATTGGAATGCATTAAAATGTAAATATTTTGGGAAATAGCTTGTACTTTGATGTGGGCAGGAGGGGGGAAGACAGACTTTTTAAAAAAAACTATCTGTTGGTTATTTCCTCCTTTATCCTCCTTAAATACTAAGGAGATTGAGATAGGATGTCATTGAGATTTCATTGAATTCATATTTCAAAATGGGAAATTCTCAATTTGAAACGACAATTTGTATAAACAATTTTATTTTTAGCCAAACCTTGTTTTCAGTGGGAAATTTTTTTGGCATCATAAATTACAACCAGTTATAAGATTAAAACTCAGACATCACATACATATATTTATGGACTATTTTATCACACATTACTTGATACAGATGACATCTCATCTTCTGGGCCAAAGTTTTAGTAAAGGTGGCCACTTTATAACTTACAGGTGGTTGCCTGCATTTGTTTATGCAAACAACAGTAGCAGCATCTGGACACCTAAATCAGATCGGTCCTTGCTGTATCTCATCTTAAAGCACATGAAGGTTCTCCCATATGATGCCTATCCCTATAGATATCCTGAACTTGACCAGTGGTCTTCTCTCCCACGTAGGTATACAAACCAGGACAGTAAGTGGAGCCTTGGCATAACTGACCCATATCAGGTACATAAGATTGGTGTAGGTTGTTTCTTCCCTGCAGCAGGAGGGAAGACAGGGATCAAACTGAGATTCAGTTATACTATGGATCCTGGGCCGCAGCAGTCATTCAGGGTTTATGGCAAACCCTCAAGCAAGCTGTGCTTGTGGAGCAGTAGGCAACCGTTGGTCCTGAGGATCATGGTGTACAAATAAGAGGTCTAGTCAGGTGCCTGATGAATCTGCTTTGTGGGAGGGTAGTTGCATCTCCCCGACCTCACTCAGAGGTCATCTGCCACGACTTAAGATAGGAGAAAAGATAAATGTTATTCCCTAAGTGAGGTGTGATGTCATTGACTACCTGGCTGACTGTAAACAGTGCATTTCATTTATTAATTACTTGTTACAAAGTCTTAATGAGCTGCATCCGCCACTCATTAACTGGACTGTGGTTTCCTCACTGCCTTGCTGAGTAACTGGTAACTCCCTTGCCCAGTGCCCTCTTAATTCCCTTTTTCTGACTCTCTCTTCACGGGTTTCCCAGATCTGTCTTCAGGAGTCCTTGCCGCCTACAGTCCCTTGGGTAACTACCCCACCGCTCACTGGTCAGCTGTTTGATCTGAGGATCCCCGGGGCTTACCTGTTCTTGTCCTGCATTGTCACCCGCTGAGGACTCCTTCCTTTTTTCTTGTGCCCTGAGGGCAAGGATCTTCCCCTTGGTGCCCACCTTTAAGCATGACGACCACTTTCATCTTCTTTATTTCCCCCCGGCGTGTGGATCTTTGTCAGCTGGGTCTGGCCAGCTATCGGCCTTGCCCTTTCTGTGACCCCCGCCCCTCCCCCCTGCAGCGGCCAGAGTCCCAGGGTCTTCCCTACAGATCTTAAGCAACAGGGTTTCTATCTTAACACCGTGTTACACACTTGTACAGAGTCCAGTGAACATAACACCAAGATCTTCAACGTGTAGGCCTAGGCAGGAGTATGGAGGAGTGGAGGCTGCCCAAGACCTACCACCCACCTTTTAGAAACATTGAGACAGAATCCAAAGATCGGACTGAGTCCAGACATTCAGTGCCTTGATGGTTGTAACTTCTGCCAGAGAACAACATATAAAAAATGCTTCTGCTGCCTCAGTGAGGGTGTGTTTCTGTCAGGGTGACGTCCTTTAGCCTTTCTATAACCAAGAAGTACCCACAAGGCAGTGGGGGCTAGGGTTTTGAGGTGCCTTATACTCTCTTGACTCCGGAGCTTGCAACAATGTGTTTTTTTGTAGGACCTACCCTGCCACAAGTAGCTCCACCACATTGCCACCAGGCCCTCCAGTCAGATGCAGTTTACAGTCATACCATATGGAGCTGTACCTAGTAGGTAAATATCTAACACTGCTGTGCAGGTGATTAGACATACAACTTCGCATTTTTTTCTTGATCACAGACTTTCTGAGGGAGCTCCTGAGAGGTCCTGAGGCAGTTTCAAGCACTGTAATGTGAGTGACAATTATGCGACTGGCTTCAATGAAGCACTATGTCACCTCTGATTTCCTTAGTTTCAGTCCAAGTAATCACCAGATCCATGTTAATTAGACTCCAAACTACAGGAATACAGACAGCCTACTAATTCCCTAGTAAATTCTTAGTAAATTCCTGAGAACTGCCTCTGAGGTTTATAGAAAAAGTGAAATATTGATTTTCCCAGTCCCTTTCTTACAAAGGCAGGAGTAGAAACCCCGAACTGTTATGCTGTTCCTTATCTACACAGGGTAGCAGTGTAACGGCTGCATAATCTTTCGCTTCACTGCTCCGCATTTCTGTCTGCTTCTAAACACCTATTCACACCCTGGGTGGTG
>NW_017728950.1:27419596-27434519 GCF_001723895.1 Crocodylus porosus
TAGGCTGAATGGGAATTTGGCCACATTGCACATTAAAACAAGTTCTCTTCACTCTGCACAGCACACTTATAGAAAGTATACTGTGCTAGAGACCTTATAAATTAATTTCAGGAATTGATTCACTATTTACACTTGCTTAACAGTGAATCAGAATCTCAGTTGGTAGAAAGCAGTCTTCAACAGTGCTAGACAGCTGGAAGGGATCTGACCCAAGGCCTATATAAGCCTACGCTGCTCTTTTTGCAGAATGAAGGGAAATTAACTTGTAGACCAGGAAGCATGTGTGTACGTGTGCATGGATACATGCATACACAAACACACACCTCCCCTAAAAAAAAGCAAACAGCAAACAAACAAAAAAACCCCACATGTAGGGAAAAGCATCTAGTTAAAGAGATTCCCCTAAATAATTATCGGTTGTTTAAGTATTAATTAAAAAATGTAGTTCATGTCAGGCCAGACATTCAAAATGTGGATGTTTTTTAAGAGGAGTTTGTGAGGTTTTACAGATATCTTCCAGAGAGAGCCTCCTGCGCACTCTCTGCATGTAACCTGACACTAATGGAAAATAAAATGAGCTCACATCACTTCCTGCTGGCATTACAATGGCCATGTGATTGCAAGGGTTGATCCTACAGGTCTGGAGAGGAGGCGTGTCAAGTCTGGGGACCCTGGAAAGGACATCCCCTGGACCTACAAACAATTTTCCAGAAATAATTTGACTTGGCGGAGCTAGATTCAGTGCTGCCGATTTGAAGTCTCTCCACTCTGGCCACATGATCTGTGTCTGCAAGACAAAGCATTTCAGAGGAAAGAATGGCACCAGAAGTAAGGTTGGGAATGGAAGAATCACAAGTAATCCAAGAGAACAGAAAAATGTAAAACAGATAGGGCTATAGTGACATTGAGAGTGAGGGTCTTACAAAAGGGAGTCATAAGGAAAAGGGGTGAAGAATAAAAGCACATGAGAGACAACGGGCTAGGGGGTATGGTGTGGAGAGACCCATATTTTGATTTTAAGCACTCAAAAAGTGTTCAGGCTATTATCCAAGCCCGTCTATTACAGAGCTTGGGTAGGAAATTCATTCAGAGCACAACAGCTAAGGTAGACCAGGTTACTTGCCCGGGACATAAAGGTTCTGTTCTTGTCCCAAAGACATAGCTTCTAGCAGCTGTTCTATGTCATTTTCCCTCTCCTCATTTTCTTTCTGCCCCCATATCAGAAAAATGGGCACAATGACACCGGCTTTCCTTTACAAAGCATTTTATGATTTACAGCTAAGTGGTACAATACATAAACACAGACAGCTGGCACCCTGTGTGTGTGACACCAGTTACATATGGGTCATGAAACAATGTTTGATACTATCAGTGTTACCAGACTTTGTTTACTCATTCATACTTGAGTGCTTATAACTTGGTGGCCTTCCATATGCCCTTAAAACTCATTCTGAAACCATCTATCTCTGGATTCAGACTCCAGCATAAAAAAAAACAAACAACTGTTTGAACCGCTTTGCCAAAGAGCCCTCTCCATGAAAAGGAAAGTGACTTTTTTTTTTTAAAGGTTACAACAATATTTGGTTTGAACTTACTTGGGAACAACTCATAGGACTTTATTTAGTAACTTTTACAGCATGTGTGCATGGAAAGTACCTTGGAATAAGTCAGCATTACTCAAAATGATTCACTGGTCACTGCTACTTTGGGATGGCTGGTCTGCATTGCACTGCAAACTGGCACTAGCTTCTCCCTTCTTGAAATCTATAAGCTAATGTTGAACTGTTTCTACTTTCCTAGGTATTACAGTCCTCTCCCCTTTCCTCTATGGGCTTCATACATACAGAATTGAGCTCTTTTGCTCTCATTAGCCAATACTTAGAAGGCTGCTTAAGCCCAGCAACCCATTAGACTTGCATGCCACTTTTTGTAGCCAGCAGCCCAGAACAGTGAGGGAGGCAGGATCCCATGTAACTACTTTGGACTGATAACAGAGGACAAAAATGGAATATAGTATGATCCTGGACAATGCAACCATTAATACCTGCCCTAACTTGGGCTAGGAACTAATTTGACCCATGGACACTGCCAGGATGAAAGGTGAAAGTGTAGTGGAAAACTACCACACTCAAGTAGCTTATGTCGCCTAATCACGAGAACGTCTCACTTGAAGCACCGGATATGGAATGATTGCTGATGCCAACAAAAAAATTCTCCAGGCATAACTGAGTGGAGAATACAGTAAATAACCAGAGCCAGGAAGCTTTCTTTTCCCCACGCCCCCATTTTATGTTTGAAAAAAATAAATGGGAGCAGAGTAATTTGCAGTTTTTTCCCCCCCAAATAAGGAATTAAAGAGAAGCTTGTTTATTCAACCAACCAACCCACATTCTAGTCACAAGTGCTTGAAATATTTGTGAATAAATGCAAGACAGATAGCTCACAGCATTTCTGCCATTGCATCATGCAATTCAAAGTGGGCTTCTATTTCAAAACCAAAAAATAGGTTGGTCTCCTTAGGCCTGGGATGGTCCTGAAAGCATTCTGCTGTGTCCTTCAGAGTCCCTAGAATAATCCACTCACACTCCAGAGAGTAACAGCATTCCTCCCTTTTCTGGGTACATGGCCTATTTGACAAAGAAGGTACTCATCCCTTCAAGACCCCCCACCCCGCAGGAATCTGTGTGAGAGTTCAGGCAGATTTCTTCTCCCTGGTTCAGTAATCCTCCTTTTGGTATTTGAATGGTAACAGGTCAAGTTTCCTTAATTCAGGATCTTGCAGTCCTCTTTCTGGGAGCCTGTATCTTCTTCCTGATCCTAGTTTCCCTACCAAAGAAGGTGCACTGCTAGGATTTAGGTTTAATAGTCCCTGTCCTCAAAAGATCTCATCCCCTTCCCTCATGAATCCAAACAACCCTCCAAGTTCTCAGGCTAGGAAAGGTTATAGCTAATGACTCCTTTCCCAGTATGTCTAATATTCCCAAACACCTTGGCAGGCCACTTAGAAAAGAAGGGAGCCTTGCACTACATATTTGTTCTAGACCTTTAAAGGCCAGGGCTTCCTATGCTTGCCATATACTCCTAGGACTATATGCCAGGACATGCTTCAAGTCTTTCTTCATGTGATCTGCCTTTCCCAGACACATAGAGTTGGGGCTGGGGAGATGGGGACCACCTTTGCAAGGTATGTTGGCTGGTCTTAAAGGACCAGTACCTCAGCAGAGGAACCATATTTTTGAATGAAAAGCAGACCTAGTCTCCTCTCAGATTAAGCTCAATCCATGTACAAGAAAACCAAATCTTTTCAGTGTAAAAACAAACCAATTCTTGAACCAAAAAAAAAGAGAGGAGAGAGCTCTCTTGAAAGCAGGCAGGAAAAATGGCATTTTTGCACTTTTTCAATGTGGAAAAAAGATGTGGAAAGTTATTATGAGGTCATGAGAGTGAAATTTAACATCTGGATTCTCTGATTTGACCTATCTGTGCTTGGTGCAAGATTAGAGGAAAGTATCTAACATTGGCTTTTTTTCAGTCGTTTCTCTTCTTTGGTCGTCTGCACTCAGGCACTTTTCAAATCAGCTGTACCATTATGGCTGCAAGCTGCCACTCTTTCTTATAGGAATCTTCTCTGGATTTGGGATAAAATAGGAGAGTGTGGAGTCGCTAGGGGCGTGTGTAGATGAAACAGGGGCCCTAAATCGAAGCAGTGGCTTTTTAAAAACACTGTGTCAATTTAGGGCCCTTTAAACCCCTGTGTCATGCACACTGACTTACCTGCCTCTCCAGTGGTGGGGAGGGGAGGGTGGATGGCTGGCAGGCAGAGTGGTCCCTGGGCTGGGGAGGGGAGGCTGGTGCTCACGTCTGTGGCAGTGGCGGCCCCCCACTCCCCAGGCAGCACCTGCTTGCAGGCACCCTGGCTTGTGCGGTCCCAGGGGGCACTGCAGCTGTGGAGGGAAGCACCGGGTCCCTGCACAGCTTAGGCAGGCAGGCAGGCTCCAGGGGAAGGGAGGGGGAAAGATCAGGCTTGCTGCCTTTTTTGGGTGGACCTGCCTTTCTGGGCTGCTGCAGGGCTTCCTGCAGAGCCACAGAGCTGCAAGGAGCCTGGTGCTTTGCTCCATGGCTCTAGGGGCAGCAAACTAAAACTCAGAGGAGGAATTTTAGTTTTCTGTACCCCAAGTCATTTAAGGTGCATTACACTGCCAAATTTCCTACAGCAGCTGGAATTAATGTACAGTACGCTGCTGATGTGTGCAAACACCAATACCATTAAAGTGGTGCAAAAGCATTTTGCCTGTTTTAAAGTGTCATACACACATGCCCATCATTTCATCTCCTCATGGCCTAGGCCATCTTTGTTCTTCACAAAAATGTCCTGAGGTGAAAGGCTCCCTAGCAGCCCATGTGGTTGAGACATGCCAGCACATAAGGGAGTGGTGTGGCTAGCAACACCGTTGGACACCATTGAGTCCCCAGCCTCAATGACCTGGTGCCCTTTATAGCTGGGTTGACTAGGCAATGGTTCTTAACCTTTTCAGTGACTGGGCACCTGTCCACACCTCTTCTGAATGTGCTGGCGCTCCAGGTTGAGAACCATTGTTGTGTTCACGCTTACCTTGATGGTTCTGAACTGGATGTTGTTGCCTCCAGGTAAAATTGCCCTGTGTGTCTTGTGCACACCCAAACTGGGAAGGCCTATGGCTCACACATGCTCTCCTGCCTCATGAGTGTTCTCTGATAAGCCTAAAGCAATCAGGAGAGATCCTGAACAGTGTCATTCAGAAGCAGGTGGAACTGTCTGACTCACCTCTATTTCTGGGAGGATTGCATGTGTACGTTGGGGAATGGACTGAGAAGGACTGCAGCACAAGCCAGTTCTCTTGCCTGTTTTAGGGTTATCAGGAAACACTAATGCAAGAGGAGCTGCACGCAGGGCAGTTTTACTTGCCTATGTTGCAGCACCCTCAAGGGGTCTTGCAGTACCCTGGTTGAAAATCAGGCCTTTGCTCTTCATGCTATAGGTATCTTGCCACTGCCTGGAATCTATACAGGCCTGAATAGGTCTGGAAAGGCAATAGTCAAGGCAGAAAGTGATGAAGGATTTCAGTAGAATCAGGATAAAGATTGAATGAGGGATGAAAAATTAGATTTGTGGGCATGAATGTCTCCCAGAATAAGTTAAAGGCAGTTCCTTACGATACATTAGAGAAGCCAATAAATATTAACCAGAAATTGCAGTGGCCTGAATCCAACACACGATACCTCTCAAGCAGGAAAATTTACTGAATGAATTCCTGGTTGGGAATCGCTGTACAGTTGGCTGTCTGGCAGACATGCAGGGTAGAGATTCAAACACACAACTCTATCAGGCTCCTTCAGGAGAATCAGCTTGCAAAAGCAGGCAGAAGTCAGGCTTATAAGGAAGAAGCCTTATGAATTAGCTTTTCTCCAGAGGTCAGGGTTGGCTTTGCAAAGGCTCAGCTTACAGCTGGGGCCAGTATTTCAAACTGATCCAGTGTGCTGACTGCCTTTGAAAGTCTGGCCGTCATTGCCCATGTGAAATCCCATGTAATGCACACTATTCATGCCATCCCCAAGGTGTCATCAAGGTCCCAGTTAATTCTCTATAGGATCTTTATAGCCCAAAGTTTTTCAAATAATACTGAATGTGCCATGTTCAGAACATTGCAGCATACAACCTTAGAGAGGGACTCTTTCAGCAGTTTGCTGCATTTGTCCTGAAACCTCTGCCATCCTGAGAGCCTGGAGTTGGAGGAGCTGAGCACTTCCCCTCCCAGTAATGCCAGTTACGAGATGAACAGCAGCCAAGGAATCTCTGGAACTTGTTGCAGTCAGCTCAAGGGAAGGCAAGGGATAGCCCTGCTGGTGAATGGTAAAAATAGGGGAAGGAGTGTGGAATAACCTGGCACTGATGAATGGCTTGGCATGAAATATGCTGCAGTGTGCAGTGACTGACAGAATTTCCAGCAGACTCGTGTGTCAGAGGAGAGGCCAATATGCCCCATGTGCCTATGTTTTATTCACTTCTCCATCCAAAGGGAAGCTACAAAAAGGAATTATGATTTAAAATGTGCCCTGAAAACAGAAAAATATATGCTAAGGAGAAAGCTTAGCCATGGTGTAAATCTGCTTAAGTCTATGCAGTGAGACCAGGGATGGACTTTAGGCATATTCTTTAACCAGGGTCAGGATTCCAGAAGTGGCATATCCATGCTGGTGGGGAGGTTACATAGCAAGTCTTTAGCTGAGGGCAAGAAAAAGTCAGGAGTTTGGATGCTAAGAGGTCTCTATATTCTCCCACCCTTCCCAGCCCTAGGAGAGGTTAGAGTAATTTGATGGTTGCCATCAGTTTTCGTCAGGTTTCAGGAGAACTCTCTTTACACGAGGCTGTAGTAACCCCAAAAGGGGGAAGTTCAGAAGCCACTGTTGCACCTCTGATACCAAAACAAACTCTTTCATGATGGCATGCTCTGAGAAGTCAGATCCATTGAGCTTAGAGGCTAAGCCCAATAAAGGCCTCTAGGCAGATCTGAGGTGCCCAGATCCAAAATGATGAGCCCCAAAGCCCCCACATAGCAGTTGCCTAACCCATGGGACACCTAAACACTCTAGGCTCCTCCCTGTTTGAATAAATGTTAGAGACTTTGAATTCTGCCTCTATACAGACCTGGATCATCCCAGGACTGAGCAGCTTGAAAGTTTTCTCCTACTCAAGCATGATCCAGACTCAGAAACTAGGATTTCCTTCACCTAAATCCCCTGAGGAGGGCAGACCCAGTAAGTGTGCTCAGACCACACCAAACACTTGCTGACAAGACCGCTGCTTCCTTCAAAGACCAGTGATGGTAGTAATTGCATTTGGTAGCTTAGCAGTTAAAATGCTTGCTCAGGAACTGAAAGGACTCAAGTCACATCACTTGTTTCCTAGGAGCATGCTTTAAGTATCAGGCCAATGGTGACATGTAGGGGGTGCACCCCCTGAGAGCGCTGGTGCACTGCCTGTCAGGCCATGCAGGGGCTGGGGAATGGGAGTGCCACGGCTGCTTCCTGGCCAGCATGATCAGCCACAGGGGAACCACCACCCCCCGTCACAGCAATCGGTCGTGGGGGACACCCCCGGTCACTGACTGGTTGCTGGGGGGGCACATGCCCCCCTCGACTAAGGCAGCACTGGTTGCCTATGTATCAGGCTAAATTATTTCACCCTCCTGTGAAGGCAGTGTCACTGGGCAGCAAAGAGTTCAAAATTCATTGGACCATTGAGAAAGACCCCAAGAGGGAACCTGAGAAGGACACTGCAGCCTAGTAGTTAGAGGACTTACCTGAAAGCAAGGAATCCTAGATTCTAGCCCCTGTGCCCAGCATGCTTGCTGAATTTACTCCAATAACCTTTTAACATAACATACAGAAACAGTTATAGGAGGAGGGAAAGGAACCTAGGACTGCTCTTTCCTCATAGGTGATAGCTCTTACCATTAGGTTACAGAGTCAGCAGTGTAGGGGAATTTTAAAAAATTGCTTCAGACGAGTGTGCTTGCTGAAATGAACATGAGACACAAAGACTGGCTAAGTGGGTTTGGGAGGAGATAAATCTTAGGCCAGAGTTAAGACAGAGCAAGCCCGGAGAGCTTTCTGAGTGAAGAGAGAGGCATTTTGAACATGGCTTGGTGAGTGAACAAGTGTTATCTAACTACAGCATTTTGGGATCCCTGGAGTTAAGGAGTGGGTCTTTGCTCCTCATGCCATGGGTATGTTGCCACTAGCTGAAATCTACGCAGGCCTGAACAGGTCTGGAAGGGCAATAGTCAAGGCAGAAAGTGATGAAGGATTTCAGCAGAAGCAGGATTAAGGTTGAACAAGGGATGAAAAATTAGATTTGTGGGTATGAATGTCTCCCAGAGTAAGTTAAAGGCAGTTCCTTATGATACATTGGAGAGGCCAATAAATATTAACCAGAAATTGCAGTGGCCTGAATCCAACACACAATCCCTCTCCAGCAGGAAAGTTTACTGAGTGAAAACTTCTGTGTTTAGATCATATAGATGAGAAATAAGTTTTCACAGGACTTTTCAAAACACCTCTTCAGACCTTTCAGTGTCTCCATTGAGTACGATCTACAAGGGGCTATCACTACTTTCAGGAGCAGACCAGTGGAATGTGAGTTAGTCACCTACATTCCTGTAAAAATTGGCAACAGCTCTCAGAGGCTGATGAGGATGCAGGATGTTTAGTACATTGAACAGCAGACCATTTTAAAATAGTTGTTATTTAAATTTTCTTATCACAAGAAGGTTAGTTAATTTAGCAATAGCTATATCTCCAGCTCATCTATTCAATTAACTCAAATAATTCTTATAACTATAGGTCAGATCTACCGCTAGCATACATTCAGACTGCTCTGTGGATATGAGCTATATGGATTTACACAAAGCTGAGGATTTGGCCCCATAAGTTATATCAGTATTGAAAGTCCCATGAAAAGGTCCAGATTTCCTCAACCTTACAAGCCCATTAAGACAGTAACTTGCTGTTTCATTGCTATTCTTTCTGTATGCAACATTTTAAGAGAAGTACAAGATTATCTAAGACTTTATAGTTAGATATTGTGGTTAGGGTATTTTTATAGTTCTTTGCAGTTTTCCTAGAAGAGCTGAATTCCAGAGCATGAACTGATTGCCTGTAGGGGTCAGGAAGGAATTTTCCTTCAAGGGAATGGACTGAGGCTGCCAACTCATGAATTTGTGGTTGGATACATCATTAGGTCATCCATATTAAGCTAAGCAATGATGGACCACTTCCTATTGTAAATTCTCCACTGTTTCCACAGTCCAGTTCTAAATGGCAAAGGCAATAGGGCTCCCACCACTGCTCTTTGGAAATGATTCCACAGACTAAGAAAGAGATCACCCACTTGGCAAACTTTCCTGAGACTGGCTATTTTAATTTTGCTGGCTATTATAATTGTATTTATTTATTGCAGTAGTGTCTATGGACTTTAGCCTGAACCCCATTGTGGCAAGCACTATAAACATATACAGACAGAAATGTTGTGGGTTTTTACTCTGTATTTGAGGTTTGCTTCTTCAAAATACTAATGACTATTTCCTATTATGAATGGAAAGCATATCTTGTCTAACTCAGCGACAGACCTGCCTCAGAAATGGGGTATTTCCTTGTGACAGAACTTTTTCACTCATATAAAAAATTGTATACTTTTTCAAGTTTCCATGACCCCCCCAACAAAAGCCTAAATATTCATCCTCCTTCCCCACTCTCCCACTTGAAAGTTTTTTGGACATTTAGGCTACAATTTTGAGGCGTTGCAGAACAATTTTTTGGTTGTTAACAAAAACATTGAAAAATAATAATAGATATTTTCTATGGAGGTTTACACCTAGGCACAAGAAAATACACTTTTCAACAAGTAAAACACTTTGGGACACAAAATTTCAGATAGGCACACTTAGAAGGAAAAATGAAAGCAAGTGTTACAGTTTTACAGTCTGTAAATACAGATATTGTCATGAAAGTTTAACAGACACTGGCACAATGGCAATCTTGAAGTGGACACAAGACCTGATCATAATAGAAGGAGGTTCAAAGGCACCACTGAAGCCAATTTTCAGTTTACTTTGTTTTACTTGGTTGTTGCAGTGGTTTCAAATAGTAGGTGCTCTTACACATTAGTAGCTGTGCAGCCACATGTGTTGCAATATTTTGGTCAAATAGAGTAAGCTAAGGATAGAGGATCAGCCCCAGTGGAGATACTCCACTTGACATAGCCGAGGATCTGGCCCAGAATTCCACTCTAAATTCTGAATTCCCTGCCTTCTTTGGTAGGTCCTTAACATGATTTTATTTCCCTGTGGTTTAATAGTAACATAGGCTGGTAGCTGTGGGGCCTGCTCAGTCATTGCTGCCATATGTGATGGATGATGATTACAGAGTTTGGGTCATTATTGCGGTTTCCAGTCACAGTGCCCATATCACTTAAAGCTTGGGCTGCTACTGGAAGTGAAGAAATGTTGATCCCTCCTCCACCCTTGACATCTAACATGGCTCCAGCATTCACCAGAAGCAATTGTCTCCATTAGATAGAAATCCCTAACCTAAATAAGGAATGGAGAAGCCAGATAACCCTCAAAAGCATCATTGGCTTTTGGGAAGGGGCTGGGAATGGAGATGGGGGCTGCATATTGTGTTTCTCTTTAATTATTTCCAGTTGCCTATTTCTAGCCCCAGCTTTCTTGAGTATGTGTGTTTATTACTAAAAAAAAAAAACAGTGGCTGAAACCATCAGGTCTGCACTCACCATAGCTTGGCCTTCTTCTTATCTGTCCCTTGTCTTTTCTATGCTTCCCAAAGGCCTTCTGGGCTCTGTGGTTGCTCTTCTGGTTTTCCCATGCTACCGTGGTCCAGTCCTATCTTACCATCTGACAGACATCCTTTACTTACAGTTCTTCTTTATTCTTTCTTTTACTCGCTTCCCTGCTCCCTGACCTGGTTGTCTTGTCCCTGCCTCTCCACTCTTTGCTTTCTTTGGTTTCAGGACATGTTGGCTTTCTCAGGGCACTCAGAGAGTTTCTTAAGCTCTTCACTGGTGTCCTCCTTGAACATGGTCTTCCTCAGAGCAGTGGGTCCCAACCAGGGGCTGCTGAAGCTGTGTCCCAATGGTGGATCTGGAGAGGGGCTCAGCCAGTCTCCCCTTAAAAATATTCTGGGTGACAGGCCACCCTGTGAGGCTAGCTTTGGGGCTGGATGCCACCTTATTGCAGTACTAGAGGAAGACTAATTAGCGACACACTCTCATGAGACTGTGCTGCTCTTCTTCTGCAGCTACCGTGTGCAAAGCTAGCTAAGGTGTCTCTACAGCATGCTCATGAGGGAAGTAGGCTGAGAGGGCATGATGTGGGGTTAAGGGAGGTTGGCTGTCATAGGTAGGACTGGGGGGAGGGGAGAGGGGCTGTGGGGATATGGACAGTATTGTAAGTGTTTTGCGGGATCAAAAAAGCTTGATCTACTGCCTCAGAGGGTTCAGCCGAGAAACACATGGTGCAGACAAAAGTGACAATTTTCTCCTGATTGGGCTGCAGAAAGCAGTCTATTACCATGACCAAACATAACTGCACAGCTGCAGACAGCTTAAAAATGTCCGATTAGGTGAAAATCTGACCCCTCATTGCATGAGGTATCAGATAAAGACATTTCAAAAGATAGTGTCTTCTGTAACTTGTGTCTGAAGAGCTCCCAGGGGAAAGGGAGTGGAAGGAGTTCAATCTGCGGGGTTTTCAGCCCCCCTTCCCCTCTGGAGGGTGGGGTGGGTGTATTGCAGCCTCCCCCAGCCCCCCTGATGCAGATCTCCAAGTCACCTACCCCACCTTTCAGCACCAGCTGGGAAGCCCAAGAATGAGCTCCCTCTGCTGCCTTTCCCCCCATGCCATTCTGAAAACAGTGAGCAGTGGCAGAGAGCCCTGGCCATTGCTATGGGAACCTGGCTGCAGACTCCTCTCTCCCCTGGAACTGACGGTGAAGTTCTGTTTGGTTTGGGGTAGTGTTGTGACTTAAAATGCTTTGCAGAAAATTACATTTGGGGGCTGCACTTCTGTTTGCACCCACAGTTCTCAGATTGGGCGGGGCCTTCTGTTACTCTGTGATGGGGGCAAATTAGTACAGAGAAAGAGAGAACCAAATTCCTTCATGTCTCAGAGCAAGAATTACACTCAGTGCACAGTTTCTTTTCTCCATTAGGGTTCTGTTACTTGATCATATGTATACAGACACACTTTCTATCCAGAAATGCTTCATGAGAGTCTGTAAACCTGAACTGCTCTGTGCCATAAATTTCTCTTGATGGCTATAGCCAAACATCCCTTTGCCAGGAGCCAAACAATCCTTTACTCCAGAGCTAAATACCTCTGCTTTGGAATGAGGTCTGTAGATAGATCCAGATCAGAACCTTGCCCTTAGCCTTGGTCTTGGACTGCACAAAAACCAAGCACTTTGCCTTGGAGAGCTGGATTTGCATTTTGTGGCCACGTACACATGAGCAGAAATGTGTGGTTTGCAGCACCTCAAAGTTTTTTGAGGCATTACAAAATGTGTGCGGTGCACATGGATCCATTTGCCATGCTGCATATTTGCAGCACAGCAGCAAAATTAGATACTGGGAAATCCCAGTATCTAAAGAAACCATGGAAAAAAAATGGTACGGCACACGTGGCTGCAGCGTACTCCACCAGAAATTGAAGTCTATCTGGCCAGAGACACACTCAAGCTGCCAGGCAGGCTCCGTGCACCTGGATCTCCACTGCTGCAGCCCTGGAAAGCCTCAGGCCCCTAGGTAAGGCTGCTGGGACTAGCGCAGGTACTGGCCCTAGCCTCCCCTACCCCACCCAAGGCAATTTGCTGCATGCCAAAGCACTCATGCAGAGTCATGCCTGGGGACAAGTAACAGCGGCACAAATATGTTTGTCCTCTGCTATTTGTCCCTAGGGAAACGCATGTTCCTGCTCGGGGGGATGTGCCCTGTGATAGAAGCCCACCTCTGCTGTAGTGAGTGAAAATGACAAAGATCAAGTGCTACTTGAGGCAAGGTTAGTACAAATAAATCTAGCTTAGTTTTCCTATGGGTCATCACTGCCTCTCTTGGACTTAAATTATATGGTAAATGTAGTGTGCATGGTCTCACTTGGAAATGGTGTTGCTTTTTAATTTTTAAATTTAAATTTTGAAAGGTGATGTGAACTCCTTAGAAATTTCAAAAGGAGGTGCAGACCCCTTTTGATTGATTGTAGTCAGCTTTTGTGGAGTCCTAATACCATGGACCACAGGTAAAATACTGTTTTAGAGCAAAATGACTCTTGGTACTAGAGCAAGAGTCATTTTGCTCTAGTAGGTCTAAATTCAGCGTAGCCTTGATTTCAAAAGAGTTGCATTGGTGATACAGTGAGTCTAACTGCTGGGTAAGATGGACTTATTTGATACACTGTCACTGGTTACTGGTTCCTACCTCTCTCAGGGGGTAAAGCAGGAAAGTGTAGGTACTAGGAAAGTTTTATTTAAGACACCTTCTGTAAGCAGAACTGTCAGGTCATCTACATTCTGTTTTCCATGAGTAAAATTCTTCCCAGTGCAAAAGGTCAGGGCAAAGACTGTTCCCCATTTCAGTATCACTTAAGCCATATTTTAAGGAATCAAGGGGCAATTGCTGGTAAATGGTACATTTCCTTGTGGTGGCTCTCTGCACACAGGTGAATTTCATTGTTCACAAAAATGTGCTTTGTACAGAAGCAAATTGATATTCACATGCAAAGAAGGATCAGCTGGGAATATCTGCAAAGCCACCAGCAAGGAGAAGATTGCCTCACCCTTTAAGTTCATATGCAGATTTGGGAGGTTTTCCATAAGGCCATTGTGTGCCTTCATCATTTTCACTGGGATTTTTGAAAGCACCAAATGGTTTAGGAGCTCAAATTCCATTAAGTTTGGCACATAAATCCTTTCAACATTTTTGACCAATCCCCACCTAAAACAGGTTTTTTTTCTTTGCTGAGATGTTTATGAAAATAACTGTCTGATTTGATTAACCATCTCCATACTAGCTGGTCATGTCTTCTTCTTCATCATCACTATCATCATCATCATTGTAATTAGTGACCTAAAGCTCCAACTGAAATGGTTTTCCCATTTTTCTTGACTCACATGTCAACCAGGTTCTTTAAGAAAAGGACCTTATTCTCACAAGTCTCCTTTTAACCACTCAGGTTTCTTTATCCTTCTCTCTGTTGCCTTCAGAACCAGGTGCAGTCAATTTTTTTTGTGGCATTTATTCAGCTCCCGGTCTTCCAACTGGCATCATATATTAAGTGTTATTGTACAATCAAAGAGTTTGGACATTTAATTCAGGCATACATAATAGGGCTGTGTGAAGCCTTGGTAGCCAATTGCATTCAGAGGAGATTTGGCCCAATTTGGTGGCCGAATCTCTGAATCTGAATGAAATTGGGAGACCTGTTAAAAACTCTGGATCAATTCAATAGCCTCTGAATTGATTTGGAGAGATTTGCATATTTGGGCATAGACTATGCAGAGTGCTGAGGGAATTAGCAGAGGTCATTGCGGGACCCCTGGCATGACTTTACAAGCACTCATGGTGCTCTGGTGAAGTGCCAGAGGACTGGAAAAGGGCCAATGTGGTTACCATTTTCAAAAAAGGGAGGAAGGCGGACCCTTCCTAACTATAGGCCCGTTAGTCTTACCTCAATCCTGGGTAAGTTTTTTGAGAGAATTATCCTGGCGCATGTCCACAAGGGGGCAGCAGGGGAGATATGCTTAGGGGCAACCAACATGGGTTCATTAGAGGCAGGTCCTGTCAGACCAACCTGGTGGCCTTCTATGACCAGGTCACAAAATCCTGAGATGCAGGGGTAGCAGTGGACGTAGTCTTTCTGAACTTTAGGAAGGCCTTCGACACTGTCTGTCACTCCACTTGCATTAAAAAACTAGGGGACTGTGGCGTCAACAGCTACACAGTCAATTGTGTCACTAACTGGTTGGAGGGCCGCACCCAGAGAGTGGTGGTGGACGGGTCATTTTCGACCTGGAGGGATGTGGGCAGTGGGGTCCCTCAGGGCTCGGTCCTCGGGCCCTCAGTGTTCAACAACTTCATCAGTGACTTGGACGAGGGGGTAATAAGCACCCTGTTCAAATTCGCAGATGACACTAAGATGTGTGGGGAAGTAGGCACACTAGAAGAGAGGAATAGGCTACAATTGGACCTAGACAGGTTACAGGGGTGGGCAGATGAGAACAGGATGGGTTTCAACACTGACAAGTGCAAGGTGCTGCACCTGGGGGGGGAAGAACCAGACCATACCTACTGGCTGGGGGACTCCCTTCTCATCAG
>NW_017728950.1:27435184-27438127 GCF_001723895.1 Crocodylus porosus
GTGTGTATGGGGGGCAGGGCAGATCAATGCTCCCACAGTGAGGGAGGGCTTGGGGCTTGGGCTGAGACAAGCTGCCTAGCCATGGTGAGTGTGCTCAGGACTCGGGAAGTGGGGCTCCTGCCACTGCGCGCCGCTACAGGCTCTGTGCTCTGGGAGGCTGGCCTCAGCCGCCGGCCACTGGGCTGCGCTTCACGGGGTGGGTGGAGCCAGGGCTGTGCTCCAGGCAGCTAGCCCCAGCCACAGACCAGAATGCAGCCCTTGCTCTGCCCACCCAGCAGAGCACAGCCCAGCAGTGGGGGCTTGCTACCTGGAGTGCAGGCCTGGCTCTGCCCACCCCCCAGAACACAGTGGATCTGGGTGCACTGATCCGGGTGCATGCGCCTGCCCCCATGCCCTGCTACTGCTTGTTGCTCTGGTGGGACAATGTAGATTCTTGTCCAAGAGATACGGGGAGGCTGGAGCAGTTTCTGCTGCTGCGTGCTGCTTGTCTGAGGCAGTGCAGTGGCACCATCTCATGCCTCCTTGCCTTGGCTGGGTGAACAGAGGGAGGGCATAGCCCCTGCTTCCAGTGCCTTCTGCTGCTCATCCAAATCACACCCCAGCCCAGCCCACCCTGCAGAGATCTGGGGACACATGTCCACTCCCATGCCCTCCCAGACTAGTGGCCGGAGGAGCCACCAAAAGAGCAGCTCCTGGACCAGTGGCATGTGGCATCGCACAGTGGTAGGAGCCCCCCTCCCTGAGTCATGTGCTCCCTCACCCTGGCTGGGCAGCTTGTCTCAGCCCCAGCCCCAAACCCTCCTTGCTGTGGGGGCATTGATCTGCCCTCCCCATGCCCCTTCCCTCCTCCCTCCACCCACCACAACACACTAACCACCTGGAGGCAGCTGTGTCCAGTGGTACTGAGGACTGCTGCCTGTACAGCCTATGCCTGAATCTCCAAATCGGTGCAGAATCTCCAGATCCGAAATGGCCAAATCAAATCGAATATATACACCCCAAAATTGAACCTGGCCTTTATTGCTGCTAACCAGTGCCTGGCAGAAGGGTTACGCAAATAAGGGCAATAATAATAACAGCAACTGAGAGACAAGAGATGCAGTAGACACTATCTTTTACTCTGTCAACATTCATGTGTATGTTGAGCAAAATGGGTATGATGCAATTTCCTGCATATTGGTGCAACTGAAACTCAAAATTTTTGTGTTAGACGGGGAAAAATTTTGTCCAATTTGATTTCACTTGTATGGTTGCTAATTATCCACCAAGTGTTTCAGAAAACAGCTACATCTTTAGAGAAAGTGTTCTCAACACAACCCTTTTAATACCACCTTTGCTCCATCAAGCAACACAAAGGTTTAAATAATTTCTATTGGTATTTTCCTTCATGGGGCTTTCAAAGAAGACAATAAGGAGCAGTGTTTTCTTTCTCTTTTGAGAAGCTGAAGTTCAAACCATTTCATGGCCCAGCAAATACATCAGAGTAAGTACTACCTGAACAATAACAACAAAACCCCACAATAACAACAATAAAGAGCGCAACTCATTTGCAGGGAGGTGGAAAAAAATCCACTGCATGCAAGAACAGGAAGGAGCAGCCTCTTTAATTAGGCTTTAAATCACAGTTAATTATGAGTGGATGTCTCATAGGGATTAGCAATGTCAAGCTGTTCTCCTATAAAGTCAAAACAAGTAGAGCAAGTCCTGGAACTATCCCTTTAAAAAAAATGTTTACTGTGGAATACACTTTGGTTACCATTTGTGTGTGGCCTTTGTTTTCACATGGATAGGAAATCACCAGAAACTAGTGTCTACAGGAAGAAATAGGCTGCTGTATCCAGGCTTTATTTGCTTGTATTACAGCAAAGTGCTAGTCTCTTGATTTAACCATCTTGATATGATGATGATGTGACCTTGTGATCACTGATTTGGTTTCTTGACTTGATCACCTAGATGTTTCAGTGGAACATCCAAATACAGCATAACATGTATCCTTTGAATTCATACAGAAATCTACAACTGGGGCTATTTCACCCAGTAGAGAGATGATCACTATTGTCCTGGTTATATTTTTCCAGTTCTTTGGGATGGAAGAGTGTGCATTTTAATTAATGGAGTGGGACAGGAAGTCAGGATTTCTGGGTCCTTTAAAAGTCCTATTATTGACTTGTTTATAGCGCGGTTTTTAATGATATGTTTGTTACAAAACCAAGGAGGACAAAAGAAAAATGGGGTCCTGTCATGACAGGCCATCTGAAATGGAAGAAACAATTCCCACTATGAAGAGCTTGCATGCTAAATAAGCAAGACAGACAGAGCCAGAAAAGGAAAGCAGAGACAAAGCTGAAATGATACACCAAAGTCACTCTGCAGGTCAGTGGCAAAGGTAAGAAAACAACCCTAATTTACTGATTCTCCATCCAGTCCCCTTTTCACTGGGAGAACCTATAAAATTATCCCAATTATTCCTGCTTGCTTCACAGTGATATTTAGCCATAATTAATACCTGTAAAGTGCTTCTGAGTTCTTTAGGCAGACAAGGTTCTTTGGATAAATCCAGTATCTTTTTTTAGACCAATGAAAATAGTTGGAAAAATTCTTCTTTGCAAGCTTTTGGGTACAAACACCCTTTTTCAGGCAGAGGGAGCATCTGCAGTTGTTATATGTTCTCCTGGATGGAATAGAAATAACTGGCTTCCACTCCATCCCGGAGAGCACATAACAACTGCAGACACTCCCTCTGCCTGAGGAAGGGTGTTTGTACTTGAAAGCTTGCAAAAAAGAAATTTTCCAACGATTTTAGTTGGTCTAATAAAAGATACCAGATTTACCCAAAGAACCTTGTCTGCCTATGTCCTTAGACCAACATGGCTACAACCAACACCTTTGAGTTCTTTAGTTATATGTGTTGGAGCAAAATTTTAAGTATAGGTGCTGCCAATG
>NW_017728950.1:27438138-27443164 GCF_001723895.1 Crocodylus porosus
GGGGTTTGGTTCCCCACCCCGGGACAATATGGAAGGGTATGAAATGATCACTATGTATAAATGCATTTCATGCCTTGGACTAACTCTTTAAAAGCTACACTGCAAAGGATGGGAAATCCTAATAGTGCTACTTTTGTTTCTGAATTGGAAGAATAATGGGGAAAATACCCTTAGTTCACAAAAGCCTGTCCTTTGTGAGTCATGCATAGAATGAAGTATCTGTGGCTATGGTCAGCCAGTACAATATGGGTGTGTCTACATGTCACCCCATGCAATGTAGCAACATGCTGTGTCGCCGTACGGCACACTGTGGTGCTGTTGTGATCACAAGGGTCTACACATGATCGACAGCTATGTTGCTGTAGTGGCATGCTCCCCCCGGTACAGTGTGCTGATACAGCAATGTAGCAGCAAAATTTAACTGCATCATGTGCATGGCACAGTAACTGCCCCTACTGCGCTGTGCTTTAATACTTCATGGCAATGTGGAGATGTGCCCTATGAGTCCTATCTCAAAGTAAATGTTGTTCTACCACTTAACCTGTGCAGTTCAATGTTCTGGCACTAAGTGGCTCACCCAAGATCAAACAGAGAGTCTGTAACAGAGTAGGGAATTGAACTTGTGTCTCCTCCTGAGTCCCACGCATGCCGTAGATAAAAGCCTTAATCTATATCCATATTGCTACTTAGTCCTGCCGTGTAGCGTGCCCTCTTGCCCAAACCTGCCAGCCACTGGCATTAAAAAGCCCCTTAGCCTGACATTCCAATGTACAACTAAAACGTTCCCCTGAACTTCAAGCCTCAAGCTTCCCTATACACCACCTCTGTTTAGAGCTCATCAGGCTGAAGACTGCAATCACAGGAAGCCTGCCAGCCCCAAACTCATGGTTTACTACACCTTTCTGTATTTGACTTGGCTACCTCTCCAATTCTGGGATTCATTTCTTTTGTCAGTTTAGATCCCCTGTTGACTTTTACGTTTTCATTCTGAGATCCAATATCCTCTGTTTAACTTGGCTTAATCTGAGCACGTTATGAGCTGTTAAATTAATTCAATTATTAAGTGTCTTGAGGGAAATATATAGCAGAGCGTCCCTCTCCCCACCCCTCTCAGCAAAGTATATAGTCATTAACTGCTTAATTGATTTCAAGGGCTTTTGTTTCAAGTTTTTTGTTTTTTTTTAAATTTTAGTCTAGCCTGTCATAAAACTTGCAGAGGAGCAGGTGCTTTGAATCAGCCAGCACTTGGAGAAAGGTTGAGGACATGGAGTTTTTGGAGGCCAGGGGAGATTATTCAATTTAATCTTTTTTAGCATCTTCAGTTCAGGTCAACAACCTGCAGTCCCAGGGTGAAGGCTTATTATGGCAATTAGCTGTTCCTCTCTGGTTTTATCTAGTGGTACTCAATTCCCAGCCCGCAGGCCAGAACTGGCTCCCAGCACCTGGTCATCTGGCCTGAGGGGGCTCCCCACAGGTGCGAAAATTTGGCAGCAGGGGAGTGATGGCACCACTCCCCTGCTGTGAGAAGCCTTGTGGGCTGGGTTGTGTGGCCCTGCACACTGGGTCAGGCTTGCCAGGGCAGTGCAGGACCAATCCTGGTGTGCAGGGCTGGGTGCAAGATGATGTGGGGGGGTTCCAGGTCCTGGTCCCAGTACATGGAGGCAGATCTCATGGACTTTTCAGATAATGGTTGTTTGTAAACACAAGGGACTGGATTAGTAACTCAAGAAGCCCCATCCAGTTCTATAGTCCTGCTGTGGTAGTGCCAAGTCAGGACCCCACAAACATTATGCCAACACAAAACAAAAAAAAACTTTTTTGGGGTAGCGACCATCTTGAAAACTATGGATTGAGGCACCATAACTAGCAAGATAGATTTCTACATAAGTTGACATTTTACATTATATCCTCCTCAGCTGCAGAGAAGAATGTGGTCTGTCAGGAGCCGATAACATCAAGGAAAGTGGCTTCTAACAAGTCTGGCTGTGGACTCAAATTATGAGAGTCTATAGATACAACACTGAGAAAATAAATAACCCAGCAGCCTTATTTTGGTTGGGTTTTCAGGCAGAATGCTTGCAAGGCAACACAGAGTTTTCTCATAAACATAGTATCCCATAAATCCTTCACTTAAAAGGGGTTCTCATACCCATATTTCAAAGCCATCAGTAATGCTGTGCATGATGTAGCCTGTTTTCCTTAAAGCAGGCTCCCTACGCACCCTATGAATTGTATATGTAAGATCTGATCCTGTTTGCACGTAGAATGCTCTTGCAGCCTGATACATGAGAGAGCCTGTGAATGATCCCTGTTAACAGTGATGGGAGTTATATGCTTCATTCTTGAAAGTCTTCTGTGATGTGATTGCCAGAGGGAGACTTTTTTATGCACAGTAGGGAATTCTTGAACTGTAACATCTTGGCATGTTGCTATTCAGACCATTCTGAGAAAGTGCATCCATGTGTTGTTACATCACAAACTTTCTAGAATAATAAGAAAAATATTGCAACAAACTTACAAGTGCAGGGAAAATTCCTGAAGCTTTGAAGTTCTATAAGTGACCAGAAACGCTGTGTGCAGTGATGGTGGGATTGTTTTTTCTTTTTTTTAAAAAAGTTTTTGGCAAAGAAAAAGAAATCATATGGTTTAAATTATTGTGTATGCTTGTAAAAATGTTTATTCTCTTACAGTTAGCAAAAGATAACATACAAGCAAATCTTAGCCTAGATGTACATACATGGGCAGATCTAGGAGTTTGAAAAGACGGGTGCAGATGGTATGGTACATCACAGCGTATAACGCAATACATATTTTTCTCCAGCTAAAAGAAACTAGTAGCTTTATTGATATGATAGAGGCCTAGGTCTACATTATTCAGTTTATGATCAAAGCAAAAGCATTAGAATGTGCATTAATTTGCTATATCATACATTTTGTATTAAAAAACAGAACAAACTAGGCAAAGATAATAATAAAAATGTTTCTTTAGTTCCATAGTCATTATAATTCAATGTACAGCTCTTTCAGGTTCATAAAATTATTTCATGCCTTCTTGAGCATCTTGACAGTGCATCCAATATGTCACTAAAAGTTATTCCCATACCTGAGTTAATGCTAATTTGAGTTAATGTTTTTAGCTAGAGTTAAGAACAGTCTGCAGGGCTATGAAGCAGGAACTATACCACACAAGGTATATAAAAGACAGAAAAATTGCAGAACAAAGAATAGCTTGATTAGTGAAACATTAATACCATTAAAAAGGAGAGAGGGTCAGTAACACTTGTGGAATGAAGTATTTAGAAGGAATCAGGTAAATTATAATGAGCTATGAAGTCAGGTGACTCCCTCATTGCTTCCTGAATAGAAATCCTGCTGCCACTGCCAAGCAGTTTGTTTTAAACTTCTGGTGGAGCAGGAATCAAAGGGGGATGCAGCTGCACTACTGCACCCCACCCTCCAAATCCTCCCCATGTACATATTGTTAAAAGTGAAGCTAGCTATGATTTGAGTTTGTTGAACTATGCAGAGTATCTTTGAGGCAAATTTCTCCGTGAACAAATATGTATAGAATGGTGATTGTTTCTGGATGACTGGGATTATTATTACTACTACTATTACTTATTTGTATTATAGTAGCAGTGAGAGCCTTAACCAAAATCCAAGTCATAGGTGCTGCTTTTGCTCATACAGGGTGCATCTATACATGCAATTAATATGAAACAATAAACTCTGGAGCAGCCCAAGCCAGAATAAACTTCTCCTTGGCACAGTGTCTGCATGTGCACCTGGGATAACAGCAATTTGAGCTACGGTGGATCAAGCCTGAGCTGGCAAGAATCATGGGGAGGGGGGCAGCCCTGGGCTCCAGGTGATGGCATCGGGCTGCAGAAGGGCTTGTTGAGGTGCAAGGGTGCCATAAGTGCAGAACCATGTGGTTAGGTGGCAGGTAGGAGTCTGGCCCCCTGCTGCCTGGGCTGACTGGGTGTAAACTGTACCCACGGTCAGCCGCTACACATACATTTCAGCGCAGTAAATTACTTTGCCGTAAGTTAGTACTGTCCTTGACAAAAGTCAGATTTAAGTCAGTGGCAGAACTAGATATGGAAAACAATTTGCCAGATGCTTAATTCTAGTTTATACCACAAAGGGTGCATCTACATGAGATGCTAACTGTGCAGGAGCCTAATAACACTGTGCAGTAGTGTGCTGGGCAAAAACTGTGCTAATATGCTACTGCTCAGTAGTATTAGGCACTAAAAACCTGTGCACTGGTGTACTGTACAGTAGTGTGAGTTGCTTCTCATCCATTTAGTACTTGGTTAACCAAGTACTAATACGCCGTAACTATGGTATATTAATGAATGTGTAAATGCACCCAACAACAGCAATAATAATAGTCCAATCATCCAGAGCTTCTGTTGGCAAAATGAAGTAAGCATAGGATAGTCCCGAGGCCAGCAATCCTCATTCTAGGTCACATAATTGAAAATGAATTTGGTAGATCTCAGCCTTTTTCTAAACCTGTCCAAAACACAACCCTCTATCTGTGTATGACTGGCAGGCCTTGACCAAAGGGAGTTGAGAAATAAAATGACAGGGAATGTTACCTGTCAGGAATAAGTTGTTGGCAGAGCTCTGTGAGGGCAGTTTGCACATCACTTGCTGGCCTAAGCCCCTGCTTTATATCAGTGCTATCAGGCTTTAACCTTGCAGACAGTGAAAGAGAGAAACAATTCAGAGTTCCTAGGCATTCTTCTCAATTGGGGCTGCCATTTGGCACATGCAAGTAATGAGGCTCAGAGCACCAATTGCTTGAGCAAACCAGATTGTCAGACTGCTGGGATTTGGTTATGCTCTTGGTATAATTGCTGTGAAATGACTGATTCCACTGATGCCCTGAGTAAAGAATACTCACAGGAAGAAATGGGCTCCCATTTATTAATGTTGCACATGTAAAAAAATCTTGTGCCTTTACAAAATAAAGGGTTTAGGGCTTTAGGGGGTTTATACATGACACGGGGGGGGG
>NW_017728950.1:27443264-27473476 GCF_001723895.1 Crocodylus porosus
TTCTCCCTAAATTGAAGCGGTGTTTTTTTAAAAACACCGCTTCAATTTAGGGCAAAGTAAACCCCCGTGTCACGTACACCAGTTTTGGAGCCCAATCCTTACCTGCTTCTCCAGTGGTGGGAGGGGAAAGGGAGCTGCTGGTGGCTAGAGCAGTTCCTGAGATGTGGGAGGGGTTTAGGGGGGCTGGTGTTTCCCTTGCAGCAGCAGCAGCCCCCACCAGGCAGCACTTCCCTGCAGGCACCTGGCTTGGGCAGTCCTGGGGAGCACTGCAGCCATGGAGGGAAGCACTGTGCCTCCAGGCAGCTCAGGCAGGCAGGCAGGCTGGGGCGGGGGGGGCGGAATCAAAAAGATCAGGCTCACTTCTTTTTTTTTGTTTTTTCCTTCTGTGGAGTCTGCCTTCCCAGGCTGCTGATGGGCTATTTGCAGGGGCCGCCTGCACAGCCCCTGAGCTGCACGAGACCAGGTGCTTCCCTTCATGGCTGTAAGGTTTAGAAATTAAAACTTCTTGGAAGTGTTTTACTTTGCAGTGCCCTAAAGTCATTTGCTACATCCCAAAGTCATTTAAGGTGCATTATGCTGCATCTGGAATTAACGCACAATATGCTACTGAATGTGCAAACAGCAATGCCATTACAGTGGTGCAAGAGGCATTTAACCTGCTTTAAAGTGTTGTCTACAAACGCCCTTAGATGCCATCTGTACATGTGAAGTTTATGACAATAAAATAGACTGAGGATATACCCCTAAAATTTGAGGAAATAATATTTTCTTTTAATAATTCTAAATGCAGGTCTTCTGTTATCTTCTGTTAATCTGGGCTCTGGAATAGACAAGCATCAGGAAACCAGAAGGAAATTATGATGTCTACAAGGACCAGATGGCTTTCACTACCTTGTTCAAAGCTCTTTTAAACTAGGGATTTTGAAAGCTGAAAGTGGGAGTTCTCTTATTTTGAATTCATTAACAAAAGCCCTCTGCTATGGATATTATGTGGCTGGTGTCTATACTGTAAGGAAGCCACACTGTACCTGTTCAGCATGTTAGCTCCCAAAACAGCAATATCATAACCACATTAGTGAAGCCCCATGTGTGTAACAAAAAGCACTGCCCTGCAGTAAAGAGAAGGCTAAACTCTCGTTTTTAAAAAAAGAGCAAACAAAAGAAGTGAAAGATAGGATTCTCAAATCATCATTTGACTCCAGAAGCTGGGGCTTTAAGAAAATAATCCAGGTATTCTCATATTGGTCATAAAATGCAATAGTTTGCAAAATTGATATTCCTGCATACATGTATTTGAACACATATCTACCTGCACACAAACAGAAGCTTAGAAGAAACTCCAGAGAGTAGGATCTGTATAATCTCCATGAAGTAACAAACATGTAGCAATTTATTCTGGATTTTTTTCTTAAAGCCCCAGCTGCTGGAGTCAAATGATGATTTGAGAATCTCAGCTTTCACTTGTGGGGTTTTTTTTTTTTAAGGAGGGTTTAGCCGACTTGTTGCTGAGAGGCAGAGCTTTTTCTCACACACTCAGTGCCCTTCTAATGTAGTTATGTTATTGCTGGTTTGGGGGCTAACACGTGTTGAATAGGTGCAGCGTGGCTTCCTTGTAGTATGGACACATCATGTAATATCCATAGCAGACAGCTTTTGTTATTGAATTGATTATAACAAAGTGGCAACATGCAATTTATAATTTCCTTTCTGACTTCAACTTAATTTTGATATAAACAGCTCAAAGGCAGTTCAGGAGATCACTTAGCTCCATTTCTAACCTTGTAAAATAAGCATAAAACAATCCTTCTTTACAGCTTCCTTAGAGAAATATTCTCCAAGCAGTTTGGTATGTAATTCCCACCAGCATTAACAGGAACTGCACCTGTCCATAATGATCAGACCATATGCCTGATCCTCTTTTCATTTAGTAAGCAGCAAAACTCCTATTTGCATCAAAGAAAACAAGACTGAACATTATTTTACCCACGATAATAGCCAGGTATTCAAAGAGCATAACATCTAGCAGCTCCTACTTGGCCACTGGGATGATATAGTTGTGGATGGCCCTGCTTTGAGCAGGGGGTTGGACTAGATGACCTCTGGAGGTCCTTTTCAACTCTAATTTTCTATGATTCTATGACTCAGTATAGCTAAATTTTCAAAAGACTCCAGTCCCATTTAGTTCCTTAACTGGTAAACAATGAAAGATGTTGCCTGCTGAGTGCTTTAGAAAAATTTGGCTGCTTCTGTTAAGTCATTAATGGGAAATGAAGTCTTTGTATTATCTGGCCCTAAGTATTCAGTGGTTTTTCTCTTACTTCTGTGGATGATACATTTTTGAAGACAGTGCAGCCTTTTTACACTGTAAGTTCATGCAATCTAAATTTACATCATAGGTACAGCTGATCTTTTTTTTTAAATCATAAAACAATTGAAACCCTAAGATTGCTTACATTTTGCAGGGCTCCAAATAGACTCAATTTCCATTGCTTTTTAAACGAAATTACTGTTGGAAAAAAATATATCAACTGATTTATAGCAAAGACAAAAAAATTAGATAGCCACTCTGTAAATCATGTCAATTATGCTTTTAAAAAACTGATGACTTTTTATTGTCCAGAAAGAATTTCAGAAGAAACTAAATACAATGATAATATTTACAAGCTTTTTTTGTGAAAAAAAATAAAGAAAAAGGATATGTTTCCCCTGAAAACTTTGTGTTTTAAAAAAACCCAACAATCTTTATATTTACATAAGTGCGTTCATTTATATGAATATTCAAGGAGATGCAAAATTGCAGTAGCATGCAGTGTAATGGATTGACATTAGCTCAGATTTTCTAAAATCAATATTTGACTAAAAAGTATGCAAGTGACAATTATCTGGCCACATTCCTCTTGGTCCAGCTTCAGCAACTGTGCTTAACTTTAAAGAGATGCCTAGTTCTATTAAAGTCAATAGATCTATTCGTGTGGTTAAGTATCTTAAAACTGGGTCCTTATTCTATTTTTTCTTACATAATTTGCACTTCCAGAGCAGCTCCTGTATGGAAAAAGACTCATAAATATTTAACAAAACAGAAGAGTAAAAAGGGATAATTTAGGCACTATACCTTATCTGGTAGTTTGGTATAGAATCATTCAAGACATTGGAAACTAGTATAAAAATCTCTGATGCAAGTACAGGAACTTTAACTACAACAAAGCCTATTTTATATGTTGACGAATCACAGAATTTAGAGAAGTCTGACCTTCAATTTGGGGTGATTTTACAAAGGAACAGAGGGTAGTGAGATATCCATTTGAAGACAAAATTCACAGGAATATGGTTGTAAATGGTGGTATAAATCAGTATACCTCCATCGGCTTCCATGGACATATGGCAATTTACCCCTGCCCCAGTTTGGAAATTGGGCTGTTAATCTGGGTAAATTCTCACCTTGGCAACCCAACTCTCCCTACCTACAGAGGGCCCACCCCCCCTTCACTTCCGTAATTAAAAACAAATTGCAAATGGACCAGTCACAGTTGATATTCCTAAAAGGCTCTTTATTGTGTCTGCAGTGTTTTCCTCCTATGTCATACAGATGCATGTGCAGCACTGTACAGAAAATCCACTGCATACTCTTTCTCTAAGGATCCGGGGTGGGCAATAAAGGATCACAGAAAATGACAAATGCTTTCATGAGAAAAATATTTTTAATACTTTCTTCCAACATTACAAGCACATTCTCTAGAGGCAGGCAGTTTGATGGCATCAGGGAAGTCTCTGTTACAAATGAATTGCAACTGAAATGGAAACATGCAACATAAAATGGGATCTTTATTCTGTAGTCTAATAACAAGCATTAAAGGAATTATAAAATGGGTGATTTATTTCTACAGTTGCCTTTGCTAGGGACAGGTGTGAGTTTTCTCCCTGTGCGTTTGTAGCTCTTTCTTGGGAACTCAAAACTTGTTACTTCACAGACCCTTCTGTTTGTGGTATCGTAGTCTGTTGTCATGGAAACAATAAAGGTGTTGTGGCAATTCCTGACTCAGTACAACTGGGCTACAACAAGGATCAGATTGTGTAGTAGGCTGCATGCGAAACATATTAAAATGACGAACAGCACAACGCACAGCAAAATGCCACCCTTTAAATTGAAGGCAGAAGTTGTATGCTCGACTTTTTACAGAACCCAGTGAGATAAATTTGTCACTGAGATATAAGCAAGCACGGCCTCTCACTCAAAACAACATCTACGTGTAGCACAACCCAAGGGACCTGATTCCTGGTTTACAGTAAGGTATAGCTCGAGCACTGCAGAGGAAGTTAAACCAGTACAAAGGACAAAAAATAAGCTGTATTTACATAGGACATTTTTATACAGCTCTAAATGTATCTGCTCTAGAGCATTTAGTAATACAAAACTACATCAGCAAAATCACACCCCTGACCCCAACATTTGTTCCTTTACATTTGTTCCTTATTCAAGGCTTCTTATCATTCCCCAAAGAAATGGGAAGGGGCCTTCACACAATTGAAAATCAATGTCCCTACCACAAGATAGTCAAAAATTAATGAAATCACAGTTTTATCAGCCTACCTTCCTGTGGCATGATTTCCAAGCTCATTTACCCCAGTGTGCATGAAATAATGCATCAGAAATTATGATCCAGTTATCAGCCTGCCATTTTATAATAGATGAAGAATTATCAAGCCAGAATGAAGTATGAAAGTATTCAAACAGACCCTAAAGCAAAGACACAAGTTCCTTTTTTTTTTTTTAAAAAAAAAAAGAGTAAGCAAGAAAAAAACAGATGAATGTCATGTCACACATAAACAAACAAAGAGCAGATGCAACGAGCATGGAGCCAACTCCTCACATCGAGTGCTGGAATATACATGTTCCCTTTCAAAACTCCAATATAAGTTATAACCCACACTTAGTTGCTTGCACATATTTGCTTTTCAGAGAAAACAAAACTGTTTGACAGCATTTTTAAAAAGCAAAAATGTGTCCTTGAGATTTTTTGTGTGTTTGAAATAAGAACCAAGAAGAAAGTTGCTCTTTTCACAGTTATGAGGAAAAAAATTGGCATAAAAATATAGATGCTGCTTTTATATTTAGCCCTAATTGTGGCCCCATATATAGAAAAAAGTATGAAACCATGGCACAACTTCCAAGTAATATAAATTGTGAATTACAGGCTCATTCTTGGTGCACTTTGAAGATTTACTATATTTATGTGCAGACTCTCTGCCGAAACAGCAAAAAAAAAGCCTACAAAGTTGGGTCAATCTTTAAAGTGAAGTTTAGACTTCTGTATTTTAATTAGATATTCTTAGTTTGCTTTCCAATTGTTTGTGTCTGTGAAATAATTTATAGAAACATGAGATCTATCATGCAATTCTTCATAGTCACATTGTGGTCATGGTGAATTATTCCAACATGCTGTAGACAGAGATCGGAGTGAAATTTTCAAATGAATATGTGATTTAGGAGCCTGGTGATTTAGGACCCTGGTTTTCAATGGATCTTAGATTCCCAGCTTACTCTGGTGCTTTTGAAAATGTCATCTGGGCCAATATGATAATTTAAGTATCATCACAAACATGAATGCTTTTACAGTGCTAAAGAGTGGTATCTTAAAGTATTTTTTTACACTAGCCATGTAAACATTATTCCTTTGAAATACACTTTGTTGCATTAGTATAATTGTGTTCCTCCCTCCTCCCAATGGAATTTTCCCTTCTCCCCACATTAGAATTACTAAAATAGCAACATTACTCCCTGAAATAACTATCTGATTTCATTTCGTGTTTATACTGGGGACCTTTTAAGTCATTTTGGTACAAGTGTCTGACTTTTAATGAGTTTTAGGCCTCTATTTTATAACATGAAAAATGTTTTATTCACAGAATACAAAAATATTTTTTTATTCACAGAATACAGAAATATCTGAGGAAAGAATGCAGCCTTCTGTATGTTAAGATGATGGGATATCTTTCTGACGTTAACCATCAGCAGGCACACTCTCTTTGTCATTCATTTAAATGTCTGATTATAGACAAGATCAAAACAGACATGAACATGGAAAAATCTAGAGAAAAAAGTGTGCTAAAAGTATTGTTTATGAGAACTTTTATCTATTTATTACGAGAACTTGCACTTAACATTTTCTTTTCAGCAGTTGCCATTTGATTACACTTAAACTACAAGCATTGTTGTATTACAGATTGCAGCTACCCTAAATGCACTACTTGAAATTCAAGGCTAAATTTTCCTAAAAAGTCAGTATCCATTACTCCCTATAGGATCTGCCAGGTGCTTGGTGTGACTTTGAACTCTCCCCATGCCATATAGGATTGCTTAGAGTATAAGTGAGGCTCTGCCATCCCTGCCGAGTTCAGTTTGTTCTTTGCCCTATGTGTTGTTAAGAGCCTTAAGTGTTCCCTTTCTGGGCAGTGTTTAACGCAGAGATTCTTCAGTATATTCATTCAGCTATCCTATTGCTCACCAGCCATGGCAGATTTTTGTACCAAATATTTTGGGAAAAAACCTGTCTAAATAGGAAGGGAGCTCTTTAAACAAAACCTGGCCCAGCTTAGAAATTCTGAAAAATCTGGCCCTAAATTAGTACAAATAGTGAGCATAAATTTCCTAGTCCTTTGAAGATGTGAGCTTAAACAAAGCAAAATCACAAGAGAACCACAGAGGCCCCTTTGCAACCAGAAACACAGTCAGAAATATAGGACCAAATCTTACTCATTGCAGTAACGGAAATATTCCTGTACTTGTCCCCAGGTTCCCTGTGCTCTCTGTAGCTCCAAGGAGGGGTTTGAGGCTCTGCTGTGATTAGTCTCTGTCTAATCTCATTTCCTTGAATTCACTAGACTTACTTAGAACCAGAGAGATTTTTCTGGTAAAGTAAATGTAGTTTCTTTTTTAGGGAATGCTGTAAAATTGCAGTAGGATTAACGAATAGGTGGCCAAAACGTGGTGTGTCCCTCCCTTCCCTACTGCTAACTTAGATCTGGGTTGTTACAAATATTACACTGATATTTTTATAAGAACTTTCATCCAGTGTCTTACAAAGATGTTTGCAAGCGTTGAGTCGATGTCTATAATACTATGGCCTGTTTTATGCAGGAGAGCAGACTAAGGATCATACTTTTATCATTAAAATCCACTCCCCCCACACACTATTTTCAAGATCTGCTGCACACTGGGACCTGGGTTCTTTGTGGACCGTTTCTTTCCTTAACAGGAGTTCCTTATAAAGGTGAGAGTCTCTCCACGCAGATGCGTTTGTGGTATCAGCAGTCAATTTTGTGTGTTTTTTTTCAGCGAACTTAATGACTCGCAGACAGATTGCATCAAGATCCATTGTATGTATTTTTAACATTTTTGCATTCTAAAAATACGTTGTCTTTTTTTCCCCCCTTCAGAGAAGTTCCCAGCCATTTTCTCTCTATTTCTGCTTCAAGTTTGAAGCTCTGAGGCTTTCTTTTGGGTTTTATCAAATTACACATTGAAGAAAGGCATACATTTCAGAAACAGATGGATTTAATGTGCATGAAAATACATGCCTTTTAAAGAAACTAAATTAGTAGTTCCACTTCTACCCCTTTTATTGAAGACAGAGCTCTCAGAGAGATCTCTGCTATAAAGCAAAACTTTACAGACATCAGCGAAATGAGATTTATTTGCATGGAAATTTGACAGAACATCAGAGGAGCCCTTAGCAACTCCAGATCTGCCAGTTTCAAATAGACATGAAGAAAATGAGGCTCCAAATCACAACTGTAGTGACAATAAAAATAATTTAACTTGTGGACATATAGTCTTATTTACTAGATGTGTGGAATGCATCTGTTGTTCAACAGAGTGGCTCTAAAATATTCACCATAGAGTAAACTAATTAGTAGATATCTTATTTCTAAAGGCAGACTAATGCTTATTCCTTTCCAAATCAGTGTTCCAGTCTCAAGCTCCAACAGTTCCTACAAAGTTGTGACCTAAAAAGATGGAAGATCATAGCAGTTCCACTCACTGGCCATTTATCTTCAGTTGCATTTGACTGAGTGCTTTCAGCCTTGCAAATGCAACAGGGATGAATTTCCTGCCCCTATAATGACGAAGAGCAGCATGTTGCTCTGTACTGCATCTACTGGTGTGCGCTATACAACCGTGAATTCTGCAGTGGCTCATGAAAGGGGCTGGGGATGAGATGAGCAGCGGGACTTGTGGGCATTTAATTCCAAATTTGCAAAATTCCATGAGAGGAATATGAATCACCCGAATGCACGGTGATAATTTCCCACAAGGCAGTGTTCCTGGAGGCAGCACAGAGGGATGCCTGCCCTCCGTGCAACATTCTTGTTGCTGTCACTTGGTGCTGTTTGGATATGGGACTCCAACATAAGTAAATGAATGCAAATACACTCAGCTGAAATAGCTTTGTCAGTGACATTATCCTGGAAGATTGTGTGTAGTAAAACCTTTTAGCCTAGACAAGGCCACAGATGAATTGCTGAATGGCCAGATTTGAAGAAATTTTTCCCATTAAGACATCTGGTTAAGGCCCAAATTCAACACTCCAATTAACCATTTGTTTAATTGTTAACACGTAATTTAAACCTGCACCTGGTTGCAAAACGAAGAGGGGGAATGAAAAAAGAGGAGCTGCTGCACTGCTGGTCTGGCTGCCAGTCCTGTCTATGACAGCCTGGATATGACCCAGATGCAGCTGCAACCCAGTGCACTACCTCCACTCGGGGGGCAGAACTGCTCAGTTACATCTCTTTCTGCCCCTTTGCTGTGTGCTTACACAGGGTAGGGTTGGACCACAGTTCATACTTGCATTTCAGTAGCTGCGTCTACACAAGATGCTGACTACACAGTAGCCTGTGATTACTGAGCAGTAGCATTGTGTGGCAGGATGTGTGATTCAACACTACTTCACAGTAGACATGAGCTACTGCGCAGCGAGCATCAGAAAAAAAGGCATTCCTCAGTGTGACTGCGCAGTAACTCTGGTTACTACAGTCATTTAGTACTTTTTTATACAAGCACTAAATGACTGAGCAGTAATGATTGTGCAGTCAGCATCTTCTGTAGATGCATACAGCATATACTAAAGGACTTGGCTGAGTGTTCGGGCATCCCCCTTGTGCTCATAGGGTCTGATTCAGGAGAGCATCCGTATTCACAAAATCATGTAAATAGGTGCTCTCCCGGAATAGTGATGGACACATGGCACTTGACCCAGCATCTGCTGAGGTCAATGAGAATCTTTCCACTGACTTTAATGGACCTTTGTTCAGGTCCATGATTTTGTATTTTTCTGAACCATAGTCTTAGTTCTCAATGGCAGCTGGTGAGTACTGAGCACCTGTGAAAATTTGCCCTTTACTGAGATGCCTTTATCAGTGCTGAAGTTTTAAACTGGACATAAGTATATTAAAACATAATATTCAAGGAACTATTCATTCCATTTAAAAAAAGATGGTAATTAGCTGCCTCTTTAAGTAGCTGGATCGTCACCAGCCATGGGTGAACATCTGTTATTCTAGATAAGCATTTAAAAGGTCAGATGCTTATCTGAATTTTAACCATGTTATCTGAATCTCCTGGCTCAGCAAAACCAGGCTGGATATATCATAAGAACAAGCTTTCTTCTGGCATTTTTATAATTTCCAGTTTTGGTCAAGGCCAGAAATCAGCAATATAGAGGCATAAACAAGAAAAAAACCTGTATCTGGACACAGTAGAACAGTAAAAAGATTTGGACTGAAATCAGTTCTAAGCATGGCTGAACGCTGTTTCTCCCTCCCCTGCCCCGAACTGAGTCATCCATCCCTAATTTTTATTTCCTACTTTTCTAACACTTGAACTCATTTTGAAACTCCTCTTTCTTTCTGTTCATTTATATCAGAGAGATAGGTGGACTAAATAGATTAGCTAGATAATTAGTTTATCTGTATATCCATTCAGGACATTGGTACTACCTCCTACGTGGCATCAAAACACCTGCTGTATGCAGAACTAGCAGTGACTTTCTTCTTTAATTAGATGCTGTGGCAGGGCACTGTTTGTGCCTGCCACTTTAAGGGCCTGAAGCCAGCAGCCGGCAGGTGCCTGATGAGGGCAGCCATTTTGGATTCAGGGCTGCCCATATGAACAGGGCATTTTGCTGCTGGAAGGCCATTGCCTGGCTGCAGGTATCAACTCGAGGTAAGGAAGGCACTGTAGGGGATGGTAAGGAGGCTCCTGGTCCTGGGCATGACCTAAAACTGCACCCTGCTGGAAGTGGGTGGCCTGGTGAGGCTCTGTGGTGCGGGAGCCACCAGGAAATGCCAGGCCAGTTACTACCTCAGTGAAGGGCGGGTCTGGGCGCCTTAACCCCCAGCTCCCACAACTGGGTGGGTCACCCCCTTGTAAGGTCTGGAAGGTGGACCTCAGTGAGACAGTGGGGCCATAGACTCATGACTGTCTGGATTTCCCCTGACTGGTCAATGCTGGGGCCAGGACTGGGAGGGTCAAAGGGCCAGGGGCCCACCGTGAGGGACGCCCAGAGCCAAGGGCCTGGGATTCTGACTGGCCTGGAGGTGAGGCCAGGGCCAGTGGGCCAAAGGTCCTGCAGGGCCCACACCCTTAAGGGGGCAGCAGCTCAGGAAGCTAGGTAGCCTGGAATAAAGATGGAATAGGCTGCCTGAATGGAGGGATCCAGGTGGGGTCCAAACAGCAGGATTCTGGGGCCTAGTGTGGGGCTGGTGATATTAATAACATCTGGATGCCATCTGTGAGGCTTGGGCTGTAGTGTAGGGGAGGAACGGAGCCGCAGATAGTGCCCCCTGGCATCAGGGCAAGAAATGGTCAGCCTCCTGCTTAATTACCATCAATTAATTAATTAACAACAAGGCATGGCGGGTGAGAAGGCAGGCAGTTAGCCCAAAAACAGGTGGGCAGGCCACAGGAAAATCGGCTCTGAGAAGACCCCTTGTTACAGATGCAATATCTAAAATGAAGTAGCTGAAGGAACAAGACTGTTTTCTCTTTGTTTCTGGATGTTATATGACTCCTTCTTCCAGCCCTCCACTGACTTCTGTAGGACTTGTCATGGTCACATTGAAGTATGTTTGAATTTTTACATTGATTTATGTGAGACGAAGACCAGGTTCTAAGACATTTGAAGGTCTGTGGCTAAAGATGCTGGAGCAATTATGCAGTGGGACTTCTGAGGGGTGGCACACATGAAATTGGAAATACAATGTTAACTATTCTGTGCTTCATATTTTTAAATACCCTCTCCTCCACACCCCCTTCACTATTCCCCATACCCTTCTCAGTGAGTCATGATAACCTGGGATCTGGCATTGTGCTGGAATTTGGGCAGCTTCAGCACAATGAGCGCCTTCTGGATTTCTCAACACATTATGCTTTGAAGCACACTTTATTGGAGAGCTTTAGTGGGGGGGGTGGGAAAGGGATCTGTGGTAAGGGAATGCTATGCAAATTTACTAATACAACTGCAAACAAAGAAGGAAAGAGATGTACATGGGTGATAACGAAGTAAATATTAGCAGAGGTGGCCTTTATTATACTACTACAACAGGATATCGGTAAGGAACAAATAGTCAGACATTTATGGCCTGGGTAGATTGTTGCCAATACCAGCTTGGACTTGGCTGATAAAACAGCAACCTGCTGTTGGGGCAATTTGAATTGGAAGTAGAGTAGCTTTTCTTTTTTCAATTAGGAGGGAGTGTTCTCTACCTACACCCTGTTTCCCTCTGATCTTTTTGTGTCAAGGTTGTTTAATGTCCATTATGTCTGGGATATTTGATTTGACCTTGGTGTAACAGATGTGTTCAATTATTGACAGTCTTTTAGAAGTACGCAGGCAAGCATCCCCAAAATAGGGGTTGGGATTTTTTTTGGGTAGGGTAGTAAAAATCCAAAATGAGCACTTTGACTTTTCTCAAGTCTCCAATCCAGTATCTAGTGGCATCAATGAAAAGATTGCATTGTTTCCAAAGGGTGTCAGATTGGGCCCCACTGAGTAGGAAGCAACATTTTCTCTTGCTGTTTGACTCATGAGCTGATGTTCCTTGCTGTCTTTTGCTCCAGGCTGTTTTCCTCCACTTCCCTGACATTCTTTTTTGGGTCCTTTTCCTTTCCTTTTGGGTCCTAAAAATGTATTTGACAACCCATCATTATTTTACATGTTAATGGAGGGATTACCTAGAATCTATGGCATTTGCTAGGAGAGCCTTTAATACTGTATTTTATGAGAAATAGGAAAACCTTATTTTATAATAATCAAATTCAAAAGTGCTTCAGATGCATCAGTTTTCTTTCAGTTTGTTAAATTGTGGCTTGTTAATCCTGCTATTTTTTTCTCATTATGTGCAGTACACTAAAAGCTCCCAACCAAGCTTAAGAGACTATTGCACAATAAGCTATAGAAACACCTATTAAGAAACAATATTTCCCCAAAGTATTAATTTAAATTGAAAGGACAAAGTGTGGGAAGGCTAACAAAGTATATCTGTATCAGAGCAAGGAAGTGAACCCAAGGACAAAATCTGGGGTTGAGTAACATCAGTTACAAAAGTCATATTGACTTCACTGGTGCTACATCTCCAGACTCCCAGCTCAATGCAGTATCCTTTATGTCAGGTTGCCTCACTATGACCACATTTACTGAACACCCATTAGCATTCCATGAAAAAACAAATGGAAACATTTTAATAGATACCTTCCCGGAGTATGCAGAGATAAAGGCCAAGCAAACTGCATCCCGTGTTATATTTTATTTAAAATACAAATGAAAGCTGTCTCCTTTATAGCTTGCTATGGTTTGGCACAAAATGTGACAAATTAGTTTCGAAATACATTGTTTCCAATAAAATTATCTTTTCAAAAACAGTTTTTGTTACTAATGTCAAACAAACTGCTCTGTTTATTATTCCATGTTGCATAGCTCCATGAGAACAGTTTTTAAGATGAGGGCTTCACAGGGAATTCTAATGTCAAATTCCACACAAAAAAGGTTCCATTCCTTTGGATTTTTTGTGTTGGCAAAGCGTGTTGGAGTGTGTCTTGTGATGAGAGCCATTAGAAAGTTTTCAGAGAAAACTGTAAACAAGCTGGATCAAATATCTGCACTTGTATTTCTTTCTTAAGAAAGATTTAGTTGCTTACAGTATCTTTTACAGTCATATGTACAATACGATCCCCTATGTTTTGTTAACAAAACCAAATAGGAAACTCATACAGTAAATATACTGATCCGTGTCCTCACTGAGATGGAAATATGAAGTGTTGTGTTTTGCTTTGTGGGACATGGCAGATGTTAGCAAGATTTAGTATTTGTGTACATATGTTTCTATTGCTTAATGAAGTAGTAAAGATTCATCCTGCAAACACTTACTTTTTAATAATATTAGTGACCAAACATCTCAGCCAGCATCATGGCTCCCATGGGCCTAGGTACTTTACAGATGCATAATCAGAGACAATCAGGATTCGTAGTAGAGATTATATATTTTATTAGACCAACAAGATTTTTGCAAAAAAATCTCTTTAATTACTAAGAGACAGTCATGCACTTGAAGAGCTTAAGTGGCCAAGACATATGAAAAGTAGGAGGGAAAAATGAAGCACAAAATCTCAATTACAGTTGCAGAACAGGTTAACATCAAGGTGGGATTAAACCTGGTTCTTAGTCCAGTGTTCCTATCCCCTAGACCACAGACTATATAAAAATGCTTGAGCCCAGTAAAACTACATATATGAGTGAAGTGCAACATGTGCACAGGTACTTGCAAAAGTAGCATGTAAATGTCTGGGTATAAAGAAAGACATGAAAGTGTATCCTGTGTATGAAAGTGAGTTTTCCCACTGTGATTCATTCTGCATTCCTGAGGCATTCAAATCACTCACTGCTTTCAACAGAAGTGAAGGAATGTAGGTATGATTAGCAGATATTCCATAACAGCATTGTCTGTCACAATCAGAAAATCACTGTAGGCTTTTTTGTTTTTTACCATTTTGAATAAAAAGTAAATGCAATATTTTATATTTTCCCTCTAAGGAGTTTATGTAGAACCAGGCCTCAGGAGACATGGGTTGAAGCACCAACTATTCCCTGTATTCTGGTATTTTCACTTATTTAGTTATGTTACTGTATTTTCCTGGCACCAGCAAAGATGGAATTCTAAATGAGAAGCTGGTAGAATTTCAAGGCAGTGATGAATGGTCACAGCTATTGCCTTCATTTTTAATCCCCACAACAATCATTCTCTTTGCTTTAGACAGGCAGAAGCTGCAACTTGGAATCCGAGCCCCTCAGAATAGAATGTCAAAGGAGCTGCTCAGGTTTAGCTTTTTGGACCATAACCTAGTCCTATAGCTTTGTTCTGAGATGGATCTAAAACTGGGAGGGATATTACAGGAACTCTGCCCCATGTGTACTCAGGTCTGATTGCATATGAAATGCATAAAAGGAGAAGGGAACATTGCATTTAAATTTTGCTTGCATTGATCTTCAAAAACAGAGGGAAAATAAAACTGACTTTGTTATTACAAAGCAGTGATATTCTGGAATCTGTGCTAACTGTATTGGGTCTGACGTTTCATTCTTGTTCTGTGTTATGATTAGAAAGAAGCCAAAATCAAACAAGAAGAACTATTCTTAGATGATTTTCACTCAGTGGGGATAAAATGGCTCAACATCAGCTAAGATGATTTTGGCACCATCAGATCCAGAATAATTTGGGCTTGAGCCTGGACCTTGAGCTTTAGCCTCAGTATCAACCTATACCTTAATATGGATTCAAACACACTTTCCTCAAACCTGCTTTGTTGATAATAATTAACTTTGGTTATCTCGGAAACGTCTATATTCTTGGGAGAATGACTCATCTCAAAGAAATAATTGTTCTCTGTCTCTCATGAAAGGCACACATACAGGTTGGAGAATGGAGGTACAAGAGAGGTTTAGTGACTTGCCCAAAGGTCAATCTGTAAATCTGTGGCTGAGTTGAGAGTTAAACTAAGCTCTAAGATGTAGGCCAATGGACTTGTGTCAGAAGACCCAAATTATTTTCCTACTGCTACTGCTGACCCCTTTATGCAAGTCACTTGGGACAGGAGTCAAAAGCAGTTAGCAATATCTTAATTCTGTTCCCATGGAAGCCATTGGGAGATTTACTGCTGATTTTAATGGGCTCATTCTTAGACCATTTTCATCCTTGAAAATCTTACTGTTCATCTCCTCATGCCACAGATTCCTTGTGTGCAGAGTGGAGTAATGCTACTTTTCCTAATACTGTGGGATGTTGTAAGGCTGAGTCTGTTAAATTCACTGAAATGCTCAAACAGCACAGATGTGCTTAATCAAATTCTAATGACACTTACTCCTCTTGCAAGGAGGCTCAGTTGCAAGGAGAACTTTACATATTCCTGGAATTAAATGTTTGTTGGGAGTGCCTCACAGGCCAAATCCTCCCCTGTGTCCAGCTACACGCAAACCTCCGTGTAAGTTGTTCAGCATCCCCTGTGATGACTCATGCCAACTGCTCCCTCCCCTTTTCAAAAAGCAGCTCTTTTGCTCATACCATAATTCATATAGCTGTGAACACAGAATAGACACAAACAGTGCCACGATAAACATCCCCACGTCATTCAAAATCATTGTTAAATGAGTTCATAACTGCAGCCATCTCTGTTGGTGTTCCTACTTCACGGCCAGGTGTTACAAAGGAATGTTCACTCCTACTTTCTTTGCTGTGCTCAGTACATAATATTCTTTTGCAAAAATGAAAAGTATTTTCAGTAGCAAGAAGCATGCAGGAGGATGAGTAGATCACACACAATACATAATTCTATTTCAAATGTCACGTAACATCATTTGCATTAGGCAATTGCTTCAGAAACTTTGTTAGCAGTTACAGCATATGAGTGACTTAAGGGATTTCATATTGAGCCCCTAATGCAAAATTGAATAAGCTGACATGAAGTGCCAATTTACACACAGCACCAGGAATGGGAATGTTTTTCATTTTTGCTTTTTAAAGGGTAACCTTTTTTTTTTCTCCTTCAGTAAAAACCACACGAAAATTAATGATGTTTCAAGTCACTTTATTTTTTAAAAAAATGGTTGGAAAAAGGATGTCCTGCTACAATATCCATACACTTAATTCTGGTGGGGAAATGAGAGTTTCATCAGTGCTCAAAATGCATTTATTTGGCAAGCAGAACAAGTTTGGTGTTCTTGAAATTGGACTGAAATAATCTTCAGTTTTGAAAACACTTGGAAATTAAAATGGTGAATGACTCGAAAAATAATTCTTAAATATTAGAAATATGGCAAGTAATATTTCCTAAGGGCCTGGTTATGTCATCCTTAGTTACACTAAATACTACCTGATACTGTGAATAGGGTCATAGTGCTAGGTTCCCACCTGGTATAAATCAGTAGATCTCAATAGAATGTGGTTCATCGAATTTAATGGGACCATTGTTTTCAATGTGAAAAGAGTTGGGAATTTCTTACTAGGTTCCTCCCCACCCAACCAAAAAAAAAAAGTTTCCACAAAATCAAAAATTTTAGTGGAAAAAACATGAATTTTGCAGATTGTTGCAGGGATTTCTTTGGGCAGACTCAAACAAAATGTGTTGCTTCATATTGGCTCCATATTGACCTCTGTGTTCACTTGATGCGATTTGGAGCAACATTGGAATGGAAGTTCAGGTGCTGTGTTTCATGTCTTCCCTATGGTCAGAGCTCTCCTTGTCTAGATGACAGCTCCATGGCCAAGCTATTTCAGGACATTAGGAGAGTCCCATGAACGTGGTGAATCATCAGGAATGTGGTATGGCTGAGATCCTGGGATATAGGCAAGAATGGGAGCAGAAGAAGTAGGTCTGTGTGAAGCTTCAGGTGCTGATTTGATTCAGCCTGATTCGGTGGCTGAATCTCTGAATCCAAATTGAATCAAGGGACAGACAAATTAAAAGGTTTGAATAGATTTGAAGCTCTCTGAATCAATTCCAAAAAGATTTGGAGATCTTCAGCGAATTGGGCAGTTCCTGCCCACTGCAGCAGGGACCTGGACCCCGACTCCAAGCTGGTAAGTAGGGGGCGGGGGAGGGGAGGCTGGAGGAGGGGAGAGGTGATCATTGGGGGACCCCTACTAGGCCCCATCCCTTGCCTGCTCCCCCAGCCCCCCTGCATGGCTGCCCCACCTGGCCCCAGCTCCCGGTGCTTTAAAAACAGCCCCTACTCACTGGCTGCTGCCTGGTTGGGGAGCAATCCCCACTGCCCCATGCTGTGTAGGAGGCTCTATCATGAGCACCCTGACCCTCCCCCACTCTCCCAGCCCCCTCCATGGCTGCCCTACCCACCCTAGCTCTGGCCTTTAAGAAAAAAAAAACTGCAAACCCCAAAACTCACCAGCTCCTGCAGTAGCCTCTGGGCTTCTGGGGACTCATGCAGAACCCCCCACATGGCATGGGGCAGTAGGGACTCCCCCCATACCTGGCAGGATCTGGTGAGTCAGGGCTTTTTTGTTTGTTTTTCTAACAGGGTGGGGTGGGCGGGGCAGAAATGGGATGTGGGGCTGGGAGAGTGGGGGGGCTTGGGGGATTCATGACAGAGCCCTCCATGCAATATGGGGCAATGGGGATTGCCACCCCTGCCTGACAGCAACCGGTGAGACGGGGCTTTTTTTTTTCCAAAAAGCCAGGAGCTGGGGCAGGTGAGGCAGCCATTGCCGGGGTCGGGAGAGTGGGCATAGGATTTGGCCAAATCAGTTCTGGACAGTGATTCAAATCACTGTCCCTTAAACTGGCTGAATCTGAAGTGATTCAGGCCTAATAAGAAGCTCTGAATACAACTCCCAGGAGGAATTGTGGTGGTTTAAGCCAGGAGTCAGCATCCTAAGGACTGTAGGCTATATCTAGCCTGGGGAGACACTGGATCTGGCATGTGGCAGCTCAGGGAATTAGCTGCACACTCCAGTCACAGCAGCGGAAGAGATGTCCTCAGGGTCTTAGCATCCACCTTTCCCCATTTATCCCCTTTATCAGCATCTGCTGATTGCCTGGAAGTACAGGGGTGCAGTCTGTGGCAGGGGCTGTGTTGCAAGTAGTGGCCTGCAGTGGCAAAAGGTTGTCAACCTCTGGTTTAAGTAGACATGAAGAGTCATGCAGAGGTCTAACAAGCCAGTTCTGAGCTCCTGATGCTGGGAAAGGTGTCACTTCCTTTTTTGTCACAAACATGGATGTTGAGTGGCCAGAAAAAGGATGCGACATCTCCCACAACACCAGCAAACTACTGGCTACTACTCTTGCATCATATGGTGCCACTGCTGATTTTCCCTCACCACTGCCAGAGCCAGAGCCAGAGAGGGAGCTGAAGTTGGAGCAGCTGCAGGGAAAATACAGGGCTGGGAGGGGTGGGTGGCAGGGATAGTAGGATGAGGTGCCCTTTTAGCTCCATTCCTGTGCCCCTCTCTCCCCCACTCCCCTGCTTTAAGCAGTGTCTGGGGCTTGTGTCTTGCTCACTCACCCATTGTTAAACTGCTGGAACCAGGCCCCAATCAATAAAAAGGGAAATATTTCCAGATAAATAATTCTGGTGATTTCTGCATTTTCATTCTGATTCAGGACAAAACCCCCCAAAATAAGATGCTGAAATACTGGAATCTGTTGGAATTTAGTAAATCCCCATTTTTAGTTAGCTCTAGTACTACTCCAACAACACTGACCCTGCCAGGCCCATGCTTTAGAATCTTGGTTTTATTTTATACTAGCGAATTGCCCATGAAGAATGATGGCTGAATTTCAAATAACAAAAACAAACAGATAGATTTTACTTTTTATATCTATTAAATAAATTAAATATTTGTAAGATTTAAATAAAATAGGCTGAAAATATGAATATACCAATACTTTCCTGCACTTGCTGTCTTCTAGTGGGCTGGAGGTGGACCCACCCATGCTGCCACATGGCCATTGCCTGCATGCCTCTTTGCTGGGCAAGGGCAGACAAGCGTTGCACCTGGCATCAGCTGCCCATGTCCCAGGGCTTCCTTCAGGCCCCTGGGCACTTCCTTTTCCACTCAGGGCTTGGGACAGGGCTGCTGCTGCTTGCCCACTGCCTCGAGCCTCTGGTCAGCTCCTGCTTTTCCTCAGCTGGCCACTCCTACCCTCCCTGCCAAACTAGGCTTACCCTGGGCATCTCCTCCCCTACTCAGGGCACAGGATTGAGCCACCACTGCTTGGCCTAACGCCTCTGCCCAGCTCCCACTTTTCCTCAGCTGGCCCCTCCCTGCCATGTTGGGCTCCTGGCACCCTCCTAGGAGAAGCTCAGTAGAAATAGCCTTGGCCCCTGATTTTTTTTCTGAATTCTGGAAGTTGGGATCATCTTGACATGGTCACTAAACAAATGCTAAGTTTTAGCAAAGAAATTTCTCTGAAAACACAAATGTTCTCTCTCTCTTGCAGTTTTCAAGCTATTCACATTTAAAGAGCATTACAGACGGACAGATAGATAGATTAAGCCATATATATATATATAAAAATAAAATGAAGCATATAGAAAGTACATCTACACATTCACTAATGTGCTGCAGTTACTGAGCATTAAGTTTAGTACTCGTATAATCAAGTACTAAATCAATGTGCAGTAACCAGTAGGGGTGTGCAAAATGGGCCCTATTCAATTCATTGATTTGGATCACTGTTCCTTATTCAATTCGGCCAAATATAAATCTGAATATTCCATGCTGATTTGAAGAATCAGTGATTTGGACATAGACACAGCTTTAAATGTTTTTTCTACATACCTCGAGGTACCAGTGGCAGTTAGTTCATGAATATTGTGATGCTGGGGCATCTTACAGGAGCATGGGGGGGCCCCACCCACACCCCCCATCTTGGCAATTAGCCAGCCGCAGGGGGAACTTGGGTCCCCCACCCCAGACCCAGGAGGCACTGAACCAAGAGGGGGACATGGGGAGGGGGGGCCTGCATACTCTCCAGTGGACTGGAAGTGGACTAGAAGTGCTTCTGAGAGCACTAGGGAACCCCCCACGCTTCTGTGGGACATTCCGTGTACCCCAGCATTGCAGCGCTCACGAGCCACCTGCTACCTAAAAACATTTAAAGCTGTGTCTATGTCTGAATCACTGAATCTTTCCGAATATCTCTGAATCAATTGGGAGGGTTCTGATTTGATTTGGAGAGGTTAAAGGGTCCTCTGATTCGATTTGGATTTGGAGGTTCAGCCACTGAATTGGGCCACATCTCCACCGAATCAAATCAAGGACCAAAGCTCTGCATAGCCCTAGTAACCAGCATTACTGCACAGTAGTGCTGGAGCATGCTTTTAGTGACACTACTGTACAGTAGCCTAATAATACTGTTCAGTAGCATATTAGCACTGTTTGTGCTGTGATGCACTACTGCACGGTGTTATTAGGCTACTGTGCAGTTACCATCTCATGTAGTTGTGCTCAGGAGATTCCAATGTAGTTTTTTCCAACCAAAGATCCATATAGAACACAGGGAAGTAGTCACATCAGGAAATAGCACAAATTATAAATGTAGTAAAAGGAAATTTTGTATTAGCAATTATTTCCCTTTTTGTAGAAATGAAAATCAGGATGCAAAGATCAGTTCTTCAGTTTAGTACAGTAAAAATTTAACAAGATTTCAGAGCTCTTTAGCTTGAATTCCCTAATTGGTAAACTTTTTTGGCCTGCTTGTAAATATCAAGGGTAACCTTTGTCCATATCAGTTTGATATTGTATTCATATAGGTGTGCCTGGTATTTTGTGTTTGGCAAAACTGAATACATAAAAGCAAGATATCTAGGATCAGTCAAAAACTTACCTACCTCCAAAACTTTTTGGATGGTAAATTGAATTTTCATAAAGTGAAATTTTGTATGTAGTGCAATTCCTTTAAAAATAAAATTGAATTTTCCATTAGAAAAAAATAGCTGAAAACCAAATAATTTTAGTGGTTAAATCTTCAAAAAGAAAACCTGAAACTGTTTTCCTTTTAAAATGTTATGAAGCTAAACTTTTATACAAGTAGAAACATCCTTATTTTCTAACCTATTCTAACGAAGTTCCATCTCGAAGAATGTTAGAGGGTCTTATATTAAAGATGATTTGTTTATCAAGCTCTTTTATGATTAAAGCATTTAGTTCCTGACTAGTAGATCTTTTCCTGAATCAGACAGAGAAATACTTATGCTTGATAGGTATGCTTGTAACTCTGGCTCCTACAACTTGCAAAAGTATTATCTCCTCTTGTTTCAAAATACTCTTTGCCAGATGTTACTTTGGCTTGCAAATTGGTTTGTTTGCTATTGTGGTTTCCCTAATGTTGATTTTGTGTTGTAAAGAAAGATTCCTTTTCAGGACATTTTATCTTCTGGGCTTTATCTTTCTTTGTTCCTTTGCCTACTAAAATATATTATGCAACATTTTTGTTGCGGTATCACATAGAATATGTGTCCACTGCACCAATGTGGTGTTTTCATAAATGCTGATTTTAAAAGCATTCTTCTGTGCCACTTCTTCAACCTATTTACAGAAACTCATCAAATATGGTTTAATCTTGCCACTTAATATACAAAATAACATTGAGTATTTTTTCCATTTCTGTGGGCGCATCTACACATGTGCATTTACTGCGCAGTAACCAAAATTACTGTGCAGTGTGGGCATGCGACTACATGTGCATGCCTGTACTACACAGTAAATATGGTGACATATGCTGACTTGAGGGTAAATTTGATACCTCCATCATACAGGTATCAAATTAATGCCTGATTAGTGACTGTGTGGTAATGGCCATGAAGACGTCTTACTGCACAGTAACACTGTGTGTGTGAACTGACTTAGGGCAAACTTTAGTCCCAAGTCAGTCCACACACAGCATTAATGTGCTTTAATGTTTGCACATGTAGACACTGGCCTATTCCTGCTTACTGCGCAGTAAATGTAAGCTGGCATAAATGTACATATACACACGCACACTGATGCCTAGATAATGGTTTATCCTTTCTTCCCTGGCTTAAAGATGAAGCCGATATGACTTGCAGCAGGTCAAATGTAAGCTTCATTCTTTTGTGTGATACAAAAGTGATTCCTGGTTTACTGTTGTAATTCCTCATATAATGAACCTGCCCTTTTTTCATTTAAAGAAACCTTTCTTCATTAAAATGGCAGCCTCCATTTATTATAATTGTCACTATCCAGTCTTCTAAGGTAGAAGTTATGCTAGTGTCTTCCTTTGAATGCCACTACCCTATTCTAGGGAGGGCTTCATTTCTGATTTGGATTTAAGATTAAGTTAAGTGTGGTGATTTTTACAAGCACCTGGAATCAGTGAGACTAACTTCTTTTAAAAATCCCACCAAAATTACACTTGCCCTCTCTAGAGAGTGTCTGCTTTTCTGTTACCAGGAGCAACATCTTGTATGTGTGCAGGACTATGATATTGTTTCATAAATGTCTTCCAGGAGGTGATATAAATATTTTTTACTTTTCATTTTCTTTATGCATTTAAATTCTGTTTGCTATGCCAGTTGTTCCACCTCTCCCCTGCCCCCCTGCCCTCCCCCCGTCCTTCCCAGTTATGCTACTGGCTTTACAGCAGGAATTTAATGGTGGGAACTCACTCTCTTGATACAATTTGTAGATTCCAAAAGGCACAAAAATAATCATTATTTTCTGAGGCAGAAGAGCACTTTGGTTTTGGATCCAAGACACTTGGTGAAAACATAGCAGAGCCTTTAGGGTAACATCAGTTTTTTAGGGGATTAAGACATAGTGTCATCCTGTATTTTTCTTTTTAAAGTCCAGAGAACTGCAATTAGATTTCAGCAATAAAAGCAAAGAATATCTCTAAGGAAAGAAGGCTTCACAGGGTAGCTAAGGCATAAAACAAACATCCCTTTGAACTGTGGGGAGATGACTCATAGATGCACACAAAAATGTGAGAAGGAGAAAGAGAAATAAAGATGAACAATGCAGAGGGAACATTAGCAGCAGCTTCATCTTTTCCAAATCCTTCCTGCACTACTACTAGCCAGTTGATTCACTTGAAACAAATGATGTTCTGACACTCAGCCTTACCACTGTGTCCCCATGTGATAACATGGTGCCCTCTATCCAGTAGCATTTGAAGACATGAAAAAGGATCTGGCGCAGTTCCTAGGGTGTTAACCAGAGAAACTTGTAAATTCAACAAAGGAACATGGAAAAGGGTAGAAGATCAAAAGAGAGCTTGAATAATTGCAGAGCAGAAAAAATTTGGATGCAATTTGGTTGGATTACATCTACTGGACACAGGATAATGGGTAAAAGGGAGGATACCAAGATCAGATGCTCAGCTGAAGTCAGTGGAGCTAGAATGATTAGTCCTACATAACCATCAAGCCCATTGTAACATATGCATGAGAATTAGGTAAGTGCATACATACCTTGTCTGCGTACAAGAGAGTATTTTGTTAGGTATGGATAGTGGTGGGTGTCAGCAGAAGTGTGGTAAGTAAACTATGTGTCTTGAGCTTCATATGAAGTTATATTTTGGGGAACAATTCACTTAACTTTGACTTCAAAAATCAAACACTTTTCTCCTTTGTAGTAAAGAATGATAAATTAAAAGAGTTTGCTTCAGTGGGGCAAAAATTATTCCACTGCTGTCTATCCAACAAATACTAAATGAATTATGCAGCTAGAGGCCAGAACCCAGAACTCCTTCTCTTCCACTAAGCCACACTCGGTGGGAAGTTGGAGTGGAAGGAGGGAGACAAGAAACTATTAAACTTTTGCTTGACCATCACTTTTCCAAAATAGAGTATTGGAATCCAAATGGGACTATAAAATTTATAAGGACTATAAATTCTTTTTCAATGAGGAGGATCATATGTTTATACAGTCCCCAGCACAGTGCTCCCCCTCACATGGGGCCCACAAAGTGATACTATAATGTAAAGAATAATAACAGTAAAAACTGTTCTATGACATCCCAGCAGTAAACGTAATCTTATCACAGACAACCATTCAACCACCGCTTCACAGGCCAGATCTCAAGACCACTGAACTCAGCAGGTCTTTTATGGCTGATTTCAATAAGACATGGATCTGGCCCTTTTTGACTTGTTCAGTACATTTTTAAGCTCCTTTTTGCTTTATTTCACACATTAGCACAGCTTTCCCTCCAGCATCTACCATACTGGCAACTACACAATTTGATAGTATGCCCCAAAAGTGGTAAATATTGGCTGAAACACAGAGTTGATGTGTTTATTTTCTGTTTTTATTTACATGCAGTTTATTACAATTCCCAGCTTGAAGCTATCCACTCTTTCAGGCCAAGATATGATGCCCACCTCACAGTTCAGAAATCCTATGATGTGGAAGAAGGCATTTTAAATTTAAATGCTGCCAGTTGTAATTTGCAATTCCTTAAGTCAGAACTCTTAAAGAACTATCTGGCCTCTTAAAACATAGAGCAGAACTGATTCTCCTCTCATGTAATTTTACACCAATGTGACTTCATAGGTGTGAGTACTGCTAATCCTGACTTATCTCAGTTTTTTTATGAGAACAAGATCACTCCCAAACGATATGAAAAGCAAATTTTATGTTTCCAATTTGACAACCAGTTATTTAAAAGTTATATAGCTGAAATTTTCACAGGGAATTGTTGTTACATTAATAGTATGCTAGGGTGAAGGATAGCAGTCTTCATGTGGTTCTCCCAGTTAAGATTTTTGGAACTACCAATGCAATCAACATGGTGAATAAAGGATGATCAATTACCTCATGGTCCGTGTAGTGATCACCAGGTTTGATGAAGACAGGGATGAATGAGAAGAACTAAACAACAAGTTTCTTTGTAGAGCAGTTAGTAAGCTTCTGCAGTTCTTTAGTCTCTCTATACCCAAACTGAATGACTGTTTCTCAATTCCCAACTCCTTTAAATTAAGGAGCATCTTTAAACTATAACTTTATCACTACATCTTCCTTCTAGGCAACTTATTTCCAATGATTAAAAACACCAGTTAATACAAAAATCAATTAACATTTCCAGAACAGCGGTTACTAGCACATCATTCTGGACTGGGTTTTTACTATTCGTTAACAGCTCTTTAACTGAGGAAACATTTTCCTCTTCCCAGCTCTTCTACATTTATCACTACAGTCCAAAAAGTAACTCAGGCAGCAAGTTAAAACCAAAGAGCCAACACTGAAAAGAAATATAGAGCATGTCTGCATGTGCAGTTAAGCACAACTAAATTTAATGAGCATTAAGTGACTTTTGATAGGTGCCTACACGTGCAGGACTTGACATAAAGTTAGTGCATTTAGCACTAAAATTAGTGCACTTGGCATTAAAGCTAGTGTGAAGTCCCTGCCGCCCTGCCATGCACTCCTAGTGGCTGGGTAGACCTGGCACTAAAGTTAGTGCCAGGTCACATCTACACATGCGCACTTTAACTAATCAAATTTAGTTATGGTAGCAGGTCTCACATTTAGGCATGATTAGCCTATTTTTTCCATCTGTAGTGCCCATTAAGGGTGCACACATATAGGTGCATTGCTTGTAATGCAGATTAAATTAAGCTAATGTGCATTAACACCTCTCATGTAGATGCGTCCATAGGGTCTAATCTCTCTGCCTGTTATTTCAGTGTAGAAGGCAACTACCTGATAAAGTTACCATATTAACTCAAATATCAGATGAGCTTTCCCTCTTATACATGGGCGAAAAAGACTTACATTCACATATGAAGTGTAGGGGGGAGCAGGTAGCTGCTGCAGCTTTAATTCTGACCCTGAGTTTGGGTTGGGACCAGAATCAGACCCACAGCAGTCTCTTCTGTAGCTTTTGCATGGTCAAGCAAGGGATGAGCTTCTATATGCTGGGCTTCCAGATGGAGGAGCCAGAGCAGTACTCGACAGCTGGGGCAATGAGGAAGAGGCAAAGACTGGGGAACTGGAGGGAAAGGAACAGGGACTGAAGGAAGGAGGGGCAGAGGCTGTGGGGAGATGGAGGTGGGGGGTGCAAGTGTTGGGGAGGGGCAAGAATTAGGCAGAGCAGAGAGCAAGACGGTCACTTGACCCTCTTCCCCCCCCCCACACACTTTTCCCATATGTAGCAGTGTGGGGAGGGGGATTCAAGACAACCCTCCAACATTTAGCTTTTATACCTGGAAAACTATATCAACTTTACAAATTTTCCATATATAGAACCTAATTATTGAGGGGTCATCTTACTGGGGCATGGGGTTGGGAGTCATTTTATTCAGGACTCTCTTCTGTTGGAGTAAATACAGTATTAAGCAAACAGGCTTTTGAGACTGAACAGAGCCCACATCATGAACAACAACCCCCCGCCAAAAGACTGAGTTGGAGAATACCAGTTAGGGGTGAGCCAGAACACTTGTAAAGTTTGAGAAACAAAATCTCTGGCTCAGCAACTCCTAATTTCCACATGCCACCAAAATACTATTCTAATATTAATGATATAACTTTGATTACTACAATTTAGTAATATAAATTAGGGGCCTGGAATTTCCTGCACTTTCCAACTGCCCGAAGCAGGTGATCCTGGGGCTTCTGGGGCCTATTTTCACACTCCCAAGGAATGGGGATTCCTAGGGCATGGAGGTTTAGGCCCCTGAAGCCTTGGGAGTCCCTGCGCAGGTTCTCCTGTTTGCAGAGGTGTGACCTGGTAATCCCCTGGTAGTGTATTCCCCAGATGGGCATGCAGACAGCTGCATCCTGACTCAGGGCACACATCTGCCAGCAGGGAACCCAGGCTTCCCCCATTTGCCAGCCCCTGAAACCAGGCTGTACCAGAAGCAGTACAGGTCTGACCCTGCAGGACAGTGGGTGACATCTGTGTCACTCAGTGAAGTGGATGAGCTGTGCTGGGATGCATCCTGGAACAGCTGATGCTGCTCCAAGAGTGATGTCTCTTTATAATCATAGCTATTCTTTCCTTTATGCATTATGGCCAGACCTGCAGAGGTCTCCCAGCACCCAGTTCTTACTGGGTGATAGGCTCCTAACCATCTTAGCTTTCCTTGACATCATATGAGCCCCAGGAAAACAGTAATAGTTTGTTTATTCTAGTTCACTGATGCCCAGAAGTGCCAGAGTCCCTGTTTTCACAATACTCCTTGCTAATGAGGAGCTAGAGGCAAGCTGTTTCTATTCCATGCTCCCCAAAGCCCCAGGAAACTGAAATCATACTCTGGGAAATGGAGCCAAGGCTCTCTGCAACCCACATTTCAGTTGCAGTTCTTGTCTATGTTGCTAAAAAGCTGGGTTTTTTTACCCTCAGGAGAACTAGCAAGAATGAGCTATCCCAAGATAAAAACAAATACACAAACAGCCAAAAACAGGTGAAGAGAAATGGAGTTTTCCTATGAGGTAAACTTTCCAAGGTCAACCTCAACTGTAGTTTTACACCACCCCCCGCATACACACAGGTGGACGCAAGGTCTTAGACTCTTATTCCTCTCTTTCCTGGTAGTTCATTACACTCCTACTAAACTATAGGCTGGAACAACACAAGGGGTGAGCTAAGGACAGTGTTGCAACATGAGCCTGGAACAGTTTTTTTTTGCCAGGTTAGGTTAGACATCTAGGGAGTAATAGACGGTTACTGCATGGTTTGAGGACCAAGCCACTGAAGTTAATGGGGTGTTAATTGCACTAGTGGGTATGCAAAAAGGAAAGCAGAGGGGGAAACTGGCTTGAGAGCAGTGTGAATATAGTGCTCTGTAATATACACTGAAGACAATTTGCACCTTATTTCTCTGGGGCCAAGTCTACTATGCAAAGTGCCTTTACTTAGTATGCTGAGATTCAGCTCCTTCTATATCTGTTAGTGTAAAGGAGCTCAGACATGGGAGTCAGTGGCCCTACCAACAGGACAAAGGCAGGCAGGTTATTACTGCTGCTTCATACTTGAGGCAGCACATTTTGGCTTTAAGTCCATTCTGGATAAAGTGCCATTTGTAACTGGCTTTATTGCAAAACTGATTTGATTTGGTGCTATTGTTGGAGCACCAGCTCTTGGAGTCCTGTGATTACAGGAGACTCTTAGATTTGATTTATTTTGCTTTGATTGTTTTGTTTTGTTTTTAAAGGCATTCCTTGCTCCTATGACTGTAGAGAAAAGCTTGTACATATGTCATTTAAAGATTCAGAGCTCAGAAGTCAGTGGAGAATAAATCTAAAATGAATCATTACTTTTATTTGTCTCAAATTCCATGATATTTTAAGTCAACCTAGTGCTCATTAGGGATTGACTCTATTTCTGAGCAGTGGAGCTTGCTACATTCAGGAGGTCAGGTGGTGTCACACTGAACTGTGGGTATCTAGAGGAATTGTTGTTGGATTTCAACTTCTGAGGCAGTATGGATTGTCTTGTACTCCTCCACCCTGCCAGCAAGTCTGTGCCTATTCACTGCTAATCCTGCTAATGGCATTTTGGGCAGGACACTGTTTGTGTTTTTTGCACTGACCATGACTGGTTCTTGAATATAGGCCCAAAGTATAGGGGAAAGGTTCTTGCAATCTTCTTTTGTGCAAGGCCAGCCAAAATCTCCCCCTGAATGTCAGCCTTTGTCTACTCACAAAGGTTAAATTATACAAATACAGGAGAGATAATGCACTATGACTGTGTAACAGGGTGGCCTCCTCTTCAGGTCTCTGCTGGCTGCCCTGCTCCTGGGGTAACCGCCTGCTTCGCTGTCCTGCCACGCCTTGATGGACAAATATGAGAGTTGTTACTAAGGTGAGAGGCTACCCATTACTCACCCTGCTGACAAGGGCCTAAAACCTGCTCCGACCTCCCTTCCACAGGTCCCATGCCTCACAGATGTTACTCTGGTGTTACTTCTCCAGCTAATAGCTGGAGCAAACTAAGCACACAGCTATAGCTCTTCTCTACAGCCCCAGAGGGCCATTGACATATCCACCCCTCTCTCACTGGGGTCCCATTTACTTTGCTAGCCCTCACCCAGCCTTTTTCATACTGCCCTCTCTCAGGGCCACATTCATCCCACCCAGCCTCACCTAGCTTCAGGCTTAGCTCTCCTCGCCTTTGTCAGCCCCAGCACAGTCTGTTGGGTGTCTTCTGCTACCCTCACCTGAGAAATGACTGAGCATTTCTACAACTATAGGCCTGTTTTGCTCCTAGCTCCTTGCCAGGCCACTGTGCTCTATTGGGCCTCCTCACTCACCCACACTCACTCAGGGTCTCACTACTCATCACCAGGCTTTCCTCTGCTGCTTGGGCACAGCCCCAGGTCTCTCCTCAGGGCTCCTTAATGAGCCCTAGGCTCCCCTTGCTGATTAGAACTCTACCAGGGATGTGGGGCTGGGGTTATAAGGCACCGCACCCCACATTTCACCAGGAAGATAACTGGCTTGGCATTTCCTGGGGGCTCCCATGCCATTAGGAGCCCCACCAGACCACCCTTCCTTAGCAGGGTGCAGTTTTATGTCTTACCCAGGACGACAAGGGGTCACCTCCACCTAAGAGCCTTACCTCCTGACTCTAGCCAAAACAGCCTCTCTGTCTGATGTTACCTCTATCCTCCTGCAGCAAACTCCAGCTCAGCTTATATCCCTGGGTCCAAAGTGGCTTCCCTCATCAAACACCAGGCTGCTGCCTATTTTATGCCCTTAAAGTGACAGGCACAAAACCCCAAGGGCTGCCTGCTGCTGGGGTGGGGAAAATGTCCCCGTGTGCTGGCAGCAGGGAGCTCCTGGTCCTGGCTCCCTGACCAGGGAGGGGACTTGGAAAGATCTGCAGGGGATGGGCAAGTTCCACTCCCCTAGCCTGATCTGCCAGTGGGCAGGTAGGAGCTGTCTCTCTGCTAGCTCCCCAATGGTTAGATTGGGGAAGGGGGCTAGGATCTACTCTATACCTGAAGTTCTTTCCAAATCCCAGGTCTCAATCACCAGATTGGGGTATGGGATTGGGGCCTGCCCCTGACCTGGACAGTTCCCAGCTCCCACCCAGCATGCAGGGTGGAGGCTAGGGAGCCTGTTATCTGCTCAGTTCTACAAGCATGGAGTTGGGTGGGGAACAGGCAGAACTGGTGCTGAGAGATAAGGGTCTCTCAGCACTGGCCCCACAGTCATGGAGCTGGCACTGAGAGAGAAGG
>NW_017728950.1:27473595-27478728 GCF_001723895.1 Crocodylus porosus
TTATCTTGCTGGGATCCTATGACCCCAGCTGACTTCCTGCCCTTTGGGCAGGGGGCTGGACTCGATGATCTCTCGAGGTCCCTTCCAGCCCTGATGTCTATGAAATCTATGAAAAGTAAATTTGCAGGTAGCAAATTTACTTGCAGTAAGTGAGGTTTATTGTGTAGTAAGCATGTGCACGTGTAGACCCCTATGCTAATGGCTCAGTAAATTACACTACTGTGGATTTCAGTGTCTCATGTAGATGGTCTCACTAGCCACCTCTACACCTGTGTGCAACTGCACAGTAGCTGCCATTACTGCAGAGTCCCGGTGGTCCACAGGTTGTTTTTGACCCTACTGTGCAGTAGTGTTGGCATCATGCCTGCCAATGTTACACTGCCATAGTTCATCACTACAGAGATGTAGCATCTCGTGTAGATGCACCCACTGTGAAGTAACTTAGTTTGCTGTGCAGGAAAGTGCATGTGTAGATGTGCCATTTCTGTATCTAAGCAACAGCTTTATAGCAATCCAGCTGGCCATTTCTGGCCCTACTTTATGCTTTGGTTGCATACGCCTAAGTATGTATAGCAGCGCTTTTCAACCATTTTATACTCATGGCACTTTACTATACCTTTGTGAGTTGAGTGGCACTCTATTTCAAAAGTTAATTTATTTATTACGGTGCTTACCTACCTTGCCTTTGGGGAGGTACTAGTGTAACTCCATTTCTCGGCAGAGGTGGAGTTTACACTGACAGAAGAAATCCTCACATCAGTCTTCAAAATAGGAATTAAGCTATTTTGCCAGATAAACGATGTTTTGGTCAGTATAACTGCATCTGCACTACAGGTTTTATCTATCTGTCCAAGCATGTATGATTGTTACTTTTCACATTCATGACCAACATAGCTTAGGGTGGGCAAACTTTTACATGTAGATCTGGCCTGTGGGTAGCATGAGTGACATTAATACATTGCCTTTCATCTGTGTGTCATCATTTACTCTCATGCAAAATGGGTTTAAAATCAGAAAAGAAGTGTTTTATGCACATTTTGAAATGACTCTACCCATGTGTGAATGACTAAGCAAGGTGCAAAGAAAAACCAGGCTCTTCGAGTTTTGTGTGCTTAAATTAGTTTCATGGAGATTTACTTTATATGTGGCACATGTTGATTTTGCCCCATAGTTCCTTTCTGCATGCAAATGGCATTTATATAGTTAAAGCCCCAATGTCAGAAGCTTACTAGTGATGAGTGAAGCAGAGAAGAGTCTGTTTGGAAAAGCAGCTGGAATTCTCAAGTGCTAAACTGAACTACTGAGCTAGAAAACCAAATTAAAATTATCCACTACCATTCTTGGTTGTAAAAAAGGAAAGGCAGAGACTTACAAACAGTAACATGGAGGAAAGCTATCCACATTATTCTGAGCTTCAAAAAGAGAGAGGGAGACAAAGGGTTGGGTGAGGTTCAGTTTTCATTTTGGCTAAAGGTTTGGGCCTGTTCTTAGCGTATCCTTGAAAATTATCTCTTACTGTTATCATGATGATTTCCCATTTTGGCACTGGATATCACTCCAATATATTACAAATACTTTTTCAATGAGTCACAAAGGCCAAGTTACACCCAAATGCAAAACCACTCAAAACCCCTCAGGTTGACAGTAGACTTTTGAAAGTCCTTTAGTGTTTTTCATCTTGTCACATTTATATATAGCTATACCTCTCTAAATATATCTATATCTATATATCACACACACACATACATATATATCTATATATTATGAAAATTCCTTGCAATATTTTATATATTCATATGTGTATGTGATATATCTATATATCTAGATATAGATATAAATATATATGTATATCTCTCATACACATATGAATATATAAAATATTGCAAGGAATTTTCATAATGCCTATCCCTGGTGAACTATTTTGAAGGTGTGGACAGAAATGCATTTAAACTGTACAGTGAAGCCAAAAGATCCGTGGAGCAATAAATGGACTTGTGTGTGTTTACGAGAAGAGAAGCGAAGGTCCTTTGGAAAATATCTTTAAAGATTGTTTCCCTGTTTGTCTGTTTGATTGCTCATACTTCTATTAAGCATGTGATTAAATATCACCATCATATGGGAAAAAAAGGACTTGAAAGAGACCAAGTTGTTTATTAAATAATTTATTTCATAATAATTTATTTATTGCTTATTTATAATTTATTTAACTTACATCTCAAGTTTCAATCAGGTAATCAAAGTGCTTTACGAATAATAATAAATGTTCATCTTTTGTAAGTGCTATAAGAAATATGAAGGCATTTCTACATCCTGTGAGTCCATGCCGGACCCTGCTCCAGTGATGTAGACACTAGGGCAAGTAGCCAGAAGGTCAGAGGTAATGGGTTCAAGGCTACAGGAGGAGTGGTCATGGCATGGTCATGTTAGATTCCAATGCATCTGTGAATTCTGTCAATACCTTGTCACAAGAACATGAGGGGAAAAAAGAAAAGTCCATTTTGGGGAATGTCAACATGCCCATTTGCTCCCAGTTAGCGCTACTCAGGCATATGGTACTGGGTGTTTTGAGAGTGCGGTACTGGATGTGCTCAGAGCCATTCTAATGGCAACTTCATGATATTTTTTTTTTGGCATGCTGGCTATGTAGAGCCATAGTAAGTGGGTGAGTCATTTTTAACAGCAGATCTCCCTAGCACAGACTAACATGGTGAAAACATACCGTTAGACTTATTCTGTAGAAGGGGAAACTTTATACACACAGGGTGGCTGGTTTTTGTCCCAGGTTAAAGAGCAAATAGGTGATGAATCCAGTAGGACAGCCTAGTATTCCTAGATGACCACACCCAACTTTAAACAAGACAACACACTTCTATTCTTTCCTTCAGCTGGAAGACTTGTTACATAAATCACTGAGTCAAATCTTGTGCTGGTATTAATTAGTGCAGCTCTGTTTTGTTTAAATCAGTGGAACACCACTTGTTGACATCAGCAGAAGGTCCAGATCATTGTGTTTTCAGTACTGGGTTTGAAATGTTAAGATGGATAGCTCTAGATATGAATAGTTCACTATAGCCAATTGCTATTGCCATACACCAGGGTTGGGCAATTATTCTGGGTGGAGGACCACTTATGAAGTTTTGGCAAACTGTCAAGGGCTCCATTTCCCTCTCCAGCTCAGGGAAGCAGGAACAGCTCCATGGTCCCAGGCCAGAAGACTTTGCTAGACAGGGGCTTCTGGTTGGGGGGGCTGGGGCTGGGTGGGCTTTGCTGCTGGGTCCTGCTGCTGGCTTCCCTTGGGTCCTACTGCCCCTGGTTCTTGTCATCTTTGACAGGCAGCCAGGAACAAATAAATATTACATTTTCCAAATTTTTTAGGGGCCCCATGGTCCAGATAGAATGTAGGCCTGTGCAAGTCGGCAGCACTCTGATCGGGTTGCTTTGGATGGCCGCAATCTGATCTGGAGCTCCAGAGTGGGTTTCTGCCTCGATCCAGCCGAAGCTTCGGAGCCACCTCAGAGATCTGGCCATATGGTATAATGGGGAATCAATGAAATATCTATAACTTCGTTGTTTTTTGTCCAGTTTGGATGAAACTTGCAGGGATGGTAGCCTCTGCTGAAAGCCAAATTTCAAGAAGATTGGTATAGGGGTTTGTGGGAACTGTACCCCAAATTCTTGAAAGCCAAACTCATGTCATGGCTGTATGTTACAACACGGGGGTGGGTGGGGGGGTGGCATGAGGAGTCAAAACTCCACCCTGAAAATTTCATCCAACTCGGACAAAAACAACAAAGTTATAGATAAGTTATTGTTTCCCCGTTATACCCTATGGCCAGAGCTCTGAGGCGGCTCCGAAGCTCTTTGGAAGCTCCAACATATCCTTACATTAAAGGAAAATGCAGGGAAACTGGCCACCAAGCATATTTGAAAAACAGTCATTTTGGAAGTAATTGTGAATAACATACTGAGTAGAAGACAATGATACTGAAGTAGTAATATGTTTACTTTAATTCCCTTTGGCCAGGGGTTGGTAACCTATGGGCTGTGGCTTGGATTTGGCTCATGGAGCCATTTGACCTTCTCACAGATGTGGGGCTTCAGCAGCCAGATTGACCCAGTTTGGATCAGAGGCAAGCAGGAGTTTGGTAGGTGGGTCTTAGGCCCCCAATATCACTGCCACTTTTCCCAGTGGCTGCACAGGGAAAATACCCAATGCTTCCACTGTTCCCTGCATATCCCTGTGCTGCCACAGGTGAAAGTGATGGTTCCAGGGGCTTTTCCTGTTCAGCCACTGGGAAATGTGATGGTCCTAACACCCACCCACTGTGTGACAGCCAGCCTTGGACCCAAACTAGGTCAATCCGTCCTGGAGCCTGAAACGGTTACTGATCTCCGCCTTACATAACAGATTAGAAGGGTAGAACCCTTTTGTAAGTAACAATTTGAACACTGAGAACTCCCTAGCTGAATGATCAGAATCTAATTGGGCTTTATGAACAGCTGGTGTTCATTGGCATCACTCCATTGATTGCAGTGGGAATGTGCTAGTCTGTATCATGTGAAGATCTGACCCATCAAAGCTTCAGCAACAAGGAAACATGTTTAACTCCAGTATCATGGAAATTATGCAGTGCTTAAGCTTCAGTGGCCATGTCTACATGAGCAGCAGACTGTGCAGTTGTTACTGTGCAGTACTGTTGCCACTTTTTTTCCCAATGCTACCGTGCAGTATCAACAAGCTACTGTGCTGTAGCTTGTTACTACTGCGCAGTAGCATCGCATCATGGTTAGTACCTGGCACACTACTGTGCAGTAGCAATGAGCTATGGCACTGTAGCTTTTTGCTACTGTGCTGTGGCATCTGATGTAGACATAGTGTCGTGGCAAGGAAGTTTGGCACCCAGGGCAAAGCCTGCAGCGGCAGCCTGCCCTTGCCCTGAACACAGATCTGGGGGGCACATGCCCCTCCATGCTTACCTGGGAGTGCACACAGTAGCAGGAGGCGCCCTCTTCTCATCCCCGTGCCCCTACAAATGAACCGCTCATGACTCCACCTCACCCCTGCCCTGGCTGGGCAATGCCTGTTGATGTCCCTTCACTTTGGTGCCTGGGGCAGTCACCCCACTTGCTGCA
>NW_017728950.1:27478828-27484380 GCF_001723895.1 Crocodylus porosus
TTGCTATGGCACTGTGTAGACATACCCAAGTCTTAACTATTTCCTCAGGTGTGTATGTTATTTTCTGACATGAAACCAAATTTTGTAAAATAAGCTTTTGATGGTGACATTTCTCTTTAAAAATCACCACCACAATTTTTTAAAAAACCTGGAGTTGTTGTGTGGATACAAGTGATACCTGAAGCACATCTTTTGGCTCTGAAATTTAGCAAGTTTCAAGACTGTACTATCCTGTTTGCCCGAACAATTTCCTGGCAGGCAATCGGATGCATACATCATAGGTGACAAGACCAATCATATTGAACATCAGTGCACCTGCTCTCAGTTCAGCTGCTTGGTTTGCAGATTGCCAATCATTTTTTGTTTTAGCAAAGAGATGTGAAGAAAATGCAGACCAACCTCTTCCAAAGAAAGCACGTGTGTGAGAAACTATAATATAGTTTTAAAATTTTTCATCCAGACAGAAAATAACTCCTCCTAACTCAATCCAGTTGTAAAATATCACAGAAACTTGTCTAAAGAAAGGGGAAATCAAATGGCAGGTGGCCAACAATAAGTCTTTTTTTTTTTTACATTTTTTTTCTCTCAAAGGCAGCACTGGTTATTCAGATTTTGGGGAAAGTTCCAGCCTTTGGGTAGTTAGTGCAGTCCAGCAAAGTAACAATAACACTGGAGCAGACGGAAGAGCTATCAAAAGTGAGCTGGAACAGCATCTGTGCCTCTCCCTGTCTATGGAATAGGCAGGGATCTTTCTACAGATTGCATTTCCAATAATAAGAATGCTTTGCACTTGTACAGGCCTTTCTCTCTAAGGGCTGCCAAGAGTTTTACACATGTTAATGACTTGATTCTCATGTTATTCTTTTGAATTAGACTGTTATTGCCTTTAGTTTGTTGATGGGAAAATCTAAGGTGCTGGGAAATCTGGGCAGAACTAGTTTTTTCAGAAATACTCTCACCTCCTAACCGCTGCTCCCTACAATCCTTCCTCTTTACTTTCAACACATAGGGCTAGGGTATCACAGCCCTTACTTCATCATGCAACAGAGTAACTGGGTGTACAACTGCTCACTGCCCTGCTTGACTCTGCTCAGATGGTGACTGGTTGTAAGGAGGAGATTAAGGGCTGGTCACCTGCTACTTTGCCTTGAAAATGAATGAGGGGATGGGGAGAGACAAGGAGTGAGAAAAAGACCTGTTTGCAAGCTAGGGTATCTGGGTGTGCAGAATGGAGTAGGCAGGGAATGATCACCCTTTGCTCAGGGTAGATTATAATAGTACAGTTTAGCTCTGTGTGATTCTGCTACATGATCTGGGGAATCACCATACAGCAGATATACTCTGGCCATGATCCTGCCAAACCCCCTCTATTAAGGCCAGGAGGGGGGAGTGCTGTAAAGATGGCTTAGGATAGAGGTAGCTCTGTGTTAAAGAGGCATCCTCCTCCTCCCCCAGCACATGGACTTCAGTAGGTGAACTGGTGTCCTGGATGCCATGCAATACTAGAGCTACTTGAAGCAGTTAGACAAGTGGGACTGGAATCTGTTTCTGTATCTTTAACATACTCAAATTATGGATGCCCAATTTGAGCTGCCTTAAGAAAGACCTGATTTTTAAACCCTGCTGTGCATTCCCCAACTGAAAAGTCAGTCATATGAAAATCCTCTTCAGTTCTTTATGATCTGGCCCTAAACTCTGCTCTGTTTAAGGTATGCCAGCATCATCAACTTCACCGGAGCTGAATTCATCCTTTTTTGAATTCCTTTCCCTTAACCTGACCCTATCTCTTTGGGACACAAGCATTTTTAAATCAGTTCCTGTCAAAGAAGAGGCATAATTACAGGCTCCTTGCATAAGAGACCCAAATGGCCATATTCACTAGATCATTATTCTGTAAGGGCCTAACCCAAAGCCTGCAGAGGTCAATGAGTCTTTCCATCAACTTCAATGGATTTTTAAATGGGCTGCAATTCTATACTAGCTGCTTCTACAGCAAAGTTTCATTTTTTCCTAAGTCTAGGGACTATCTTCATTTCCTTGAAATATAAAAGATTAATGAGTTTTCCTGTAATATGTAGTCTTGGATATATGATGGGGTTTCCTTGTAACTGAGACAGGGAAAGAGGGTGTGTGGGTCATCTTTACAGACAGTGTAGAGTGTTATTACAACACTTGAAATAAATTACCCCATTTAATTGCTACCATTCATCAGTTTGTGGAGATTAGAGATGAGAGATTCTGCCAATAGTTTTGGAATGAAAACTGCAGTGTCCGACAACAGTTTCTTCATCCATGCCAATTTCTGTCAGGAGGACAAAATGATGCTAGCAACATCTTTTGTTTCTGAACTCTGGTATTTTTGCTGGCTGTTCTGATATAAGTTTTCAGTTGCATAACCTAGTCTTGTTGTTTTTAAGACTCCTTCCTTGCTAGCACCTATCTGATGTGGAGATCCATCCCGTAATGATCTGTCCTGCTCTGAACCCATCGAAGTCCATGAGAAACTATACAGTGACTTTGATGGGCTTTGGATCATGTCCATCATGGCCAAAATCCCATCCGCAAGTACATGCTTGCAAGGTTTCATGAATCTGAGGCCAAAATCAGGCAGAAAGTTTGTATGTTCTCTTGGGAAAGCTTTGGATTTTGATGTTCAGCACAAGCACTTTTTGTGGGTAATTAGAGAGAGCAGAATCTAGCACAGTTTTGCATTTCATAAAATATTTAGAACCTCTTAAAAACAGACAGGCCCAAACAAACTGTCATTGTTTTTTTTCATGGAAGATTACTAGTTAGATGAATGCAATAAAATGTTTTGTTTTATCCCTCACTGAATAGAAGCCTGCTATATATATACTCTATAAAAATCAATGGTAGTGATGGCTTTCAAGTAAGAAGTCCCTGCATGTAATTTTTTTAAATATTTTCCTTTGGAATGACTGTTTGCCAACTGGGTCTTTGAACAGAGAGAATTCTTTTTGAATGTTTGAACCCAATTTGTTCAAGATTCATTCACAGCTCTGGTGCATCCAAATATTGTACCCACCAGGCTATTTGGTAAAAGGTGGATTTTCCTCCTCCCTCCTGCAGGGCGATCTCAGCTTCAGACAGTTTCCTCAAGTGGGTTTTCTATGTCTAAAGAACTGGGGACTCAATGCAGAGTTTATGCACTTCCCAGAAGGAATTGGATCACGACCAAGTTCAGGTATAGTTACACAGGTGGGTATCTTTTCTAGATTGCTCCTGAACACGCACAATAACTTGAGTTTCATCACCTACAGAACTTTTGAAGCCAAAATGGAGTTGTGTAAGGCATCTGCCCCAAAGCCATGCCTATTGTATTTCAGAGTCTTTGAGGAAGATAAGCAAAAATTTGAGCAACAGTGATTATAATTTCCCCCCCAAATTATGCAGTATTTATAATTAAATATAGACCTGATCCTTATCTGATAAAACAGTACAGCACAAGTGAAGTCAATGGTGTTATGCAAGTACACGCTAGTTGAGAATCTGGATGCCACTTTATAGTTCCATATAAAAAAAATTGTTTTACTATTTGCTTTTATTATTATGGGACCAAATAACTTATTTGTGCACGAGCTACTTCTCTGACCAGTTTAGGATTAAAATTGAAGCTTGTTCCACTTGTTCTTGCTCTGCTTATGGCTGCTAGAATTAATATGACACAATCTGGGTGGAGTGAACTGGGATCTCTTCCCAGAGGATTGGAAAAGAATTCCCAAACAAGCTAGGTTATCCCAAAATGACGTACTCCTGGCAGAAACGCATACCAAATGCATCTGCATTTGTTGCATATGAATCGACAGGGCTGTGACTCCCTTTACGCAGCACCTGCAGGTGTATGCTGGTTTTGAGGCATTATTGTACATCATGGTTGTGCAAAATGCAGACGACATTTTCAGAGGAGGTCTAAAAAAGCTGCAACTGATTTTAAAGTAACATTTATAAATGTTCAGGATTTCTGTTGAAATTCTGCTTTTTAAGAATCACTGCATGGCAGATCTGCAGTGTTTATAAGACACATTACTTGCTCTTTGCATGGGTTTAGTGCTACTGAATAGAGCTTATAAAAATGAAAAAAAAAATTTAGTGGAAAAAAATGTTGATATTTGATATTGGCAATGAAATATTTTAATGAAATGTATCTTTTCTGGATGTTTTTCTTTTCTGGTTTATGCAACTTTTAAATTTTACTTTTCCCCTTCTTTTTTTATGCATTTTTATCTTCTCCCTTTCCCCATGCCAATTCCCTTCTCTAATTTTGCCACCAGAAAGGAGACAAAGAGGAAAAAAAGAAGAAAAAGGAGGATGGGAAAATGAGTCAAAACAAAAATAATTTTGATTGCATGGTTTCATGAAAAGTGAAACTAAAAAAACAAAAACAAACCAAAACCTATTTTGTAAAAGCTCCTGATTTTGAGAAAGACCAACATGCTTAACAACAAAAATATTTCATTAAAAAAATCTGATAATATTTACTATACTCTCAACATGTATTATTTATATCGTAGTTGTGCTAGTTGGCTGTAGCTAAAATAAGGAGTTCATTGTGTTAGGTGCTCTATATCCATAAAGGCTAGATCCAAAACCTACTGAAGTCAGCTAAAGGACTCTCATTGACTGTATCATACTACCTAGCTTTCTGCTATACAGCTTCTCTGTTCAGGAGACAAAGTTTAGCTTGGTGTTGGACCCAGACTCTACACCAGATTCCCGCATGGACTAATGACACAGGCCTCACCACCATACTAATAATTTTCTCCCCTTTGAGAGACGATAGAGAAAACTAAAAACATTCAATTGATTTTGTTTCATTAGAAAAATGCCATTTCATTAAAATAAAAATTTTGTAGGAAAATATCCATTTCAACACAACGTCCTCAGACTCAGGTTAGAAAGTTGAGTGGAAAGCACAAACAGCACTATACATCAGCATTGTAAAAGCCTGGTGGTTAGGGCATGTGGCTAGGGGATATAAGGGACTTTAGCTTAAGTCTTAGGTTGTCCTAATATGCAGTGGGGATTCAAACCAAGGGCTTCCATGACTATGAGAGTGTTCTGGACCAGTACTGCTCAGGGCTGGGTGCCTGATTGTCTCTGATTTTTCATGATAAATTATGAAGGGACTCAATTTTCCCCTGATGTGACCTGGGAAGTGCTTATGGGATCAGAAAATAATTTCCAGGAGGAATTAACCACATGATAGATAGGTGTGAGTTTTGTCCTATAGTACTAAAGTTAGGAAGGCAGCACAAGAACTAGAATAGAATAAAATAGAATTCAAATGAGTTTGGAGCCAGCCCACAGTAAATGACAGCCCCTGAACAAAGGTAAGAGAGCAGGAGTATTTTTTTCTCCAGGTTATTGTTGGGAAACTAAATCAGGACACTGATTTATTTAGAAAAAAGCCTGAAGTCGATGGGTGCCTGTAGATTTGCTGGGAGCCTGCTCCAACTCACTGTAATTACCATAGGTGGTGGAAGGTCAGGGCTAACAGGGCTCAGCCCCCCACAATGTAGGGCAGTAGGTAA
>NW_017728950.1:27485075-27504296 GCF_001723895.1 Crocodylus porosus
CCCCCCCCATGCCCCTTTCCCTTTCTTCTGCCCCTTCCCCCACAGACTTAGTTGCTGGGCAGGGGTCGGGGGGAGTATGCACGCGTGCGTGCATGAACTCAGCCCTCCCCAAATAAATTTTTTCCCTTCACCTATGGTAATTACAATGCATTGGAGGAGACTTGGTTATTTGAGCCTGCTGGCGCATGGTAATTACTGTGCTCCAGTAGCCTCCCCAATCTTGTGTCAAATTCCCCGCACTTCAGAATGGTGGCAGTGGAGCTTGAATTAAAGCACATTGAATGAGCTTTAGTTCAAGTGCCCCCACTGGCATTTTGAAGTTTGAGGATGTTGATACACGAGACGCTGTGGTGCCTAATTAGAGCGGCTCTGAGTCACTTTAATTAAACTGCTCCTTCACATACCTCTGCAGCATGTGTAAAAGTGCCCAATGGTATTTGAATAAGTGCTTAAATTTAAACCAAACTTTTAGTCAGAGGGCCTAAAATCTTGCCTAAGGTCACACAGGAAGCCTGTGACGGAGCTAGATGTTGAGACTAAAGCTGCTACCTCCCAGTCAATCTGTAAATGCAATTCATAGGCAACGTGTGGCCAACATAATGTTTCTTCCTTTTTTATTATCTATAAAATTGCACTCTTCTTTTTCTATTAAGTAAGATGTTATTATCACATAGAGCATTTGGAAGCATGCACATGTGTGCACGCACACACATATTTGGCTTTACCAGATATTTGTGTCTTTTGCAATTAATTTACAAGTTGCCTACAATAACTTGAGTTTGATCTAAATATATAAGATGTCACATGCTGATGTGTGCAAGTGAATACATATGAAGGAACTGGGAAATGGCTGTTGAATGTACTTCCCTATTGATAACAATTTGCAGCTTCTGTTAAGGGAAGTAGCATATAAATCTTTATTAAACATTGGGAGAGAAAGGAAAGAAAAACTCCAGGAAGTCAGTGGTCACTAACTGAATGACGAAGTAGCTTTTCAAAGGTTCCCCTCATGCTCTTTATAAAACCATAAAAATGGCTTTGTGGTAACTCTGGCTCAGAACCCAGTCAAAAAATAAAAGTGGTCACTCTTTCTCTGAGACTCTGTGTAACTCCAGCAGCTGTAGACAAACTTAAACACAGACAGCAGAAGGAATAAAAAAAAAGCCCAGTTCTCATCCAGACCTTCTATATTTGGTTGAAATGTTCCAGTGAGAGGACCTGGCAGTCTGAGTATGCTCCACGAGCTTCCTGACTGGGACAGTGGTGGGACTGGAGTTGCACAGCTGCCACAAACATGGAAAAACATCATTAAAGCTTTCAAACACAAAGATAATCTTAGAAGACAAGCATGAATGGAGAGACAACCACAAAGGGAAACCAGCCTATCCAAAACCAGAGGGGGCAAATGTGACTGATGAATATTTGGATAGGCTGCAGCTGCAGCTTATTCACAGATAGTTCCTTTGGGTCTTGAAAGCCCCATCTTAGCTGCTATCTACGCCAACCCCTATTTCAGATTTTTCAGAGGGGTTTAGTTTTTACAGTGTGAAACAAGTGATGCCTTACTAAAGAGGAGAGGTGGTCCTGTGTGGCAGTGGAGATGTCCAAATTGTCCCCCAAATTCACAGAGGGCCTAGAACTAAGAGTTTATATTCAGTCTGTGTTTTACAAGGCTAGGGTTCAGCAGTGATGCAGACACCAGTCCAAACTTCAGTGGGGATCTTCACTAATCCAAGTTTCCTTCAATTTATGTGGGTTCCATATATGCAAATTTGCTCTTATGCGATCACTCTTTTTCTACCCCAAATTCCTTAAATGCAAGGTAAATTCACTCTTATGCAATTGGGGCTCTGCTTGTCCCCACTCACCCCAGCCCCTGGGCTGCACCATGCCGTGGTGCGGGCAGGTGGTATAGGGTGCTCTCTGGTCTGCTGCAGCAGCTGGGGTGAGTGGGGAGAAGTGGAGTGCTGGGAGGTCTGGGGCATGGTGTAGCCCAGCGGCTGCAGGCTGCTGACATTGGCTGCTCTTGCAGCTGCTGCAGCAGGGACTGGGGTGAGAGGGGAGAAGCGGAGGCCCCAGGCTGCAGCAGGCAGCAAGAAGGTAGGAACTGTAAGTGGGTGCGGGGTGCAGGATGGGGGCGGGAACAGCTATGGCTGCTACATGGCCCCCAGGAGGGCTGCAGGCTTCAGGGCTGTGCTGGGCTCTTCCTGGGGGGGTGCAGGTCCCCGGATCTGCATGTGGGACAACAGCAGGCTGCTGCTGCAGGTTGGAGCTGGTGGCACCACCGGGCTCTGCCCAGTGCCTGGCGGACAGGTTGTGGAGGGGCTACGGTGAATTTTGGGGTGCAGCAGCCCCTCTTCCAGTGCTGCCACTGCCTGCCTGGAGCACCGGAAAGGGCCTGGTACCGCTGCCGGCCCCAGCCTTGCTTGCAGAAATGAGGCAGTGGTGCTGGGAGGGGGGACTGCTGCCTTCCCAAAATTCACCGTAGCCCCCTCCACCTGCCTGCTGAGCATAGGGAGAGCCCGGTGGCACCACCGGCCTCAGCCTGCAGCAGCAGACTTCTCTTGTCCTGTGCACAGATCTGGGGGTCCATGGCCCCTCAGGAAGAACCCAACACAGCCCGCCAGCCTGCAGCCCTCCTGGGAGAGCAAGAGCCGCTCCCCCATCCTGCACCCTACTCCCTGCACCCACTCACAGTTCCCGCTGCCTTGCTTCAGCCCCAGGAGCTGCTGGTGAGCTGCACCATGCCCCTCCCTGCACTCTTTCCCCAGTCCCAGCCTGACTCCCTCCCTCCCTCACCACCATGGGAACATATTCCTATTTGTTACATTATAAAGTGTGTTCGCTTTATGTTAATTCTATTTATGTGCCGTTCTTCAGGACTGCATGTACCGCATAAATCAAAGGAAATTTGTATAGATTTTATACCATACACATCATCATCTTATCCAAATGCCTCGGTTTCATATTATTGTGTGTCAGCTTAGTATGCTTTGGTCATAAAATTATATAGAGAAATCTCTAAGGGACTCGAATAGCAATTCATTTTGTTGAACTGATAATGAGGTATGACTTTCTTTTCTGAACTGTGGAAACAATTCCTGCAGGATCTAGGAATTTTTTCTTCTGTTTTATTATCTCAGGAATACATCTTTGAACTTGTCTATCTTTACTTGTAACACCATAGAGCATGCCTTAAAGATCAGTTTTAACCACTTGATATGATTTCCCCCCCCAGGAAAAAGGGGTTAAAATAAAGGAATCACTGACAACGGATGCTGGAAAAAGTCCTGATAGTACCATAGAGTATTCCTTAAAGACAGCTTTTAAGCACCAGAATACAATTTTCCCCCAGGAAAAAAGGAGGGAAAAAGAAGGATTCACTGACAAAGGGTGTTAGAAAGTGCTCTGATATCACCAAGATAAGTGCAATATAAGGTCCTGAAAAAAACCAGTATGGGAGCATCTATACGTTAAATTAATGTGAATGAATGAACTCCAGCACACATCGCACTGGGAATTATTGCTCCTGGGCACCATGTCTTCACATTCACCCAGGACCACAGCATGTTGAGCTGGGTTGGAGCCATTCCTGCCGGCAGAAGGCCCAGGGGGTCTGTCTGTCAGCCTGGGGCTACTCCAACATGACTCAACATGCTGCAGAGGAGCTGGCTGGGCCACAAGGGTGCTCCAGTGTGGGGGCTAGTTGTCAGACAGCCTCTGCATTGAAGCACCCTTGTACCTCAACCAGCCCCATCAACATCTACACATGCATTGCTGTGCACTAAAGACCACCACCACAGGATAGTACTTGTATTTACAAGTACTAACCTATGGCAGAGTTAGTTTCCTATGGCCTAATAGGGCTGCACATTTGAACTCTGTGACTTTACTGTGGAGCAAAGTAGGCAGGTCTGTAGTAAATGTCTCATGGAGATGTGCCCTATGTGTGTATCATTTTCTTCTGCAAGGGCTCTTAGATTCTGAATACAGTGGTTCTGGGCCGTTCCCCATGGAATGTGGTAAAGTCACAGGCTTAAATGAGACAAAGGTGGGCTCAGACTACACTTATACAGGAATTTATTCACACTACACATGCCTGGAATGAAATTTAGCCACCTCTGGAGTGAACTTCAGTTACTTTTTAATAATTGCACCCCAATATTATAGAACAGTTAAAAGGGAAAAGCAAATAATACAAGCGCATTTTAATAAAACTGCATCTAGCAGAAGGTAATTACCTGGCACTTGACAAGGTCACTATTGGAAAACCTGCTCTTGAGAACTGCACCATGGGAATTCGAGATTACACAGGTTGGCAACTCTCCCTTATTTTGAGTGTCATTTCTTTTTTGCAGGGCTGACTGTCCTGCATGATGTAAGTTACTAAGATCTGCTTTGTCTCATATTTCAGCCAAAACCTTTCAAAGGATCACACACACCACAACTGTGATGTCAATGTTTATAACAGTGTTATGTATATTTCAGGGATACAACACTGTGAGATGGTTGTACTTTTAAAAATGTTTTTACTGTGTATTATGTCTCACCTGATTGGATAAGGTCTACAGTGTAGAGATCCTCAGTTAGTATAAGTAACCATTACTCCCTTGATTTCATTACAGCTGCACCAACTTACACCCGTTAACTTTCTGGCCCTCTACTTGCATATGTAAGATAAATGTAAGTCATTTCCTTTTATGAAGAAAATGTTATATTTTTGTTATTCCTTAGGAGTCTTTCAATTAAAATATCTTTACAACCTAATAATAATTTCACCTTATTATAATTTGAAGCCCTGGCTTTCTGCAAATATAACACTAGAAGACATTTTGTCTGGAGGTAAGGAAAGTATGTCGTATTTAAGGCCAAATTTTCAATGACAGGAGGCATGGTTATGACTAAAAATGCAGGTTTATAAATTACACCAAACTGCAGTTACATACAAAAATCAGAACATACAAAAACTGGAACATTCTCTATTTGCCTTCTTGCATGATTACTTGATTTGCATACAAAATACCTATTCCCATGCAGATATAAAAGTTTCCCATGTAGAAAGATATTTTGTTTGTAGCTGAAAACAGGGGCTTTATGAAGAGTAATACACCATCCTTATGCTATGAAATATTGCCTGCTGTTCCGTAGGCTTACACTACCATTTTGATGTGACTGGATCAAAGACAATGGAATTTCAAATGGTAACGAGGTGCTGCACCTGGATAAGTCTTACCAGCCTCTCTACAGTGCCTTAGTAATGTATCAGAATATTTCCACAGCACAGTAAATAATTCCAGGCAGATCAGGTTGAAAGCTGCTTGATAACAATTTTGGTAACATTTGAGGGAGCCTGATCCTTGATTTTCCAAAAAGAAAGATGACTTGGGCATGTATATAAAAATGAGCCTTAAACTCCCCACTTAATTTTTACACTGAACTGTCAAGACTTTGATCACAAATGGAGATAAGAGTGTAAATGGCTACTTGGACACAACATTATGATGGGAATCTTTAAATAAAAAAGCTTTTTTTATTTCAACTAGTGCTTAGCACATAGGAGATCTATGCTTCCAAGTTCAGTGAATGAAAGAAGAGATTGAGGACTTGATCCTGGAAGGAGCTCTGAATCTGTTGCAGCAAATTACTATATTTACTCAAATACAAGATGAGGTTTCCCCCCCACCTAAATTGGCATGGGGGAAAGAGCCTCTCATCTTAGAATCACAAACAAAGCCATGTCATTAACAACTTTGTCTATCATTAAGCTACTACCAAAAGCAGCATGTGTTCAGCAATGGAAATGAACTATGAAACTGATTAAATGCAGCCAACCCAAGCATGACCATAAAACATATGACCCACCCTGGACAAATGTACTGATGGGAAGATAGGAACCTTTAAAAAAATGTTTTTGTGTGTGTGACCCTTAAAAAAATGGCAGGTGCTCCCCTAGTAGTGAACGAGCACTGGGCCTGGAGGTACTGCAATTCCTGGTTGGCACTTGGAGAGATTGGAACAAGCTCCGACATCCTCCCTTGGTGCCCAAAATGCTGATTCTTTCAAAAATATCTCTCTCTCTCTCTCTCTCTCTCTCTCTACATATAACTGTACCTCTAACATCCAACCAAGCAGCCCCTGTGGTTCACTTGGCAGACCAAAGCATACGTTGACAGTTAAACTATTAAAAGCCCATTGCACAGTTCACACCGTGCATCTGTGCACCTACACACCAATCTGCATTCCCATACCCCTACTCACTTCTCTGCCCCCTGAAAAAATTTATGCCAGTCTCCTCTCCACCGTAATGAAGTCTGCCATTTCTTTCCCATCATCCTCTTCTGTCTTCCTGTAGTACCAGTACATTTCACTCAGCCCCGTTTTAATACAGTCCTTGACTGTAGGGTCTGAGTGTGTTTATGAGCAGGTTCCTGGCTTTCCACAGTGCATACCTGAAGCAGGATATGAACTTGTCTAAGTGGGCTGTCAGTGTCCCTTGCTGTCTGGTCAGGTGCCCATAGAAAACTGCTTCCCTGGTCAGTTTTCTGAAACCTGTCACCACCAAGAGGAGTATGTGTACTTTCTTCCACACCTCTCTGGTGTATGGGCAGTCCCAGAAGAGGTGGTCATTTGTTTCTGCCTGCCACCGGCAGGTCAGCCTCAGGCAGTTCAATGGACCTCTCTGCCCTGCACTGTTTCTCCATGCACGGGGAGAGCCTAATGGGCTGCCTGCCAGTTCAGGTCTCTGTGCTCCTTCTGCAGATGCTTGTGGAAGATTCACTCCCACATGGCCAGGCAGCTATCATCAAGTAGTAAGTCCATAGGTGATATGGTGTCTCTTGCCCTTACCACCTTCTGTATCTTTCAGTGGTTCATCAGGGTTGCTAGGGTAAAATCGTGCAGCTTGTATTTCTTCCAAAAGTGCTCCAGGACCTCATAAAATCATGGTCCATGGACTCCAATTGATCATCGTATACACCTGCCACTGTTGCAAAATGCTGATGGGAGCCTGCCATGAGTATAGGCTAGTGCAGCTGATTCTGAAAAAGATTAATGGTTGTGTCCATTATGTGCAGTTCCTTCAGCACCAACTCTTTTTAAGTCATGGTGAGCCACCACATAGCATATATTTTGACTTCTTCTTTATTCCCACAGCTGAGTTGTGCCTTTCTTTCCCATTTCCAATGACTCCTGTTTTTTCATCAGCCTTAAATGTCTGGCAAACATCACCAAACTGGGCTCCAAACACTTTACCCAGAATCTTTCTGTTGCCCCCTCTCTCAGCCTGGCATATATGATTAGTGGCCATACCCTTCATGGGCAGGTTCCCCAACTGCAGGGGTGTACATGTGTAGAGGCATAAATAGCAGTGGCACAAATTTGTGCTGCTGCTTTGTGCCCCATTGCACACCCTTGCACAGTGCTTCAGGATGCAGCAAATTGACCTAGGTAGGGTTAGGGGAGCCTTGGGCCAGCACCTGTGATGGTCCCAGAAGTATTACCTGGTGTCCTGGTGTAGCAAGAGCACAGATCTGGCAGCATAGAACCTGGCCAGAAGCCAAAGTGTTGTTCTGGACAGCTAGCCCTCCATTTGTTCTGATATGTGCTACTGATAGATGCTCTGTGCCATTTTTTTCCCTGGAGTTTTTTCTTGCTACCAGGATTTCTTGGTAGAAAATTTAAAGAACAATGCACATTTTCATGTTTCCTGTGTGAGGTTTGTGGCACCACAAACTGCATGCCTCTGCACATGGGGACCCACCCCATAAGGTGAAACTGGACATGGTTGCCTTTGCCTCATCTACATATAAATTTTTGGAACATCCCAAAGCTCATAACAAGAACACCCATTTCCAGTCATGAGTGGGAGTGCTAATTAGCACATGGATCCTTTGTGAAGTGTATCTGGAGCATACACACAGACTGAGCAGTTTTGAGCTAGGGGGTCACTATAGCTTGAAATGCTGTTGACTCTGGTGGGACCCAGCCCAATGAACTATATAGCAAATCACGAGCCTTTGGTTTTAGGGTAATATCATGCATAGTTTGTACTACATACAAGTAGGTGCCAAAGTGCTGCTTAAAAGTGTGTTTATGGAGTACCTTTTCTAAAACTTGCAGCAGTTTTAAAAAAAGGTAATATGCATCAATTCCTGATGAATGACATGTATGGGTTCTATATGCAAATTGCTAGAGCCGTGTTTAATTTCAAGGTAATTGTTTTTATATTTCTTCCTCACTTCTACACGCTCAGGGAGAGCAGGGTCTGATAGTAAGGAGATGGGGAAGGGGCTGTTGGAGGGAATCAGAGAGTGAAGGGGCTACCTGATCCCCTAGATATTTTTTCTTTGCTGTAGGAGTGGGAGGAGACAAATTTAAGGGAAATCACCAATAATTAGATTCTGTACCTGGAAAATTATAACAAATTTATAAATTTATAAAATGTCCATCTATAGACAATAAATTGTCCACACACACACACACACACACACACGTACATATATATACACATATATGTATATATATGTGTGTATGTATATGTGTGTGTGTGTGTGTGTATATATACACACACACACACATATATACATACACATAAAATTATTGGGGTGTGGTCTTATAAGCACAGTTGTCTTCTATTTAAGTAAATATGGCACTTAAGCAAGTGCTTAATATATTGTGCAACAAGTTTTTCTGTAGTAGGATCATTTATGTGCTTAAATTAAGCACAGGCTTAACTTTTTGCTGAATGGGGGTGAAAAACATTATTTCTTTGCAGACTGAAATACTAGGTGCATGACTACATATTCATTTTTGTACAAAAGGCCTGGGTTTCTATGCTGTATAAAATTAAGCTGAAAATGTTAATGAAAGGAATACGGTATGTATCAATGTCATACTATACTGTACCTACTGATCACTCTGGCAGATCTACATGTCAGCTTTTTGGGCATAACAAATCAGTGAGGAAAGGTGTTAATTCACTCTCAACTCTTTAAAAAGTGTTTTTTTGGGAAGCCATACACATTGTTAATCTTGAACTGACCTTTTAAAAGACCGAGTACTGGAAATGACTGCTGCTTTCTTTGTATAGAAAGGAATTGTGAACTATGACTGAGATAACCAGTTCCTGTTTTCATCTTTCATAAATTTATTCTTGTTTCAATTTCTCCTTTGAGACTATGTCTTCACTGCAAAAAAACAAGGTGTATTGTTCACATCAAGGTTGTAATCCTCAGCTGTGTCAGTGTAATACCTACTACAGAACAAAGCCGCAGTAGATATAGTTAGTTGAAATCTGTCCTCTTCCCCCATAGTGAAGTTTACTCCAACTAATTACATCAAAGCAAAATCAACATTGCTTTGTCTACATTAGGATTTAACAACAGGGTGGTTATCTCATGGTAGGAAGCTCAATATAAATAACACACCTCTTTGCAGTGAAGACAGCCTTAGCCTAAGAATCCTATTTCACTTCATGTGTCTAAATGTCAGTTCCACTATTGTGTAAGTGCCATTTTTGGCATCTTTTCACTATGTTTTGAAGGTGAAAGGGTCTATATGCCCACTGAGCATGCTCAGTAAGGGTACGCTCTGGCCAGATAGGTACATGGTAGGGCTGTGCAAAGCTTCAGTCTCTGATTTGATTCAGCGATTTGGTGGCTGAATCGTAATCGAATCAAAGGACCCTTTATTCTCTCTGAGTCAAATCAGAACCCTCCAAATCAATTCAGAGAGATTTGGAAAGATTTGATGCTTTGGACATAGAGACAGCTTCAAACTTTTTTTTACATACCTCAAGGTAGCAGGCAGCTCATGAATGCTGCGATGCTGGGGCACATGGAGTGTCCCACAGAAGCACAGGAGGCTCCCCAGCGTACTTGGCAGCAGACCCAGAAGTGGACCAGAAGCACTTCTGGTCCACTTTCGGGTCCACTGGGGAGTGCGGGGGGGGGGGACCCCCTCCCCTTCCCCCCTGCTTAGTGACTGGTGCCTCCTGGGTCTTGGGGGACCTCCCTGTGCTCCTGTGGGATGCTTCATCTGCCCCAGCATTGCAGTGTCCACGAGCCATGCCTGGTACCTCAAGGTATGTAGAAAAAACATTTAAAGCTGTGTCTATGGCTGAATTGCTGACTCTCTGAATCAGCATCAAATCTTCAGATTTGGCCAAATCAGGGACAGCGATCTGAATCAATTAATCAAGTCAGTGTCCCTGATTCAGACCAAATCCGAATCCAGATTGAAAGGTCCCAATTTGCACACCCCTAGTACATGGCACCATACACTTACCTAGCTATGTGCATAAGGCGAGGAAAGTCCTGAAACCCCACCCTGAAGAAGTCTGAGACTAGTGGGTGTTAGACACTGGAGGATGAGGGCCCTCCTAAGTTTCAGCTCAATCATCTAGTGATTAATGCACTGACCCACAAAGTTAGACCCAAATTCTAGGCACCTGTTGCTCACAGGAGGTTTCTGAAGCTGCATTGGTTGCTTCCTAGCATAGTGCTCTAAAAACAGTAGGTCAAAATTTAAGCACTTGCCGGACTCAGTTTGTGAAGATGATGTACTGGGCAGTCAAGAGAAGGAGCTATGTGGGGCCAGAAAGAAGAAAACAAGCTTGAGGGTTTGTTGTTCAGTGAAATGGAAGCTTCCTTAGATGGGTGGGCTCGTTGTTGGGGTCTAGCCTGGGCCCTTGTGCCTAATAGGGCAGAAACGTCTTTGCTGTTCTCTGTCCGCATAAATATTAAAAGCAAAGTCAGCTTCAAGGAAAGGGCTAGATAATGGCAAAAAAAGAAAAAAAAGATTGCTTCCCATGACTAAAAAATTCTGAAAAATCTAGGAAAACTGAAACAGAATTTTTTAGCTCTCAAGGGAGTTGAATAGTTCAAGGAGTCAAGAAAGAGAATATATATATGTATATATTTTAAATATATAAACACACACACTTTATATTTATGCAACCACATCCATATGGTTTGCACCCATATAGCAATATCAGTAAAAGATCCTGCCCCTCACTGATGTGGTTATACTAATAAAAATCTATATGTAATCAAGTCTATTCTTATCCTAACCTCTATGCATTAGCTCAGTCCCAAGTCAGGGCTTTGACTGAGGAATTAACACATGAAATGCTATAGTCTGTAACACAGGAGGTCAGACTAAATGGTCATAATTGCCTTCAAATATATTATATTACTCCACTGAAGTCAATGGGACACACTTTATGATAGAAAGTTAAACATCTGCCTAGGTTTTTGAAAGACAGGGGCCCTAAATTATATCAGAATGGATAAGTGCAGTCATTGCCTATTTCCTTTTGATTCCTACTGCCTTAGAGAGATTATATACAGTACATAAAGGTGAGCAAACAATATGAAACTCCATGGGTTAATGCTGAAGTTACTATTGCATTGTCTCTATCTGTCTTTGAAGGGTAAGTTCTTCTGCACTCATTTAAATATTTACCTGGACATGAGAAAATAAGTTGCTGTTCCAGAGAAAAATATCAGTATATTCTTTAGATAAATAAGACAGATTCAAATTAAATAGTGCAAAATACAGGTAATGAATAGATCTGCAGGTATTATGAATGTTGAGCCTAATCTTGCTGCCTTTGAGGTCAGCAGCAAAAGCTGTAGGTGAAGATGTTTGGGGTTGTCTAGCGGAGTTTAGATAGATCTTTCATTAGTTTTACTGCTGCATTTTTACTGGGGGTTTTTCATCTCCTTAAGTAGATGTATTAGCCTTAGTTACATTAATATAGCAATCCTGTTATAAAAAGCATGAAGCACTGGACTCTAACTTTATCACAATACAGAAATGGAAAGGAAAGCAGCTTAAAACATTAATTTAAATCAGTGAAAAAGTGCAGTTTTATTGTTGGGGTCCTGCACAAGGTGATTTGGACACAAACTCTGACTGTTCTATAGACTTTCTTTTTAACCTTGGGCAAGTTGCTTTATTTTTGTGTGGTGCTTTCCCATTTTACGTGAAGAAGGCTGTCTCAGGCTAGTAATCTCAGTGGAAGCAACTCTTTTCTTTTAGCACTGAAGACATAACTGTAGGGTCCGAGACACTATGAAGAGGATGGAAGTAACAATTAGACAATGTATTTGCTAAATCTATTTTTTTGCTGGAAAAGACAAATTTGTTAAAACCAAATGCTTTCACAAATCTGCATCAACGTCTCCAAACTTTTCAGAAAACATTTTTTGAATGTTTGAAATATTTACTGATGATTTTCATTTTCATTTTCACTTTGAATGCAGCTGTTCTGTTTTATTGCAGCTTGGAACTGGAAAAAAAAAATCACACTTCTGTCACGCGCTCCCTATGTGTTTATTCAGTGGATGACTCCATGTTGTTTCTGACTAGTTCAATGTGGCCACTTGAAACATCACACATCAAAGCAGCCTCTTCTTTTGACTAGGAGTTGGATTGTTGATACTATGCCTGTGCAGCCTTGGGGCTGTGGCATTTCCTGAGGACTGCCCTGCCATAAGCAGCCCCACCACACCATCCTCCCCAGCAGGATGTAGTTTTAGGTCATGCCCCAGGATCAGAAACCTTCACCATCCCATTAGTTCTTGCCATGTACTTTTCACCAACTTCAGTGAAACAGAGGAAACAGCTGCTTTTGGGTTGTTCTCTTTCAGCACTGCAGGACAGCCAGGTATTCTCTTTTTCTGACCCTCACATCCTTACCAGCTAGCTCTGATATATCATTTTGTGAGGCAGCACTTGTACTTTGATGTCACATCACTGTGGCAAAGCCTCCCCACATTTTGCAATCTGGAAAAAAAATCAGTAGTTGTCTCAGAGATAGAAAAAGTGTTTGTTTCTGATGCTGCTGCTACTGCGAGCATCAAATTTTCCCCATTGCTCCCAAAGCCAAAGTCTGAGAGCTATGATAGTGGATCTGGGAGACTGAGGTGTCACCTGTAACAAGTGAGCCTTCCTGGTGCCGGTTCATATGTTGGCCCACTAAGTTGTTTAGGACAGTCCATCCACCTGCCTTTTCTGCTGCGCCTTTGGTCTTACCAAATAGAAATATAGTAAAATCTCTGCTAGCTGGCATTTAAATAACTGAAATACTTTACTAACTGGAATTTCCGGCTGGTCAGCTTGATGTGGGCAGGGGGCAGGGGAAAGGTTGTACATCGCAGTGGCCACTGCCAGACACCACCCTGTGCTGCCACTGCTTCACATGCAGCTGCTGCCACCCCCCTCACCTGCTCCGTTAGCTGGACATGGCGGGGAGGGAAGGGGGAAAGCTTGCACATGGCACTGGTGCTGCCACTGCTCTGCACTGCTGTGATGCTGCACTGCTGCTGCTCTGTGTGCACTGCCCTGCGCTGAGCGCTGCTCCACCACTGCTCTGCTGCTCTGTACTGCACCCTGCAGCTACCACTGCTCCGTGTGTGGTCGCTGCCACTGCTTACCCCTCTCCACCCCCGCCTCCCCACCAGCTGCTGGGTTATTTCAGATAATTGGAGTTTTTCCATAACCAGTAATCCCCTTACCTGGGGATGCCAGATAACAGACATTTTCCTGTAGTTGTTTATCAGGTGCGAGGTTGCCCATTCAATTGCCCTGATGCCAAAGGTGCATACACAGCTCTGAGCCTCCCCTTATACTGTGTCTTATGCCTCACAGCCTGGTCTAAACTTGGCCTCACCTGGCCCAAACTTGGCCTCAGGTGTGTGTCCCCAGACTCACCTGGGCCTCATACCACCTACACTGGGACCTCACTTCCCACCAACTCTGGGCTCCTAGCCCTGTACTTACTTTTGAGCTCCCTTCCCTATTCTGGACCCTCTTGATCCTCCACGCTGTGGCCGCATCCCACACCAGACCTCAATCCCGTGCCGCTGGAGCCTCAACACCTGGATCCTTCATGAGCCTCTGGTCCTACTCAGCAGACCTGGGTCCTGTTTCAGGCCCCCTTCTCATGGCCTGGACTTCACCTCAGGCTCCACTCAGTGGGCCTTGGCCCTCTCCTTTTCTGTTGGGATGTACTCCCCTAGACTTCCCTCTCCATGGGGTCACCTGCAAGGCTGTAGGGGCTGAGGTTTTCTGGTGCCCCATACTTGCCCTTCAGGGGGGAGGCACAGGTGTGGTGTTTCCTGGAGACTGCCCCACCATAGGCAGCCCCACCACACCTTCCTCCCCAGCAGGGAGTAGTTGTACGTCATGCTCCAGGACCAGGAACCTCTTCCATCCCCATAGTTTCTGCCCCATACCTCCAAGCTATTCTGGAAGTAACAGCAGGGTGATCTTATCCTTCTGGCTTCATGCAGCAACTGCCAGCTCACCATTGATGGCTAGGTTTATATGGAGGCTGCTCAGCCCCCATCCTTCAATCCAGGGGCCCTCCTTCAGTCATATGACTGGCTCGTCAAGCTGCACTGCACCTGCTGGCTGCTCCACAGCATGCTTAGACAGTTTAACATGACAGGCACAACCTGTGCTCTGTCACTTCACCCAGTTTGCTAGCCACATCCTGCTATGGAGCACACTGGTGTAGAAGAAGAAAATGGAGAAGCTGTTGTGGAATTTCTACAGCATGAACCCCAGGAACCAGTAGACGTGACTTTGACCAGGGCAGATAGCACCCCTGAAGAGGACTCCTGAGCATAATTAATTATTTGTGGAACAAAAAGTGATGATGTTAGGGAAGAGGATGAGGAAGAAGAAAAAGAACATCTCTAATTAGTTCAGCAGCACAGCAGGTTCATACCTTCAGGCTCTTATCCAGGGACCAGCAGCTCACCCTAAAACCGTGCCTGCTTTAAACAGCTGTAAACCTGCCAGATAGGGTCATTGCCTCCCTCTCTGTTGGACATGGTTTATTGGGGTAGATTAGCCAGTTCTCCCACAGTTCATGGAACTCAGCAGCAACCATCACCAGTGACAGCTCTTAACCCCTTCCTGCCAAGGCTCCAGGCTCTGGAGCCTGTCCAAGCTGGATTCTGGGGACAGTTCCAAGGCCATGCAGAGTCAGTCTGGGCTGCAGCCCCAGAAGGGTGGGGGCATCAAGCACAATAAAAAATACAATCACAGGGCCAGCAGGCTGCTAAAGGTTAGGGCACAAGCAAGCAGGCTAGAGAGCTGACACTGCTAGAGAGCTGACATTACTACATCATCAGCCTTTTCCATGATTTTGACAGATCAGTCTGGCAGCCTGTCTCAACAGACCTTAGTGGAGTCTTTTCCAATCAGGCAACACTTGATTACGAAGTGTCCTCTAGCTGTGAAACTGGCCACAGAATGGGCCATGAACATGCATCCTTTTTCCCATGTGGAGGGTGAGAGTTTTAGGTACTTTATGATCAAGGTGGCAGAGAATGCCAGATCTCTGAGCTGCACTGAAAAGTTTAGGGCAGAATGACCTGTGTAGCTTATAGGGTGAAGTGGTGCTCATAAAAACATAAGAGATATCATATTGGATCAGACCACATGTTCTGTTTTACCACGACTAAGTGTGGATGCTAATGGGAAGAGTATTTATGCAAGGCCTATCCAGACTGATTCATCCCAAATACAACTTCCACATGGCCATTGACATGTGAATCAATAGCTAGGCAGCTGGTTACGTCTGTCATAGATGAGAAGCAAAAAACCTAAGAGCAGCACAGGCATGTACCATATATGCACCATCAGTTGACATCAAGCTGTGCTTCACCTGAATAGGTCTGGAAAACAACACAACTACAGTAATGTACTAAAATAACTGTGTGCCATCTTGCATGTGGGGCTAATAGCCCTAAAGCTCTCTGATGAATTTTTGGCACCAGGTAATGGACCAAACGTTACAACAGCAGTTCTTGATGGGGGCTTTCAGTTTGTTCATTGCCTGACTCATGATCTGTTTGTGAGGGTATTTCTGGTTTGTGATGTGCAGGGTCAGGAACAACTGCAGCCAATGTAGCTGGTCCTGTGCAGCAAGCTGAAAGCTCAACAAACTGCAGGACTTGAAGGAGCTGCTTTGCTAGCAGATGACACTGCATTTTTTCCACACTGGATCACCTGGTGAAAAAAAAACAAACAGAGGGAGAGTGCCTTTATCTGCTTCCTTGGATCCACAAAAGCTCAGTTAGAAATTAGTCACCAAACTCTGTCTGCCCAATGATCTCTTGTGATGCAATGAATTGACAACCTATGGTGCACTGATGAGAACACTAACCTCATCAATTAAGCTGAAGAAAGGCTCTGCCATATAATTTCTTTGTGGTATCAGCTGAAAAGAGCAATGAGAAGCACACTTCTAGGATGATGTTGCTGAGAAGTCCTTGGCATGAATCTTTGGGTATATCTACACAAGACACTTTACAGTGTATCTAATGCATAGTAAAGCATCACCATCTACATTTTGTGGCAATTACTGTGCATTCGATTAGTTTAATGCATCATTTCCTTGTACCAATAGATACAGGAACTAGAAAATGGCACATTAAGCTAATGTGCCATAGTGCTCGTACAGACTCTGATGTTGGGCACAAGCTGCACTCAGCCAGCCACCCCAGCAGGGTATCAGCCTCCTGCTTGGTGCTGAGTGATGTAGCTTGCAGTTTTTGCAGCCACGTGGCAGGGACAGCTTTTTGGCTTTCTGAAGCTGGCCTCTGGACCCATATCCTGACCCCTGGAGCCTGTGCCAGGAGATGCCTGCCCCATGGGCTCTGTAACCTATCATTCCAGGCATGTGTTTGGCCCTGCAACCCCATGGACCCTGGCTATGACCCCCAGGGCCCATGCCAGTAGCTGCCTGCCCAATGGGCTCTGTGCCCTGGCAACTCTGGCAGTGGGTCAATGGCAAAGGGAACAGGCTGGGGATGGCCCCAGAACTGACCAGCTCCAGCTCCTTCCTGGAGGGGGACTCTACCTGGGCATCTAGATGTTGTGCCTCAGTGCCCTGGGACACTGTGGCCAGTAGGAACACCCCTCCACAGTCAGGCATGAAGTCTAACCACTGAGAGCACCTCCATGCTATGAAGGCAACCTCTGGCTGCTATTCCTCCTTGGTCCAGGCCTCACAGAAGAGCTCCCCTTATGCCTTGCAAATGTTGTGCAGCACACAGGCTGAAGTGATGACTCAGGGGATGGTGGCCTTGGTGAACTCAAGGTAGGCAATGATGGTATGCCAGTATCCCTTGAGGTGCCCAAAGGTGCTCTCAACCAGCATGCGGCTCCAGCCCAGGCACCTGTTGAAGTGTGCCTAGTGTGGATGAAGCTGGCTGGTGTAGGGGCACATGAGCCATGCCAGCAGTGGGTAGGTGGAATTCACAGTGAGGAGGGGCAAGAAGGTCACATCACCCAGATGCAGGTCCAGGACACTTGGTGCAAAGTGGCCACTCTCCACCAGGGCTGGCAGGATGGAGTTCCAGAAAATCTTGGTGCCAGCCCAGCCAGCACAGATGTTTGTGAAGGCACTCCAGTGGTCCATCACAGGCTGCAGCATGATGGAATGGAAACCCCACCAACTGTAGTGGGGGTGGTCCACCCTGGGCATACAGATGATGGGGATGTGCATCCCATCGAGCGCTCTGATGCACTGGCCTGAGTGCTCTGAAGATCACCACCACCTTCAGAGGGTGGGTGACCTGGAGCATGGTGTTGACCAGCATATCCTGGAGGGCACCACAGACCTCCAGGATGGCCTCCAAAATGGTCACCTTGCCCACTCCAAATAGGTGGCCAGTGTACCACAGGCTGGTGGATATGGCAAGCTTCAGGAGGGTTATGGCCATGTGGGTCAATGAGTCTAGCCACATGGGTTGTTGCCCCAGGTGGACTGGATGACATGGTGCCAGCACTCCTGGCTGGTGAGGGGAGCCCAGAAGCAGCAGGACTGGAGCCCCTGGAGCTTGTGGATGGTTGCTGTTGTAGTATCCATGCAGTCATATTGGCATCCATGCTGGGATCCAGGAGGCAGTGTAGGGGCTAGTACCCAATGGCCTGGGGGCAGAGGAGCACAAGTTGGGATCTGTGCCTGGGCACAGGGCCATGTGGAAGGGTTGGGTCCATGGGGTCAAGGTCCACCAGGGCCAAGCTGTTGTCAATGTGGGTGTGGAGCATGGTGAGTGTAGTGGTGACCAGAAACCCACAGCACTGTTTGTTGCTTCTGGGGGCTGGGCAAGGAGCATCTATGGTGTGCTAGGCACAGGCTCTGGGGAAAGCATCCTAGAGGGCTGTGCTAGCAGGCTGCAAACTGCTCCAGGTCAGACAATCATGTGGCCAGCGAACAAGGCACAAGACAGTCTTTTAAAGAACAGTGGTGGTATCCAGACAGCTGAGGCTGGAGCCTGGAGCTCCCCCTGACTGCTGCAGGGGTAGAGCATGGCAGGAGCAGCCCTGGACCTAATTGCTTCCATCAGGTGCAAATCTGGATCTGACAGGGGCACATGAGTAGATGCATTCCTGGGCACAGTTTAATGTGTCTGAATTTACTGAGTAGTTGGAAAAAAGTTCTGTTCTGTTCTTTCTAACTGTATAGTAAGTTTAGGTCCATTAATTGCACGTATAGATTCACCCGAAGTATCTGCTGTTCTGGGAAAACCCCAAAGACTCATAAAGCAGGAGCCCTAATAATCCATCCTGAGTGGAAATGACCAATTAGGAGATGTAGTTAAGACACACCATTTACTGAAACACTTTAGGCTAGCATTGCATGTACCTGCCTTTGTTTTCTCAACCTGAATGATCAAGTACCTGCTTTCAACTGAATCAGCTGGGGTGGTTTTTGGTACAAGTATAGAACTAAGCTAGAACTAAGTTTGAATTCATACCTCTGGAGCCATAAATCCACCTTAACCCCCTGTCAGCACTGTGCCTCTCTAAACCAGTCAGTCACTACCTAGCCACCTGCCCTATCTTTTGCCTTGTTTCAGACTAACATGGCTAATTACCTTTGGTTTTTAGAGGATGATACCCTGAGTAAGACAGATGACATCTGCAGCTGCCTGTCCTGAGGCAGTGGCTGGAAAGGTGAAAGAGGAATACACTCTGAAGATATATTTATTCCTTAGGTTGCTTCTGAAGTTGGGGAAGAATTTGGTAAAAACTGAAGAAATACACCTCCCTGCCCTCCTTTACATGTTTAGCTTCAGCTAGTGAGCAAAGAACAACTGGTTTTACCGTGTAATATTTTTGTTTACTATCAAGTGAGGTATCTACTATTCACAGAACAGAGATACTGCTGGTGTGCCTGTGTCAGGGGTAAGGTGG
>NW_017728950.1:27504307-27511337 GCF_001723895.1 Crocodylus porosus
TCCCTCCTGTACAGGGTATAGCCCTCTATACCCGTGGTCCAGTCATGGGTGGAGTCCCACCAGGTCTCCGTTATCCCAATGACATCATATTTCTTTGCATATTTCCTTTGTTGAGGAAGCACGCCTTCCTGCATGGGCAACTGGTGCCACCTTACTCATGGGGCGGGGGCATGTGCCCCCCCCCAGCAACCAGTCAGTGACTGGGGTGGAGGTTCCCCCATGGCCAATCTCACTCACTGGCTTCCTGGAGTGGCAGTGGTGGTCCCACTCCCCAGCTGGCGCTCAAAGGGAGTGGCACCAGTGCTCCTGCTGGCCCTCTCTGCCCATCGCCTAAGTGGGGATTGTGGCCAGTCAGGAAGTGCACCAGGGCTCTCAGGGGGTGCACATGTACCCCCGTGCACACCCTACACATTGCCACTGCCTTCCTGCCATGCCACTGACATGTTTTCTTCCAAACAGCCGGGGCACAGTACCATTCAACTGCTTTTGCTGCCAATCTGCTTTTGCCAGATCCTGGCTGGCAACCTGGCTCTTCTTTACTTTTTGGTGTTTTTCTACAGGTGCAGAACACATATTACTGTTTCTCCCACATGTGAGATTGGTGGAGGGCTTTTTTGGGAGGCTCTGAGTGAAGAAATCGACCTTCTCCTTCATCTTCTTTCATTTTATACCATAAATTAACATGGAAAGAGCAATGGGTTTTGCTCAATTGCACTGTTATGTGTGTGGTTTCCTGATCACTACAGAGTACATACTGCTGGTATGTGATGAAATGATACAGCTGGTATAAGAGGAATATGTATCCTGTGCCTCCCCTAAATGTTTAATCCCAAATATTACTTGCACTACATTCAGTTTATTTTGTATGTTTATATTCATATAACTAGTGACTTCATCTGCTATATCTCTGCTCAGATACCTTGGGATACCTGTAGACATCTGGCAGTCTCAGAACTCTAGATGAACAAAGTCTCTGTAGAGGATGTGGGGAGTCCTGTGTTTGCATCTGTGGATATGAAAGGGAAAGAACTAGAGGGATGGGACCTTATTTGTATATTATTTACATGCTCATTTTGTGAGCATTTGGGTCAATTTTGTTAAAAATTCAAGTTTTGAAAATAGAGATACTTGTGTTTGAATGTGGATGGACTAGTGACCTACATTATATATGCTCAGGGTCAAGGGTCAGACCAACCAAAGCTGCTGTCTACTGTAGTCAGATGAAGGACTCCTGGGCAGAGGACAATGCAGAGGACTGTTAATGACAGAAATCTCTTGGGCTGAAAGCCACTGAAGGTGAAGTTACATATTAGATTTAGACTACTCTAAGGAGATTTAAAAAACAGGTATCCACACATTAGAGCTCCTTAACTCACACTAAGTACTATCTGATCATCTCAAAGTTATGCCTCTTCAGGCAAGGAGTAACTGGGCTGTGCTACCTCGCTCATTTCAGTCTGCTTCATGGAGATAAAATGAGCAATTCACAGTCCTCCAGCATCCCAGGATGCATTGCTCTCAGCAAATCCCCACCCCAATCCAGGGACAGAGCCTTGGTGTCCTGGCTCCTAACCATGCTCCTGCTTACTAGTCCTCTAGTGGCAAGTCAGATCTGTGAAGCCAAGAAATGGTCTTACCCTGTAGCTACTGACAATACAATCTACCTTTAACATGGTTTAGCCTTCCACAGATTAGGTATGGTCTAAGTGTACATGCAACTTCACCCTGAGAGTAGAGTAGCAGCCTTATGGAGGACTTTGGTGATGTCCTCCTTTCCTAGCACTAGTTCAGGGCTGCTTCAGCTGGGACAGTCCATTAAAGCCCATGTAACGTGTGTGCCCTATAGGGGACAAGGTGTCACTTTGCCTAAAACTTGGACTCCCCTGAGCTGGTACAATGAATTGTGAATAGACTATAATGAAGTAGAAAAAGTGGAGGCAGCTCCCTCATCTGCTGCTTACAGCTGCAGGGAGAAGAACTGGCTTCAAAACCCTTGCCAAAGGACCATGGGGATACTCTCATCTACTGTTGGTTATATTATTTAGGTTTTTCTAGGATACTCTTTATTAAAGTCCAGCTTGGTTGAACTGTCAGGAACATTTCTCAGAAGCAAGAAGTTTTGGTCATCATGAGTCTCCAATGGTATATTTTAATTTTCTGGATGATGGCTTGAACTGGTATTATTTGAGTTTGTTAAGAGGAACACTTAGAAACTAAACCCTCCTTTTAGAGCATCAGACAACAGCTGGAAGAAAGCTTGTATTTACTTGCTGACATTTGGGAGGAGTTGTCTGTGAAGAAGAGACAAACTTTTCTTCTCCATTTAACTGTCTGGGTCATCCTTGATTCCTGCCTGCTTCTTGCTGCTTCTATCTCTGTGTCTGTTTCTGTGTCTGTATCTGTCTCTGACACACACCCACCCACAGATACACACAGACATAATCTTGAGCAGCAATGGCTTTGGCATTACCTGTGGTTTCTTTACTGTTAGGCATGTTTCATGTTCACATGCTAATTCTGTACTTAGATTTTTTATAATTTTCTCTTATCCAGGCTGACTCTGGTTTCAGTGTCAAAGCCACAGTGTTGGTGGGTGTGGTGTATACAGGGGGTGTTTGGAAGATTTTAAAGGGGGAATACTAGGAAAATTGTAGCTCGCCTGTACTATAACCATATTCTACCCCATAATTCAGTAGGAGAAGTTAGGGATAACATTTTCCATTTGTTGATTTGGAAAAGTTTCCTAAATCAAACACGGGTCTGTGGAAAACAATTAACTTTTGCCTCAAGAACTGTTTGTTTAGAATGGTTTTTGAAGCATAAGAAAGATATGACAATCAGGGATATCCACACCATTTTCTCAATGCAGTAACAGGAGGAGGAGGTGCTGAGCAAAGCGCAGTTTCATAGGTTTCATAGATTTCGTAGACATTAGGGCTGGGAGGGACCTCGGAAGATCATCGAGTCCAGCAGTTGTTGGCATAGTGGGAAAGGCCAGCAATAAAATGCATACAGGCTCATGCTGGGTGTGTTTGGGAGCCAGCTTTGACCATTTTGCCTTCATAGGAGGCAGGGGCAGGATGTTGGGGGACCATCAAAATACTAGAAGTTAAGCAACTGGCAAAATGAAGACCTAATAGTTGTTTGGCAGTGGGTGTGGGCAGGTGGCAGCATGTATCACACTTATTAGCAGTTTTTGCAGACAGGATATGAAGTGAGTAGGCATAAAAGTAGACTTTCCTCATTTTTAGTTCTCAGGATGTTGTAGAGGTTCTGTACAGTTCACATTGCCGCTGCCCCTGTTATATATCCTTAACCAGTTTGCTGGGCTGTTTAATCTTTCAGAAGCCCTAAATTCTCATTTTTAAAAGGAGGAGGAAAACTCGAATATATTTTTTAAATGCTTAAACTATAAAAAGTAGTTATCATCATAATTTAGAAATCATTCATTTGTATTACAGTAGCAGTTGTAGTACCTTTATGTCATTTAAGGTGGGCAAATGACTCTATTATGTATAGGAACTTACATAAAAGACTTTTTACAGTAAAGTTAGAAAGCCATTCTGGGCTGATGACTATTTTCACTGCTGCTATCAGAAGAAGTGCAGGTCAGAGCCCTGCCCAGGTACCATCTTGGCCGCTGAAACTGGAGAGAGCAGGACCTATCTAACCTTTAGCCCCCATAGATCCAGCAGAACAACTTAGGGGTGGCACCCAGGGTAGGTGCCTGTGTGCTGATGACACCTGGGAACACCACTCAAGGGCACCCTTTGGCATTTCCCTGTAGGGGAGACAGAAGCAGGGATGGAGGAGCTTTCCTTATTTTTTATATTGTTTTATTGAACTGAATGGTGTGTTGTTTTTTAGGATGAGAAGGAGGATTTGTGGATTTTGGAGGGAAGTCACAGCCCCTCTTGGGGAGAAGAGTGTGTGGGTTTAGGCGGGACACTGGGGGCAGGTGGGCTTCCCTGAGTGAGAGTCAGGGGAATGAGAATTGGTATACATTTGGGGGAGGGGGAAATGTGGGAAGAGTGTTTCTGTCTGCACAGGACCCAGGTGGAAATAGTGGTTTGGGAAAGTTTGAACCGGAGGGATGCTTTCCTGGGTAAGAGGCAAAGAAGCAGGAGTGGGTGGGGTGGACTGGAGTTCTCAAGGTTTTGGGGTGTCTGTTTTGTTTCATACCTTGTAGGTTTATTGCAAATGGCCCTGAGACGTCTTTAAATAAGGCATCATGTACATTTAAAATAAATAATAACAAATATAGAGGTAATAGTCTTACTACTGCCCTTGCTGGGGCTGGGGCCCAGCCTTCTTCCTCCTCTGCCACATCAGGAAGGTCCTGTTTGTCCACTCAGACTATCCTTTGAGATGCCATAATTCCTGGACTTTCTGCGTTCCCAAGAGAATTTACCTTGTAACACACCAGTGAACCTGGATATACACCCCTCTGATTCAGGCTTTGCTTTACAGATACATTTTGACAGTTTCTACCTGGTGGAGCTTACCATCTAAATATATCAGCCAGGCCAAAGGTGGGAGAAATAAATACTGTAGAGCTGGATAGGATATGGGATTTTGATCACAGTCAAAGTTCTGACAGCTTGACATTTTTCATAGTCCAGAAATACCAAAAGTGTTTGATTTGAAAACAACAGGACAAAGCCACAAAATATTTTGTTTCAATAAGGTTGATGGCATAGATTCTTGCCATCAAACATTTCATGATACATAACATATTCAAAATGAGGCAAAACAAGCAAGTTAAAATCAAGTACTCCATTTGATTACAAATCCTTTTGAAATTCTCCATCAGAAACTGCTGTTTTGTGAAACTTGAAATGTTTTAGAGAAACACATCACTTTCTGATGGGAAAATGTTCTGCTGAAATCTTTTCAACCTGCTTCATAATGTCCTTGTGTTTTGAGATGAGCAAGAGATTAAAACTCAGCAAAGTACTAACTTTCTCCTCCTTGAAGTCAATGGCACTTAAGTACATATGCAAGCTAAATTGGGGCTATAATGACTTACCCAAGGTCATACAAAGAGTCTGTGGTAGAGTCAGGATTAAATCCAGATTTCCTGAGCCCCAGTTCCTTAACCACAAGATGAACTCTCCAGTCTGTTTTAACGACAAATTCCTTTACTGCTTTCCAGAATTTCAAAGTTCTGCCGGTTCACTGCTGCTGTATTTCATGCTCATATATATACATTATACATAAAAAATCAGCTTGATGACAGGAAAATGTTTTAAAAAAGTGTAAGAAATGCAAGTTACTGAAATAAAAATATAAAGACTAAACTGTAGTCTCTCAATTTAACTGCCCTTTTCTTAGGTTGTAGCATCTTGGATGCTTTGCATTTCTATTTAAACTAGACTACTTACCACTTCTAAAGATAGGTGGGTGGCCTAACTTACCCTATGGTCAAAGGAACCTGAACCATAACCATCTGCCACATTTTCTAAAATAGGCCTGTCTTGTATGGAAGTGATGGGGCAACCATCTGTGAGTGCAAGTACCGGCAAACCAATATTTGGCATTCCATCAGATGTGAAGTCTTCACATTTACAAAGGTTCTTTGAAGCTTTAAAAGGAAAGGAGAAAAGAAAAAAAAGACCATTAGGAATAGAAATGGTGGTCTCATTTTTCAATCAGACAGGTAGCGAAGTTCAGTGGATAGAGCAGCAGAAGCTGAAGCACATGGTGCCTATACATGTGCTTGGGGGTAGGGAGGGGGTGCTTTAATTAGAGTGGTTCCCTGACAGCTGCTCTAAGTAAAACAGTTCACTGTCACATGCATTTAGCATTCCCCCCCCCCCCGGCATTGAATGAGCTTTTGGTAAAGCACCCCTGTGGCCATTTTAAAATGAAGAGGGGGCTTACTACACGTGACTGTGAGACAATGCTGGAGTCTTCTAATTAGAACATGAAGAATACTCGTTTAACTGAGTCTGCTCTGACAGGTTCGAATTAAAACGCAAACCAGCACGTCCATAGGTGGCCATGGATTCTGTTCTCAGAATGACCACTGAACTGCTCTGTGACTTTTGTGACTTGCTTGTCTTCAAAGTGCCTTTCTTTCTCTTTTTGCCTCTTGTCTTTTTTAGATGATAAGCCTCTTGTGACAGGACCTGTCCAGAGACCCATAGTTATTAGCTTAATAACAACAACAATAGCATTTTTATGCTGCAGCAAGAATATCTACTTACCTGGTTCTCTTCCCAGTACTTATTTCCAATGTGCCTTTCAAGGGAGTCCAACTTAGTCCTGGTGGAATTTATCACAAGTGATGTGTGGGTGTGCACATATGTATATATATGTGGGCATACGTGTGTGTGTGTGAATAAATATTGTATGCCTAAAGAAAAATACCCATCTTTTCTCTAAAAAAATTACCCCATTTCTCCTTTGACCTTTTTGCTGTATGACTGGATGAATGTCCCTGACATTTATCATAGGATTTCCTCTGTTTTTTAAAACAACAACAAAAAGAAACATCATAAAACGAAGAGCCAAAACTCTTTTAAAATCTTTTGAATTGCAGCTCATTGTAACAACCTTTACTTAGAATACTTTTTTGCCATGAGAACGTGGCTGGGACTGGAGATTGTGGGAGGTTTTGCGTTCTACGTAGTTTTCTAATGTAGACAAGTCCTTAATTAGGATCCCTGAAGAATCTGGTCCTATCAAGTAGACAGAGATAGTGAACACTAGCACTACATTAACCAATGTGCTAATGACTAGTGCCAGTCAAATGCATACTGTTAGGAGCCTCAGAATACAACTTTAGTGGCAACTGAGCCTGATGACCACAAGGAAGAGCATAATCCTGGAACATAAAGTTGTTCTGATATTTGAGTCCTATAACACTGCATGTGAACAACGGGGGTGGAGGGGAGGAAGAGAAAGAGGGAAAAAACCCTCTTTCTTTTAAAAAAATGATATTCTTGGCACACTGGCTAAATGTTTTGTTTTAGTGGAACATCAAAAGTTCCATTGACAGAAATGTTAGTGGAGACAATTTTAATGC
>NW_017728950.1:27512292-27552511 GCF_001723895.1 Crocodylus porosus
CTTTCTCCTCCTTGAAGTCAATGGCACTTAAGTACATATGCAAGCTAAATTGGGGCTATAATGACTTACCCAAGGTCATACAAAGAGTCTGTGGTAGAGTCAGGATTAAATCCAGATTTCCTGAGCCCCAGTTCCTTAACCACAAGATGAACTCTCCAGTCTGTTTTAACGACAAATTCCTTTACTGCTTTCCAGAATTTCAAAGTTCTGCCGGTTCACTGCTGCTGTATTTCATGCTCATATATATACATTATACATAAAAAATCAGCTTGATGACAGGAAAATGTTTTAAAAAAGTGTAAGAAATGCAAGTTACTGAAATAAAAATATAAAGACTAAACTGTAGTCTCTCAATTTAACTGCCCTTTTCTTAGGTTGTAGCATCTTGGATGCTTTGCATTTCTATTTAAACTAGACTACTTACCACTTCTAAAGATAGGTGGGTGGCCTAACTTACCCTATGGTCAAAGGAACCTGAACCATAACCATCTGCCACATTTTCTAAAATAGGCCTGTCTTGTATGGAAGTGATGGGGCAACCATCTGTGAGTGCAAGTACCGGCAAACCAATATTTGGCATTCCATCAGATGTGAAGTCTTCACATTTACAAAGGTTCTTTGAAGCTTTAAAAGGAAAGGAGAAAAGAAAAAAAAGACCATTAGGAATAGAAATGGTGGTCTCATTTTTCAATCAGACAGGTAGCGAAGTTCAGTGGATAGAGCAGCAGAAGCTGAAGCACATGGTGCCTATACATGTGCTTGGGGGTAGGGAGGGGGTGCTTTAATTAGAGTGGTTCCCTGACAGCTGCTCTAAGTAAAACAGTTCACTGTCACATGCATTTAGCATTCCCCCCCCCCCCGGCATTGAATGAGCTTTTGGTAAAGCACCCCTGTGGCCATTTTAAAATGAAGAGGGGGCTTACTACACGTGACTGTGAGACAATGCTGGAGTCTTCTAATTAGAACATGAAGAATACTCGTTTAACTGAGTCTGCTCTGACAGGTTCGAATTAAAACGCAAACCAGCACGTCCATAGGTGGCCATGGATTCTGTTCTCAGAATGACCACTGAACTGCTCTGTGACTTTTGTGACTTGCTTGTCTTCAAAGTGCCTTTCTTTCTCTTTTTGCCTCTTGTCTTTTTTAGATGATAAGCCTCTTGTGACAGGACCTGTCCAGAGACCCATAGTTATTAGCTTAATAACAACAACAATAGCATTTTTATGCTGCAGCAAGAATATCTACTTACCTGGTTCTCTTCCCAGTACTTATTTCCAATGTGCCTTTCAAGGGAGTCCAACTTAGTCCTGGTGGAATTTATCACAAGTGATGTGTGGGTGTGCACATATGTATATATATGTGGGCATACGTGTGTGTGTGTGAATAAATATTGTATGCCTAAAGAAAAATACCCATCTTTTCTCTAAAAAAATTACCCCATTTCTCCTTTGACCTTTTTGCTGTATGACTGGATGAATGTCCCTGACATTTATCATAGGATTTCCTCTGTTTTTTAAAACAACAACAAAAAGAAACATCATAAAACGAAGAGCCAAAACTCTTTTAAAATCTTTTGAATTGCAGCTCATTGTAACAACCTTTACTTAGAATACTTTTTTGCCATGAGAACGTGGCTGGGACTGGAGATTGTGGGAGGTTTTGCGTTCTACGTAGTTTTCTAATGTAGACAAGTCCTTAATTAGGATCCCTGAAGAATCTGGTCCTATCAAGTAGACAGAGATAGTGAACACTAGCACTACATTAACCAATGTGCTAATGACTAGTGCCAGTCAAATGCATACTGTTAGGAGCCTCAGAATACAACTTTAGTGGCAACTGAGCCTGATGACCACAAGGAAGAGCATAATCCTGGAACATAAAGTTGTTCTGATATTTGAGTCCTATAACACTGCATGTGAACAACGGGGGTGGAGGGGAGGAAGAGAAAGAGGGAAAAAACCCTCTTTCTTTTAAAAAAATGATATTCTTGGCACACTGGCTAAATGTTTTGTTTTAGTGGAACATCAAAAGTTCCATTGACAGAAATGTTAGTGGAGACAATTTTAATGCATGCAAAGTTATGAATACTGAAGTTTGTGGTTAGCTCTTTCTCAGAATTTTGGATGCAGTGTGAGCCATGTTACGGAAGAATAATGGAATATTTTAAAATTCTCAGAAGCTTATTTGGTCTATGATAGTCACCTGGAACATTTTCAAGAACTAAAACCTAATTTACCTAGAAAAAGAGGCCGTGAGGTGACCTAATTATAGCTTATAAATTCCTGAATGAATCCCACAAGGGGCTGCTTAGGAATCTGTGCTTGTTATACCACAAAGGCAAAACCTAGGAGTGTGAATTTATATTAAAGAGGAGCAGTTGTATTAAGAGTAACAGGCAATAAGCAATCTAGTGACATCAAGAGAGCCATATGACTCCCTGGTATGAACCACTTTACACAGAAGGATAGTTTGTACTAGTGGAAGAAAGATCTTGTTCATAGATTGAAGTGGGACTCAGTAGATGTGGGTTAAATTACCTGTGACTTTGAACAAGTCGGTGAATGATTTTTTCTGTGCCTCAGCTCCCCATCTGTGAATTAGGGATGGTAGTGAGCCTTGATTTCTTGGTTTTTAGGATGTGCTCAGATAGTGAGGTACCAGGGACTGTATAAACCTTAGATAGAATTATAGAATAGTAGGGCTGGAAGGGATCATTTTGTCCAAACCACTGTTCAAGACAGGATCACCTTTATCTACATGTTTGTCTAATCTGAGGTTACACTCAGGCCAAATGATCCATGCAGGAAGCTAGGAACACCTTCATTTCAGTCAGAGTTAGAGTTAAAAATCTCCATGTTGAATGAGGCTCAGGTGTTAATTGAATTGGGTAGAAGCATTTGAATGAATGCTTACATACATCCCCAGCTGACTGCAACAACTGCACCCACCTCTGCAATCCCATAATGCATTGCTCACAAGTTTCTCCCTCATCTCCCAACTTCTGGGTGACAACTTTAAACCCTTCAGAACTCCAATAACTCTGTTGAGTGTGGAGTAGATCTCATCCCCTGTCAGTGCTGGGACTGCTGTAGTACAGGCTTCTGGGAGGGGCACCAGGAGCCTAGGGAACTGTGGCTCCTGCACGGGACCCCAGACTCCAACCCACTGGATGTAGAGCCAGATCCTGACCCTGGGTTACACGCCCCAGAAAAGTTCAGGACTAGGGGCAGCATGGCTGGTGGGGAAGGATCTGGCCATTAAATGCACTGGGAGACTACAGCATTAGAGGGAATGTGGCTTGCTGGGGAACACCTGTTAGCTGCAAGCCATGGGAGAGTCTGGGGCTTGGGCTAATTGGGCTGCCCAGGAAGCGGCCAGCAGCTTCATACTTGGTGGAAGACACCAGGGCTAGGGGGAGCATGGCCAGCTAGGGGACATCTGGTCATTTACCTGCCCCAGGAAACTCATGAACTTGCAGTGCCTTGTATGCAGCTGTGGAGGAATCCTCAAACCCTGCCTCTGGCCTACAAGAGGAAGCCTGTGTTTGCTCCCCAACCACATAAAGGAAAGTGGGGAACATGTAGAGGGGGGACCTCTAATAGTCCATCACATGGGACTGTTATTTGAAAAGGTTCTGGGTGGTCCTACATGCCCCAGGGGGCAGGGGGGGCATGGAGTCACTCAAGGCTGTCTACACCTTCGTAACCAGACCCACTGGGGGGAGAGGTGTAGGGGATTTGGCTAATAACTCTTCAACTTGGTTGTGCAATACTCATTGCTCAGGGTGCTGTGTGATGTGCATTCAGTCAATAGATGCAAAGTCATACGCCACATCCCTTTTCTCTAAGTTTGGGCATAGCTCCTTTTCACCTTTCAGAAACTAGTTGCCTTGGAATGTCACATCTACTTGGGAGAAGGGACAAAAGTGCAGGGCACAAAGCTCATTCTCCTCTCATCCCCATCATACACCATAGGACACAGGCATGGTGGTAAAGGGCAGCAGTGGTCATGGCAGTGATGAGCGTAGGGTCAGTGAGTGGATGAACACCTGCTCATCTGGGCTGTGCTGTTGCGAGGAGGGGGAATGGAGTTCCACAAGTGGACAGTCTCTGAGTATGCTGAGAAGAGGGGCAGTTTTTCAAAAGTTTAAAGTTCAAAAGGGTTTAATAAAGATGGTTCAAGTTTACTAATAAAAATAAATAAATAAAAATGAGGCCCATATCTTCCCATGCCATATTTTTCCATGTTCATATCAGCTCTGTAAGGTATAGATCTTTTTTCATTTCCAGGGTCTTGTGGAGGAGTCATCAGTGGTTAATTGTATCGTAGGCAACTCTTAGGTAGATGAACACAGTTCCAGTAATTTGGCTGCTTTCAAAACTGTCCTCAGTATGTTCAATTAGATTGAGCAGCTGGCTAATTGTTGATTTATCAGGGTGAAAGCTGCCCTGTGTGGGGATAAGGTATGGGCCAACCCAGTTCAGTAGTTCATACAATTTGTATGTGTGACATAGCAGAGAAATAGGTCTGAAGCTTTTGGGTCAGATCGATTTTTCTCTGGCTTTGGAAATCCCATTACCTGAGCATGTCACCTTATTTTTGGAATTTTTTGACTGGCTGTGCATGAAACATCCCTGGGGTTCTGCAGGGAAACAAACAGGGCACCAAAGAGGAGGAGGCACTGATGTTGGGTCCCCTGGCTTCTGCAAGAAGCACTCTGGATATAGCCTCACCAGGGGAAGAATATCTTTCCTCAATCTGCTGGCAATCCTCCTATTAATGAAGCCCAGTATGTTGTTAGCTTGCTTCACAACAAAGGAACACTATTGGTTCATATTCAGCTTATTGTCCACTGTAACCTCCAGGTCCTTTTCTACAGAGCTGCTGCTTAGCCAGTTGGTCCCTAACCTGTACCAGTGCATGCAATTGTTCCATCCTAAGTGCAGGACTTTGCACTTGTCCTTATTGAACCTCATGAGATTTCTTTTGGTTTAATCCTCCAATTTTTCTAGGTCTATATGAATCCTAGTCCTACCCTCCAGCATATCTACTACTCCCCCAGCTTGGTGTTATGTGCAAGCTTCCTAAGGGTGGACTCCATCCCATTGTCCAGGTCATTGATGAAGATACTGAACAAAACTGGGCCCAGGATTGATCTCGGGGGCACTCCACTTGATACTGGCTGCCAACTAGGCATTGAGCCATTGACTACTGCCCTCTGAGCCCAATGATCCAGTTAGTTTTGTATCCACCTTAGAGTTCATTCATTCAACCCATACATCCATAGCTTGCTTGTGAAGAGGATCGAGAAATTAAGAGACCCCTAGAGTGGAGAAGGACATGTCCTGAAAAGGGATCATGGAAGCTGTACCTTGGCCCCATTGTGAATAGGTCTTAATTTGGTCTTGGTGCTAATTGAAATTAACTCCTTTGCAGCTGGTATCAGCTGCAGCAGTAATTTCAAGTGCTAGCTGGACACTGGAACTCTGATGCTTGATGGAGGACAGACCAACTACTGGCTTGCAGTATCCCCCAGATAAGACATGCTAATACCTTACAACTATGGGGGTAGGTATCTGGGAAAAAAACCAACATCCTACACTCAGAGTGGTCAGGGGCTGAGGGACATTTTGGATTTTCTCTTTCCTGTCAGCATGTTATACAGATGTCCATTCCCATAGAGTCTATGGTAGATTGCAAAGAAAGGAGACCTCCCTTCCTGAAGGAGTAATAAAGACCTGACCCCAAAATGTCCTCTTCCAACCATTATTGTGTCAGGGTGTCTTTATGATTTCATAGATTTCATAGACATCATTTTTTGTTGCCTGTTCCCAAAGAGTCACATTCAAATCCAAGCAGCTCCCTGAGTTAGCCAACTGCACTTGTTACAGAAAATCTGCAGAGGTCACTCAGCAGCTGTACTTATTCTAGCTCCTGGGAACTGCAAGGACACAGTTTCTGGAGAAGAGCTCATCCCCTGTTTTCTGTCTGTGTTCCATGTTGGAGACTTTGTGGAAGTGTCAGGGGCCCTAACAGGCCACCTTCCCAATCTAATTGCAGAGCTGGTTAAACCTGCCAGACACTCTAGCATCCCCACCCTGCCTAATGAACCTGGTGGCTACTGGTTAGGGCTTCCTGATTGCCTGCTGGGGAGAACAGCTTTCTCATTTAAGTCCACCTGTGGTAGCAGACTGCAGGCTAGCTAACAGTTTTTTTCTTAAGTTCTGCTGTAGTAAGCTTCCCTGGATCCTGTGTTCATGGTTCTCTAACTTCTGTCCTGCTGGTTCTCAGCTCTGTTTCTTGACTTTGGTTGTTTGTTCAGAGAGCATGAAGCTGAGTGCTCACCAGCCACCCATGGGTCCAGGTGTTCTTGGAGGCCCAGATACAGATAGACACATGTTCTTGTTGAATGACTCTGCTTAGGGCTGATCTTGTTTAATGACACTTGATATATTTTTTCTCTTTTCTTCCTTTTGCCTTCAGCACTACCATGCAGGTTGTGAAGACTCTCTTCTCAGTCCCCGACTGTTGGAAGGAGTTTGCCAGTGTTGAGTTTCAGAAGTGATGGGACATGTTGTGCTCCTCACAGGAACATCCTTTTGGAGTTTGCCTGTTTGTAACACGGGAGCCTTAAATTTCCCCTTCCTTGTGCTGCACCAGTTATGGAATTTCAGTAGGGAATATTACACCTGGCCTCCCTGACACAACACCTGGAGGTGAGCATGCTTTTACTTTTGAGTATACTAAGAGCATGCCTTTTCCAGTTCCAGAGCCATAGAAGAATATGAGACTCCTGACAGAGGTTTTCCAGGAGGCTTGGACCACCATGAGTGATAAGGACCAGGATCAGGAGGAGCAGATCACAGTTATGACCTTCTTTATTGGGGTAAGGTTCTTTGGCTCAACTGCCTGAGCAGGCTTTTGGAAAGTAGCTCTGTCCCAACCTAGATCAGTGGGGAATGGGCCATGTCATCAGCATCTCAGTAGATGTCTTGCCTGCTAGCTCTTTTTTTCTGCACGGGGACTTTTGCGGAGAATGGCATGAGTGGGACAAAGTGAAATCGCTCCTAGTCATTCACTGGGGACCCCTGAGAGATTACTACATGGAAAGTTCCTCCATCACATTCCTCCATGAAAACTGGATATCCTCCCTCCCAGGTAAGTTCCACTCTAACATGAGCTTTAGTCCAGTTTTGGAGAAATAAGCCTGGGAAGGGCTGTGCTCAGGTAGGGGGTCTTGGTCATTCAGATACCAGAGACTGTGCCTGAGAAAGCTGGTATCCGATAAACATGGCATTCCAGGGAACTAGCACCAAAGAAAGACCTCTGCTCTTCACTTGGCTGTTGGTCGGCTTCTGAAGAGCTGTTCCATCTCTGACATAGTGAGTATTCCTGACCTGCAGACCCAGCTGGAAATGTGGATTGATGGCCCAAATTCCACCATTCCAATCCTATGCATCAAAGGAGTCAGTGGAATTGGGTTGCAGAGAGGTGTTGACATGCCCTCAGTTTTGGAGACCTGGAGACAGGAAGGGAGCATGAAAGATTTTGACAAGTACTGGTAGTTTGAAATCACTGGCAGCAGCTAAAGGAGAATGACTTTTTTGCAGGGAGAATATGCATTTAGGAGATAGTCCAGTATATGCTCAGGGATTCTCTAAAGATGGTAGTTTCCTTCTACACTGATGTAGGTACACCATATCTAAGACCAGCTATCAGATACTATTGACACAATCTGTCATGCAGTTGAGAACATGGTGGCAGCCATCCCCTGCCTCCACCTCTGCCTCTGCATCTGCCTCTGGAAGAGGGAGGACATTGGCTCCACCTTTGCTGACCTGGACATTCCTCTTCTTTGACAATATTAATCCTAAAACAAGCACATTTACCCCCTCCCACTGGGTGTGGTGCAAACACATAGAAAAGGTGGCCTGTTCCTCTAGATTCTAATCAACTGTGATCATATTGTACGAACCATGCTTCCTAGAGATTAGTAACAGACAGTACGTGATGGGTGAGTTTGCAGTGCCCTGCACAGAGTTGTTTTGTTTTGGTTTGGTTTTTTGGGGGGGCGGGGAAGGGAGTGCTAGTCAAAACAGTATGCCTTTGATGCTCTTTGGAAAATCTCCTTGCAACTAGAAAATGTTCTCAGTGTGTGGACTGTAGGGGTTGGTCATACTACACTGTGGGACATAGACATGGTGGGACAACTCTTATGATTGGAATGTCAACATTGAAGGTTACACTCTGTTTCAGAAAGACAAGCTTAGGAGAAAAGATGGTGGTATTGCCTTGAATGTCGAAAATACATGCACTTGTTCCCTGATTCAGGATGAAGAAGACAGCAAAGTAGAATGCATTTCAGTGAAGGTGAAAGATGTAGCACTGATAACATGGTATAAATCAGGAAGAGGATGTGGATGAAGCAGTCTTCAGACAGGTGAAAAATCTATCCAAAAGCTATAGGATAGTACTGGTGGGAGAATTTAGTTTTTCTGGACATCTGCTGGAAGAAAAATGCAGCCAGACATAAAAAGTCAAGCCAGTTCCTAACCTGTTTGGAGGACAACTTTCTGTTTCAGAAAGTGGAAGATACCACTAAGATATCATCTATCTTGGATCTTGTCCTGACCGAGATGGGAAGAACTTTGTGGAGGATGTGAAGGTGCTGGGTAACTTGGGAAGAAGTGATCATGATACAATAGAATTCCATATCCTGAGTAAAGAAAAGCATGAGGTCAGCAAAATTAGGATGCTATATTTGAAAAAGGCAGATTTCATTTGACTTATGGAGTTAATAGTCATGGTGTCCTGGTATGATAGTTTGAAGGATAGAGGCACCCAGGAGGGCTGGGAGCTTCTAAAGAACACAGTATTGGAAAGCTGACAAGAAACTGTCCCAACATGATGGAAACACAAGAAGAACGGCAAAAGAGCCATTGTGGCTGCACAAGGAGCTTCTAAAATGCTTCCAAAGCAAAAGAAAAGCATACAGACAATGGAAGAAAGGGCATGTCACCAAGGACATATAGCAGGATAGGTGCAAGAACCTGCAGGGACAAAATCAGGAAGGCAAAGATAAAGAATGAGCTGCACCTGGCAAAGGAGGTTAAGGAAAAGAAGAAGAACTTCTATAAGTATGTTGGATAGAAAAGCAGCACCAAGGAAGCTGTGGGTCCTTTGCTAACAAGTGGGAGAGGGAACAAGCTAGAAGGAATTCATAACCAAAGATGCAAAGAAAGTGGAGCTACCCAACAGCTACTTTGCACCGAAAATTAAGCTGTGACCAGACACCTAATCAGGTTTATTTGGATAAGGAAGGGGGCAAGCTGGGCGAGGAGATAACAAGAGATGGTTAGAGAGCTTTTGTTGAGTCTAAATGAAATAAAGTCAGCAAGGTCGGATGAACTTCATCTAAGGGTCCTGAAGGAACTGGCAGAGGAGATCTTGGAGCCCTTGGCAATGATCTTCATGAAATCGTGGGAGATGGGCCGGGTACCAGAAGTCTGGAAACGGGCCAGTGTAGTGCCCCTCCTTTAAAAAGGCAAAAAGGAGGACCCAGGGAACTACAGACTGGTTAGCATCACCTCAATATCTAGGAAGTTACTGAAGCATATCCTAAGAAAGTCTATTTGCAAGCAACTGGAGGAGGAAAGGCTGATCACAACCAGCCAGCATGGACTTATCATGGGGGTTTGGATAGGGATGATCCTGCCTCAGACAGATGGTTGGGCTAGGTGACCTCTGGAGGTCCCTTTCAATCCTATCTTTCAACCATTCTATGATTCTGTGACCTTCCACTGGCTTTATGCTTTCCTGTGTGTCTTTCCCAGGAAAGAAGCAGTTTCTGTTCACTTGCCATCTCTGCATTTGGAAACCTGTTAAATGGGTTCAGTGTTTCAGACCCATCATTCTGTGAGAGGAAGTGTCTGACAGCTTGTTCCCATTGCTCGGGATAACTTCTCAGGGTAACTTGTAGATCTTACCTTCTTACAGACTACCTACAGAAAATTTACTATAGTCTAGTCCCACTTCCTCTTTGTAAGACTTCCCTTATAAGATAAGTTTTGTTCCAATAGCTACTGTTTTCCTCAGCCCATTGTTCAAGTAGAACAGATAGGATTAGCTGGGCCAGACTAAAGAAAAGGAACTGGCTAGTCTGGATGTAAGAATTATTAAAGAGGGAACAGCTGAAATAAGACCGTGTTCTAACACCTCCCTAGTAATTGAGACCTGCAGAGGACTTTGATACTAAAAGTCTCTTGCACTTCTAAAAGCACTTCTGGGTTTTTCTCAGATGTATTAACAACCTAGATTCCCCTATATCTAAGCCCTGAAGAGCCTCCAGTTGACCATTGCAACTGACACACCAGGAAGGAAGCACTCAACTCAAATTATTTTGTCAGCAAAGAAGCCCCAGTGCAGGGATGGCAGTTCAGTATAGAATTTGTGGGCAGCACATCTGTATGAACTAGAGTAACCACTGGATTTTTTTTTCACCTTCCAGCATTTGTTGACAAAAGAGTCCAATCCTGATGACTAATATACAGTTCTTTTTTCACGAAGCACAAGATTTTGGAAGGGTTGCAGTGCATCTGATCTCCCCTCTGGAAGGAACAGTAGAAATGCACACAAGTTCTTTGCATCATTGGACATCCCTTTGGTATAATCTTGGAATAAGAAAATAACATGTAAGTCTCTGTACCTGCTAAAAGTAGTCTGTGATGTCTTCCGTATGTCTAAAACCGTTTCCACAATCTAATGTCTGCACTTTCAAGAGTCCTGGCTTAGGGCAAGGCTTTGGGATGAAAACAAGGTGGTTTATGACTGAAGGGAAAATATAAGATCACTTCAGTGAGAAAAGAAAACTCTAAAGCATGGTCAAAGGTTAATCTTGTCCTTATGGAATATGGTGTACTTGGGGCTTTGCCATGAAAACCATTATTTTTCTGACCCTTTTGGTTGAGGTTGTAGACCTGGTCCTCAACCCATCCTCATAGTCTGCTATGGCACGTAGAACCCATTAGCCTGGATTCCAAGGCATGTGCCATTAACCTGATCAAGACTGGAGTGAGGTACCAGGAATGGAGAGGCTTTCTAACAATGCTCTGAAGAAAATTGTTTAAAAAAAAGGTTCAGATGGAAAATTTGATACTACAGGGCAGAGGTGTTCAACTTCTGGCCCATGGGCAAATCTAGCCTACAATGCCATGTCATCTGGCCTGCAGGCCCACAGTCTGGAAATTTGTTGTGGGGAGAGTGGTTGTATTGCTGCACTGCCAAATTTCTGGACCCATGGGGAGCACCAGATCCCAGTGTGTAGAGCTGGGTAGTGCCAGGCCTTCATGGCCTAATCCCAGCCCATGGGGATCTGGAGGGGGGTGTCACCGAGTCCCAGGGCCCAATCTCAGTGCATGGGGATGGGAGAGGGTGTGGCCCAGAGCTCAATCCTGGGGAGAGGGTGCAGTACCAGGCCCTTGGAGCCTAATCCCAGAATTCAAGGCAGGGAGGGGACACTTTCAGGCCCCAGGGCCCATTCCTGATGCACAGGGCTTAATCCCCATGGATCAGTCTCATATCATATACCTGGCCTAAGTGTTCTAGAGGCTGGGCTGAGGCAAAACTGTAATGTAGGCATAGTTTTATAGTTTCATAGTTGGTAGTGTCAGAAGGGACCTGAGCAGATCAACAAGTCCAACCCCCCTGCCACAGCAGGAAAGAGTACTGAGGTCAAATGTCCCCAGCAAGATGTTCATCTAGCCTCCTTTTAAAGAACCCTAGGGTAGGAGCCAGCACCACCTACCTTGGAAGTTGGTTCCAGATCCTAGCTGCCCTGACCGTGAAGTAGCGCCCCCTGATATCTAGCTTAAATCTACCCTCTGCCGGCTTGTGGCCGTTATTTCTAGTCACCCCTGGTAGTGCTTGGGGGAACAGGGACTCCCCCAATGCCTGTTGGTCTCCCCTGACCAGTTTGTAAACGGCCACTAGATCCCCCCTCAGCCTTCTCTTGTGAAGGCTGAACAGGTTCAGGTCCCGTAGCCTCTCCTCGTAGGGCCTGTCCTGCTGCCCCCAGTCATGCGAGTGGTCCTCCTCTGGACCCTCTCCATGATGTCCACATCCCTCCCGAATTGCGGCACCCAGAACTGGACGCAGTACTACAGCTATGGCCTGACCAGTGTCACATAGAAGGGGAGGATCACCTCCTTGGACCTGCTCAAGATGCATCTGTGGATGCATGACAAGGTATGGTTGGCCTTCCTGACTGCGTCCCCACACTACCAGCACATGTTCATTTTGGCATCAATAATGACTCCAAGATCCTTTTCCACCTCTGCACTGACAAGAAGGGAGTTCCCCAGCCTGTAGGTATGGTGCCGGTTGTTCCTCCCCAGGTGTAGCACCTTGCACTTGTCAGTGTTGAAACCCATCCTGTTCTCGTCTGCCCACCCCTGTAACCTGTCTAGGTCTGATTGCATCCTATTCCTCCCTTCTAGCATGTCCACTTCCCCACACATCTTGGTGTCATCTGTGAATTTGAACAGGGTGCTTTTTACCCCCTTGTCCAAGTTGCTGATGAAGATGTTGAACAGTGCAGGCCCGAGGACCGAGCCCTGCAGAACCCCACTGCCCACATCCCTCCAGGTCGAATAACACCCATCCACCACCACTCTCTGGGTGCGGCCCTCCAGCCAGTTAGTGATGCATCTGACTGTGTAGGTGTTGACGTCACGGTCTCCTAGTTTTTTAATGAGAATGAGATGAGAGACAGTGTCGAAGGCCTTCCTAAAGTCCAGAAACACTATGTTCACTGGTACCCCTGCATCTAAGGATTTTGTGACCTGGTCATAGAAGGCTACCAGGTTAGTCTGACAGGACCTGCCTCTAATGAACCCATGTTGGTTGCCCCTAAGCATAATCTCCCCTGCTGGCCCTTTGCAGACATGTGCCAAGATAATTCTGTCAAAAAGCTTCCCCAGGATTGAGGTAAGACTAACTAGCCTATAGTTTCCTGGGTCCTCCTTGTTCCCTTTTTTGAAAATGGGAACTACGTTGGCCCTTTCTCAGTCCTCTGGCACCATGCCAGAGCACCATGAGTGCTTGAAAACCATGCCAGAGGTCCTGCAATGACCTCAGCTAATTCCCTCAGCACTCTGGGGTGGAAAGTGTCAGGACCAGCTGATTTAAATGTGTCTAGTCCCTCCAGAAGTTCCCTGACTAGGTCCTCACTGACCCTAGGCCTGGGTGTGCCTCCCCTGGGGTCTACAGGGGTCCCGGTGGGAGGCGTGACCTCATCCCTGTTCAGAAAAATGGAGGCAAAGAAATTGTTAAATAGGTTAGCTTTGTCATCTGGTGCAATGACCAGATGTCCTAGCGTATCCTGCAGAGGCCCCATATTACCTGTTATCTTCTTTTTCATAGTTTCATAGTTTGTAGGGTTGGAAGGGACCTGAGCAGATCATCTAGTCCAACCCCCTGCCATGGCAGGAAAGAGTACTGTAGTCAAATGACCCCAGCAAGATGTTCATCTAACCTCCTCTTAAACACCCCCAGGGTAGAAGCCAGCACCACTTCTCTTGGAAGCTGGTTCCAGACCCTAGCCGCCCTGACTGTGAAGTAGCGCCTCCTGATAGCTAACCTAAAACTACCCTCTGCCAGTTTGTGACCGTTATTCCTGGTCACTCCTGGTGGTGCTCGGGGAAACAGTGACTTCCCCAATGTCTGCTGATCCCCCCTGACTAGTTTATAACCCTATGTATTTAAAAAAGGACTTCTTGTCCTTGATCCAGGTAGCTAGTCACACATAGCATGATGAGGTCACATACATATCTGTTCCAGAGATGTGTGACATCATTTTAGGTCTCCTTCCTGTTTGTTGACATAACATCATGCAACTCCAAAACAGTGGTAGAATGCATGGATGCTTGCCTGCATTGATGGCATTGAGCTCCCAGTGAGCTCAGCGTCAAGAAAATATCTTGCCATCATGAAGTTTGCCATCATTATTGGTTGCAGTACTAGATGGTTCAGCTCCCTCAGATGGAACGTCCTGTATAGTAGTTTCAATCTCCAGGATACCAGACTGCTGGTCTACTATCTGCTAGCATTATATGCTTATTCTGCATTTATGTAAACACAGAACACATACACAAAGATGAATCAAGACCAGGCTAAACATGAAAAAAGTTATGAAGATTATTTCCATTTGGCTTTGTCCATCTGGCTTTCACAATAGGAAATTATGTTTGCTGCCTGCATCAGAGAAGCCATTTGATCAGTCAGTGGACGAGATCTTCTGTTGGTGTCAATCCATTGAGGTCAACAGAGTGTTCTGTCTCTTGCTTTTACACTCCCTCCCACTCCACTTTTGTAAACTGCAACTTTTGTTCCAAACACCAGAGACTATGACCTGAAGAGTCCCAACAAGACTCTGCCAGTTGAGGCTCTGGTCCTGTGTTTCTCAGAATAAATTTGACTTTCCATATAGGTCTTCTAAGATTTGGTTTTTTCCCTGTGTACCCCTTGCATCCCTCTTTTCTGGTTAAAACAGATTTTATTTTCTGCTTGTCATCTATATATAACACCTTTTCTGCTTGTCTTTTAAAGTTAGGCATGTTGATGGTATTAGATAGTACTACATTGGGCTGATACTCCAACCTTCATTAGTCCCAGTTCCCTGTTTTTTCCCCCCCTTAGGGCATGGGTTGAGCTCATTTTTGGTACAGGTATGAAGTACGTGACTGTTTTGGATGCCAACATCAAGAGAACATGTAATCAGACAAAAAATATTTACAGAGGCAAATATTCACAAGCAAACAGTAATTCTTTGATGTGTGTGGGGTCTCTGTACTATTGCCATGCTCAGAACATAATCTGATAGAATATTTTCTTTTATCATTTTACGATATCTTATCATTGTGAAAGCTGGAGCAAAAGGCCTGATCTGAAAATGTCAGAGAATCCTTAACCCCAAACCAAAAAGAGCTCAAGAGGGTTTCACTCCACTTAAATTTATAAATTGCTTTGAAAATGTCACTTAACTCCACTCCGGGCCACCTTTTCCCAGCATGACAGTCTGGTCAGTAGACTGATATATTCAGAGACTTATTTTCATGAACTCCATCTTTCTTTAGTCCTTACCATCACTAATTTTATGCAGCTAGTGCCCCACCTCCCCAGTGGCGCATTTCTTTATAATACTAGTAAGAATGCTGACCCTACCACTAGCTCCTTTGTTGTTGATGATGAAATGCCCACTGACTTCTGAAGAATCAGTATGTGGCCAGCGGTGCCAAACACACATGCAAATCTCAGTGCATAAGGAATATAGGGCAAGTATATAAGCTTATTCCTGTTCTTGCAAGATACACCCATAACCTAGTGCAGAAACATATGGCTGCCATTTGGGAGCATTCCAGATTCAAATATAGATTCAACCTTTGCTCTCTTCCATGTGTACATTCAGAAGATGGTTGCACGTTTTGCATGACTAGGGGATGGCTTTGTTATAATTATTTCACTAGCATATCAACAATCTGTTTTAAGCTGCTTCATCATCAGGTATCATCATCAGCTTTACAAAAGTAAAGTTGTACATATACATGAAGATATTTTAAAAAAAAGATACACTGAGATTAAGTTGTGTATTTATTATACAGAATGACCAGATACATCTATGATGGGATATTCACCTACAACTGGTTATAAAGTTTCAGTGATCTATATGACCTGAGTGTTTGATCTCTCTCTCTATATCTATGTATTATACATATTATCTACATTATTACTCTGTGTGTGTGTGTGTGTGTGTGTGTGTCTGTGTGTGTGTGTGTGTGTGTGTAGAGAAATACAGCATTAACTTTGAAGGTATTTTTTGAAAAAGCTTTAAAGATTTTAAACTTATTTTATTTATTTATTCTCAAGCAGTTTGTCTTCTAATGGCAAATTCTTTGGAAGTGCATCAGGTATAGTGAACTTTGTGTATGCACAAATTCAGTTTCATCCTTATTATGCTAGTAAATAAGTTTCTAGTTCCCATGGTTGTGCTGAAGGGAACCCCTACCATGGAGCCCAAAATGAGCCCTAAAGCCTCAGAAACCAGAAAAACCAGAAGGGAAATAAATAAAAGGGCTTCCTTTCTAAATTATGATGTTAAATATGATTTTTGGAACTCAATTCATGGTTTTTGAACACGGGGACTTTGCAATAATGCAAATACTGTGAAAGAATGTGTTTACAAACATGTTTTCACAAAGTCCATGGAAGCTGTTAAGTATTCATTTCATTTGAAAGTGACATAAAAGTGAATCTAATAGCTTAATATTCAGCTTGTTTTTTTAAAGTTTTCCTGCTTGATTCATTGGGAGTTAGATAGGACCCTGATCAGCCCGATCCTGCAAATAGCAACTACTGAATGCCTTGTTCACTCCTGTGAACACTCTCCTACGAGTCATTAAAGGGGAATGTTCCCAAGGCTAACTGACAGCAAAGCAGCTGTTGTACAGCCATACGGCTTTTTATATGGTAATTATTCTTGACTTCAGTGGGAGCAGGTTTGGTCTGTTGCAAAATTGTTTCTTTAAAGTTTAAACTATTTCCGTGTGTGTGAAGCTTGGGGCGGGGGGGCAGGGAGATAAAGAAGGGTGGGAAGGGAATACACCTTGTGTTTCTATGAAATAAACAGTCTGGCTTTTATTTTATTATTCATTTTTTAAACGTAATTAGGAAGGAGATTTGAAGTATCCACACAGACATTGACTACTTTTCTCAGAGTTGGTGGCTTCACTTTGCTGTGGAGCTGCTTGCCCATTTAAAACAACCCCAGTATCTCTAAGGCAGAAAAGAGCCTTGTGTTACAACTTCACTGGTTGTGGGTGAACTTGAGAAAAGGCTTGGCAGAGACCACTCCTTCCTTCTGCACATTTGCTGCTCAGGGTGTGTCAAGCCTGATTATCATCATTATCTCACTTCTGTCACACTCTATAAATATAGGTCTAAATAAACCAAACAGCATTAACATTTCTCTTCTCTGTCTGTCACAGGGGGAAGCATGAGGAAGGGTTTCATAGGGCTCTGCACTACATTCCATACATTAAAACAAAACCAGCCCAGGGACAGAAGTCCTACTACAGGTTGGATAATACCCTACTTTGTGAATCAAAGTGGATCACATGGATTTTAATGGGGAACAAAGTATAATTCAAGGTAAGTAAGCATGGCAGAACCTTGCCTGAGTGCATGAGAAGGAAGACAATAAAGCTCACAGGGGATAAACTGGGCTTGCTGTATAATGTGATCTGTGTGAAGTGGTCTAAAGATGGCTCATGGAAACTAGGAGTGCTGATACCTCACTTGAGCCAGTAGATACCACTCCTAGTGGAGATAGTAAGAAATAGTAACAAGTGTCAGTTAACTGCAGTTGGGAGTCATGCATACAGAAAAGGGAAAGAGGGGAGGAAAACTTTAACTCCTGCTTCCAAGCAACGACTTTGACTTGGTTGGACTAACCGAAACTTGGTGGGACCCTACTTACGATTGGGCAGTAGGCATTGAGGGTTACACATTGTACAGATGGGATAGAGTGGGGGAGAAAAAGAGGGGGTGGTGTTGCTCTCTATGTTAAGGAACAATATACATCTTCTATAACCAAGACGGGATCAGAGGAGGGCCAAACTGAGGTATTGTGGGTCAGGGTACAAGGGGCTTGGGGGGAAAGGGACTTGGTAGTGGGGGTCTACTATAGACTACCACACCAGGAGGATGAGCTAGACCTGGAATTCTCCAGACAGCTCTCAGAGACCGTACAGTCGAGAGAGATGGTTGTCATGGGTGACCTAAACTACTCTAACAGCTGCTGAGAGAAGCAGTCAGCCAAATCTAACAGCTCAAGTAGGTTCTTAACCTGCATACAGGACCTCCACCTAATGCAGGAGGTATATGATCCCACTAGGGGAGATGCCTTGCTGGACTTAGTGTTAGCTACAGGGGATGACCTGGTGGGGAATCTGAAGGTACAAGGTAACCTAGGGGATGGTGACCATAGACTGATTGAATTCACTATCCAGCAAAGGGTGGGTAAACTAACTAGCAGGGCTGAAGTGCTAGACTTCAGAAAGGCTAACTTCAGTGTGCTTGGGAAATTAGTTAGTGAGGCATTAAAGCTCAAGAGCATTGGCAAGATGCGGGTCCAGGAAGGGTGGTTGTTCCTCAAGGAAGTGATCCTACGGGTGCAGAAGGAGACAATCCCATTGTGCATAAAAGGGGCCAAAGGGGCCAAGAAACCCCCTTGGCTAAACAGGGATGTCCAGGAAAGCCTAAGGGCAAAGAAAGAGGTATATATGCTGTGGAAGCAGCAGGTAGCTACGAGGAGAAATATACCTCCCTGGCTTGCACTTTCAGGGAATCAGTTAGAAAGGCCAAAGAAGGATTAGAACTTAGGCTGGCAACAAAAATTAAGGACAACAAAAAGTCCTTCTTCAGGTATACAGGGAGCAAAAGGAAGGCACAGGGTAGCATAGGACCCCTACAAAACATACTAGGGCAATTGGTGACAGAGAAGGGGGACAAAGCTGAGTTCTTCAACAATTTCTTGTCTTCTGTATAACTAGACACAGAGCAAGACAAATCTCCCAGTTGGATCACAGATAGACACAGGAGGGACACCAGTCCACCAACTGTTAGCACCTAGTGAAGGGGCACTTGGAGGGGCTGGATGTGTTCAAATCAACGGGCCTGGATGAACTTCATCCAAGGGTGCTGAAGGAATTGGCCAGTGTCATAGCAGAGCCGCTGGCACAACTGTTCAAGTGCTCACGGTGCTCTGGTCAGGTCCCAGAAGACTGGAAAAGGGCCAGTGTGGTCCCTATTTTCAAGGAGGGGAGGAGGGACGAAACAGGAAACTATTGGCCAGTTAGTCTCACCTCTATCCTTGGGAAAACTCTGGAAAAAATCATTAAGGATCACATTTGTGGGAGCCCAAGAAGGGAAATAATACTGAAAGGAAATGAGCACAGGTTCATTGCAGGTAGATCCTGCCTGACTAACTTTGTTTCTTTTTATGACCAGGTCACAAAATGATTAGATGCAGAGGTTGAGGTAAATGTCATCTACTTAGACTTTAAGAAGGCCTTCGAGACAGTATCTCATTCTGTTCTTGTAAATAAACTGACAGGTTGTGATGTAGATTATTACACAGCCAGATAGGTGGCAAATTGGCTTAGGGATTGCACTCAGAGAGTGGTGGTGATTGGGTTGATATCGACCTGGAAAGATGTAGACAGTGGAATCCCGCAAGGCTCAGTCCTTGGACTGGTGGTATTCAATGTCTTCATCAGTGACTTGGAGGAGGGTGTGGAGAGCACCCTGTCCAAATTCACAGATGATACCAAATTATGGGGCAAAGTTAACACACAGAGGATAGGGAATAGATCCAGGCAGATCTGGACAGCTTGGAAAAATGGGCAGAACGAAATAGGATGCAGGTCAACAAAGAAGTGCTGCACCTGGGCAAAAAGAACCACCAACACGCTTACAGGCCGGGGGATGACCATCAGAAAGGGGTGTTGGAGTCATAGTTGACTCCAAGATGAACATGAATCATCAATGTGACGAAGTGATCAACAAGCCTAACCTCACTTTATCATGTATTAGCAGATGCATGACGAACAGGTCCAGGGAAGTGATGCTTCCCCTCTATGCAGCACTGGTCAGGCCGCAGTTGGAGTACTGTGTCCAGATTTGGGTGCTGCACTTCAAGAGGGATGTGAAGAATCTTGAGAGGGTTCAGAGGAGGGCCACTCATATGGTCAGAGGCCTGCAGGCAAGGCCATACAAGGAGAGACTGAGGGACTTAGATTTCTTCAGCCTTTGCAAGCGAAGGCTGAGAGGTGATCATGTGGATGCCTATAAATTAATTGGGGAGGGCAGCAGGGAATAGGAAATGCTCTATTTACAAGGGCACCCCCTGAAGTAACTAGGAACAATGGCCACAAATTGATTGAGATTAGATTTAGGCTGGACATTAGAAAGAACTTCACAGTAAGGGTGGCCAGAATCTGGAATGGGCTTCCATGGGAGGTGGTGCTCTCCCCTACCTTGGAGGTCTTCAAGAGGAGCACCTAGATGGGGCCATCTGACCCCAGAGCTCTTTCCTGTCCAGAGCAGGATGTCAGACTGGATGACCTACTGAGGTCCCTTCTGACCCTAACATCTATGAATCTATGAATCTATAAATGTGGCCTAAATGCAGCACAGAGGAGAAAGGAGCAGCCTATGCAAGATAGCTAATGAATATACATTTCTAGAGCACCTAAGTGATTAAGGAGATTGAGTTCCTAATGAGATTTAGGTTTCTAATCACTTAGGTAATTTTGAAAATGTTACCCAATATTGTTACATCCAATGTCTCCAGGAGGCCTCTAATCTGAGTGTATTCTATTTTGGGTGTCCAAACAGGGACCCTGTTGCAGGGCACTTTAGATGTCCAGCTCCTATAAGAGTGGGAACTGCTAGGGAAAGAGCCCTAGTAGTGAGTAGGGAGCCCTAGCAGTGGGTTACCAGACTGAGCCAGCGGCACCCACCTGTTACATGTCAGCTGACAGGAAGGGGCAGGGCCTAGCTTACATATAAGTCTCAGGCCTGAGGCCAGGAGGACAGTTCCCTGCCAGCCACCAAGGGGGAAAGGAGCTTTCCCAGAGCAACCAAAGGGGAGAGGCCTGTCTGCAGGAACAGCTTCTGTCACTGTTGAGGCATGGAGTATTCCCTGGTAGGGTGACTGATGTTATAACTGGGTAGTTTGGATTTTATGGTATAGCCCAGGAGCTTGTGTTTTGTTTGCTGTTTTAACCAACAGTTTGGGTGAGGTTATTAGGGGTTGGAGGAGGCCTCATAGGGGACCCATGGCAGCGTGGGGGGCCCAGGGCCAGAAAGGGTGCAGCATTGTGGGTGCAGGACTCTGGTGCTAAAGAAGGCGCAGCATTTGGGGTGCAATGACCCCAGCACCAGTGAGGGCGCAGTGCAAGACAAGGCTGCGGACAGCCTGAGTGCCAGAGAGGGCGCTGAGCGAGACAGGGCTGCGGACAGCCCAAGCACCAGTGAGGGCGCAGTGCAAGACAGGGCCGTAGAGAGCCCAGGGAGGACAAGGGGGCCAAATCATAACAAGGCCCAGACCAAACAACGTCAGTACCATCGGTGAGGCGTGGGCTGAGGTGTAGGGGAGGAAAAAGAGCGCAGATAGTGCCCCCTGGCATTGGGGAAGTGAATGGGTAGCTTCCCACTTAATCACATCTTTTAATCAATTAACAACAAGGTGTGGCAGGTGAGAAGGTGGTGGGGGGGTTGGCCCATAACAGGTGGGTGGGGTCCCCAGTAGATGGACCCTGAAGAGGCGCACCTGTCACAGACCCCTTAAATCCTTTTTCTAGAGGTACATGCACAGTTCTTATTTATGTCAAATAGAATTTTAAGAGTTCTGCAACTTTTGGAAAAATTAAAATCATTGTATTTCAGGTAGAACAGCTAAAAATTGCAGGCAACAAAATGAGAGGCCTTTTGAAATTGTTGGCCTATCATTTAAACCTTGCATTGGTGGGAATCTAATGCATAATATTGTCCTAAATTACATAATGCATTACCTAATGCAAAAAGATCCTAGAGAGATGGGATTGAAGTTAAAAACCTGTTTGTTGCCCACATCATGATTTGCCTTTTGGTTCTGTTCACTTATTTTTTTTGCTGAGAGACTTGTTAATGTCTCATGGAAACCAGCCAACCATTTCAAGGTAATTTTACTAAGTATGTTGTTTTTGTAATTCACTTCCTCTTTTTCCATTTTGTCTTAATGCAGACATTTGAGTGAAAATTATGAACCAGATCTTCAGCTGGACAAAACTGGCATGATACTAATACTAATCAGTGACTCCACCGACTTACATCAGGTGAAGATTGGGTCTAATAATTGCTCTTAATTATTTTTATTTTCAATTTCAGTGCTTAAGAAAGCTGCGAAATACACTGCAGACTGATGGCATGATTTCCAAAAGGTCTGGCACCTATGTTTCCACGTGCTATCAAAGGGAGCTGTAAGTGCTCAGCACCTACACATCAGACCCAAAAGACCCATGACACTGTGTAGCTTGGGCAATACTGCAAGGTATCCAGCATAGCTTTTGGCTCTTAGGAAGCTTAACTTTGACCTACTGAGCCCACAATCTGTATGCTCAGAGTCCTTTGTCTCTGTTTTAAGAGTGCTAATGACTGACTGCTTTTACGAGCAAGAGGCATTTTGTGTGATATCCCTAATTGGACAACTGTATAGTTGGGAGACAGCTTGGACAAGCTTTTTTGTCATTGAGCTTTCTCAGGCTTGAGAAAGAAGTTGACACAGACTAAGCTAAATAGCGGGGGGGGGGGGCGGTTATGGTCTGGGTAAAAGCAAGTGACCTACTTGGAGGAATGGAGAGGAGCTATGAACTAGAAATGAAGATCATCAGGAAAGCTTATAAGACAAAAGAAAGGCAGAAGAGTAGGCAATCTAGTTAGTGGTTGACCAAGAGCAATAAAAAAGGAAGATGGTCATTGTTACCTGTAGAGTGCAAGGAGATTAGAAGTATTCATTAAGTTGTAGTAAGATATAAAGCCACTGTCTGTGTTAAATCCAGATTTTTTACTGTCTAGTAAGGTTATGAATTTCTGTTCCGTTTTCTGAAGGTATTTTGTAAATTCCTTTTGAGCATGAGGATTGTGTGGTCAGAAAAAGAGTTGTTCTGTGACAAGTGTGCTTCTACTGTTGTTCATGTATCTCTGTGCTTCATATTTTTTTCAAGAGCGTTCACTTGAATTCTCTGGTGCATAGTTTCTGTCCAGTCTCATGTAGTTTCCATGGGGGCACATGGTACATTGGATAAAATATATAATATTCTGTGATATGCATATGTAAGATATGTAGATTCTGATAGCTCTGTGGGGGAAGGGGTGCTGATTATTGTGGCATTAGCCACGTGCTGACAGGGTTCATATTTATTAAGGCAGCATTGTGTATCATTTTACTGAGTATTAGTTAAAAGGGAATTTGGTTCTGATGATGAGATAGACCAGATCTGAGGGTTTTTTGATGGCCAGGAGTCTGTCTGCAGGAATATAGACAAAAGTTGCACTTTCTTTGACAATAAATTTTAGCTCATGCTAGTGATGGATGAATATCAAAACATCTATCAGTCTAGTTAATATAAATTAAAGTTCTCTGACGAAATTTTTTTATGGGTCAGAGGCTTTTCCATCAAGATGTATCCGAAATTCATTGTGTTCATGCCTGCTAAGGCCAAGAAGCCTGGAAACAAATATTCCCCTGAATTACTGATTCATCATAGTTTCATAGTTGGTAAGGTCAGAAGGGACCTGATCAGATCATCAAGTCTGACTCCCTGCCATGAGCAGGAAGGAATGCTGGGGTCAAATGACCCTGGCAAGGTGTCTATCTAGCTTCCTTCTGAAGACCCCCAGGGTAGAAGCGAGCACCACTTTCCTAGGAAGTTGGTTCCAGTTCCTAGCCGCCCTGACTGTGAAGTAGTGCCTCCTGATATCTAGCCTGAACCTGCTCTCAATCAACTTGTGGCTGTTATTCCTAGTTATCCTGGTAGTGCTCGGGAGAACAAGGTCTCTCCTGTTCCCTGCGGGTCCCCCTTGGTAAGTTTGTAGATGGCCACCAGATCCCCCCTCAGCCTTCTCTTGTGGAGGCTGAACAGGTTCAGGTCCCATAGCCTCTCATCGTAGGACCTACCCTGCTGCCCCCTGATCATGTTTGTGGTCCTCCTTTGGACCCTCTTGATGCTGGCCACATCCCTCCTGAAGTGTGGCACCCAGAACTGGACACAGAATGCCAACTGCGGCCTGACCAATGTCATAAAGAGGGGGAGGATCACCTCCTTGGACTTGCTCGTGATGCATCTGTGGATGCACGACAAGGTGCAGTTACCTGTCCTGACCACATCCTCACATTAGCAGCCCATGTTCATCTTGGAATCAATAATGACTCCAAGATCTCTTTCTGCCACTGTGCTTTCGAGAAGAGAGCTCCCCAACCTCTAGGTATGCTCCTGGTTCTTCCTCCCTAGGTGCAGTACCTTGCACATATTGAATCCCATCCTATTCTCATCTGCCCACCCATGTAACCTGTCTAGATCTAGTTGTAGCCTGTCCTTAATGTGCTCACTTCTCCCCATATCTTAGTGTCATCCACAAATTTGAACAAGGTGCTTTTCACTCCCTCATCCAAGTTGCTGATGAAGAAGTTGAAAAGTGCGAGCCCAAGGACCGAGCCCTAGGGACCCCACTGCCCACCTCCCTCCGGGTCGAAAATGACCCATTCACCACCACTGTCTGGGTGCAGCCCTCCAGCCAATTTGTGACCCATCTGACTGTGTAGGTATTGATGCCACAGTCACCTAATTGTTTAATGAGAATGGAGTGAGAGACAGTGTCGAATGCCTTCCTAAAGTTCAGAAAGACTACGTCCACTGCGACACCTGTGTCCAAGGATTTGGTGACCTGGTCGTAGAAGGCCACCAGGTTGGTCTGACAGGACCTGCCTGTAATGAACCCATGTTGGTTGCCCCTAAGCATAATCTCCCCTGCTGGTCCCTTGCAGATGTACACCTGGATAATTTTCTCAAACAGCTTTCTCAGGACTGAGCTAAGACTAATGGGCCTATAGTTTCCTGAGTCCTCCTTCCTCCCTTTTTTGAAAATAGGGACCACATTGGCCTTTTTCCAGTCCTCCAGTACCTCGCCAGAGCACCACGAGTGCTCATAGAGCCGCGCCAGGGGTCCCGCAATGACCTCTGCCAATTTCCTCATCACCCTGGGGCAGAGATCATCTGGACCTGCTGATTTGAACATGTCCAGTCCCACCAGAAGTTTCCTGTCTAAGTCCTCACTGACCCTGGGCCTGGCTGTGTCTCTCCTGGGCATATCTGGAATCCCAGTGGGGGCATATCTTGATCCCTGCTCAGAAAAATGGAGGCAAAGAATTTGTTAAAGAGGTCAGCTTTATCATTTGGTGCGACCATCATAAGTCAGCATAGAAATGGAGGTGTGTAAGGCATGTAATATGTGAAAGTAATTTGCTCTGGGAAGGCTGAATGGTCTTGTAATCAAGGCATGACAATGGAACTCATGAGAGCAGTGCCTGGCTCTGCTAGCGACCCCCCTTGTGACCTTGGGCAAGTTAGTTGACCTTTCTGTGCTTCATGGCTCAGTCTATTGCTTATATAATAAATGCATTTGCTTTCATTTTCTTGATGACAAGAGGCTGGGACAGCAACTATTCCTTAGTGTCTCAATGGTGCTTCTGTTTATATGTTGTTTAGCCTAATAAGCCATTACTGGTACCTCCTAGACACAATGTCTGAGTTTTCAAAGGTGGCTAGAAGATTTACATATTCACCTCAGGAGAAATGCACCTAAATCCCTTTAAAGGGGATGTAACACCAATAATATATATTAGTAATAATGATTCCCATTGTTCATAGCACATAAGCACAGTAGAGGCTAGAAATGAGTATGCGGTTTGTCTTTTGAATGTCTTTCCATAGTTGAACCTCACTGTAATAGAGAATCTTAATTAAATAATAATGAAAGTAAGCATTTCTATAAAACCTCTTTCATAACTGGTTTACCAATGTGGATAATTAACACTTTCTCGTTTTAATATGCTCCCAATATAATACATGGGCAAGAAAGGGAGGAACCCTTGCTTCCTAGCTAATACTAGCAGTAACTATTGAGAAATAAAGCTAAAAGCAGCCCATGAAAAGCAGACATATTTTCAGCTCCTGTCAGATTTGGTTTTGCCTGGTTCAGTGCAGCAGACATTTGACAGGAGTTGCACTTGTCAGCAGAGTTTGGGAATTTATTGTTCTTGACATCTCTCTCATCATATTGAGTTTCCTGGGACAGGAGTGGTCAAATGAGAGCAGCAGGTGAAAACACATCAAGTGTAGATCTGAACCTAAAAAACAGGCTGAACCCTGGCTCTTCCCCATGCTTGTGGCACAGAAACTCAGTATATTTTCAGAGCAAGAGCCACAGCTTAGCCACAGAAATGTTAGCCATCTGTTCGCTTTTCAGCATTATACAATCCAGAAAGCACAAACAAATCTGAGATGGAGTGGGGGTGGAGGATGAGAAATAAGCACTGTCACATTGGAAGATTGTTCTTCAGCTTCATTCCTGTCAGGAAAGATTCAGACTTGATGATACATGCAGAGTGGAGGTGCTGGAACTGATGGTAAGGTCCTTTAGTCTTTCAGAAACTAAAAGAAACTACTATTACAAGAGGACAGTCTTGGCTTGAGTTACAGTGTGACAACCTCACAAATAGGCCCAGGGTGAAATCTTCAAAAGCATCCAAAAAACTTATGAGTCTAAGCAATTTTTTCAAAAGTGACTTAGCAAACTAAGAACTAAAGACAATGGGATTTAGGCCTCTGTGACTCAGGTATTTAGAGGAATTTAGATTTTGCTCTGCCTAATCCTGCAAAGCCTACATAATTTAGGGCTTGTCCACATCACAGTGGCAGTGGACTGTACTTGGGATGACTCCCAGTTGTACTCAGCCACCTATACCTGCAGGCATGCTCCATACCTGAAAGTCTGCTGGTGAGGATACTCCAGGGCATCCCTTGGCAGCCACTTTTGAACTAGGCTCCTAAAATCATGTCTGGCAGCGGCACCCGCAAGCATGGCACACGGTGCCAGATATCTGTTTCCTAAACTACTTCTGGAAGGGCTAATTAGCGCTGCTGAGTGATGAGAAACAGCAACAATGGAACTGGTACTTGATAATGATTCAAATGTATGGATGCCAATTCAAACTTTTTTCTGTTTTAATAGTCCAGCAGATCAACCCTCTAGAATTAACTATTCTTTCTGATTTCAGGCAAACTGGAAATGCCAGAATAGTAGTCTGCTTCAGTTAATTGATGCATTTCCCATTTTCTCAAATACAAAAGCCCTTTTGTTTCCCTTAATTAGATTGCTTTTTCATGATGGGGGTCACTGAGTGCTTTGTAAGCCTATTTTCACATTGCAGTTCTGTCCAGATTCTTGGTAGTAGAAGAGTCTGTATGTACAAGGCTTAGACCAGGATTGTTGTCTTGGTCAATTTGGTTTTGGGATAGGTAGAAACCAAATTTATACAGTTATGTCTCTTTTAAACCTGCTAATCAAAAGATGCTGTTTTGAATGCATCTTCAAAACACTGACAGAACAGCTTACTTGTATTGTTAGCCCTATACCTCCCCAGTATCTCTCTGCAACACTAGTATTTTTCTGGTGACAGCTATTTGATACATTAGGTCTCCAGCCAAAAATAGTCTCCCGGAAGCTGCAAGTGACAAAAATTGAACAAATATCTTCTCCTGCTTTGACAGGCATGTAGCTAATGAAAGGAAACATGGCATGTGCTTAAAAAAATCTAAAGAAGAATGCACATGACAGAAATTAACAGCTGCCGAGATATATTTCCCTCTAATGGATCCTAAGAGGGACTTTTCTGTATATTTATGGAAAGGACAAATAGTTAAAAGGGATGTGTTAGTTAAGGAATAGCAAGATGAGGAAGAGTTTGCTATGCAGAACATTGGATGGTACTAGTAAAGGCATAGGTTGAATTTTGTAATCCAGTTTCTCTTCTCCACTCTTTTTAGCCAGGGTCATTTTGAACCAAAGGTGTTCAAACAGCAGTGCAACCAAGAGCAGAAACTGAACTGAATACTACAGGCAGCTGCAGGAGCATGGCCTGTTGTCTGTCATTTTTGGAAACCAAAAATGACTTGGTAGCGTATCTGTGATTAGGGAAAGCTTGTAATTTGTGTTTGCTGTAGTCAGCTCAGTGGTATTTTGGGACAAACAGCCGCTCTATGCTACATATAGTTTGGAATTTTGCGGCTTTTATATAACTCGCCATTCTATGGTAGAAGGGAGCAAGAAGGATGAGAACACGTTACCCACGCTTGGACAGCTGAACAGGAGTGTAGAGGAAAATGCATTGTGCTCCCCATTAAGTTTGGATTTATGAGTTAGGAATGCTATGTGGATCTTCTATTAAACAGAAGCAAAATATATCAACAAATTTGAACATTGTTGATTACGTATAGCTTTCTCTTTTTGGGAGAGTTTTGCAAAGGTGTTTGAGTATGATAAAAACAAGAGAATAAGAGCCAAAGCAGAACTTTAGATGTGAACTCATTCAAATGTGAATTTGCTCGGATGTGGATCAGAACTCACTCCTGTGATTTTTGGGTACAGGTGTTACCAGATTTGCCTGTCCATTTGGGGTGCGCTCGTTTATTAGAGTTATGTTTCTGTAGTGTCTGCAATTCTATCAATGTGCTGCTTTTGTCACTTGTGTTTCTATATGGAGCTTTGTCTGTCTCTTCTGCAAGTCCTTACCCCCAGTGGAGCTACCTTTCAGGGTTGGGTTCTTCCAGCTACCGAATCAGTCAAACACGTACACAAACACACAGATTAACAGAGCACATCTGAGCGGGCAGGGTTACTCAGCATTTCCAGGCTACACCCTCATGTGTCCCAGACTCAGCACAGGAACAGAGCACAGTTGAGCTGGCTGGGTCAATCAGCATTTATAGGCTGACACCTTATATGCCATGGCTCAGCACTTCCCAATCTCTTGTCGCAATTGTCCTGATAGTAGCTCCCTTGATGAGCAGACCCCACAGGATTTGGGGGCTTTACAGGGATCTTTGGCTTAGGTAAAAGAAGCATTGGTGCTGAATAAATGGGGGGGAGGGGGTCAAGGGGAAGAAAGTGTAAACAAGGTTTGGAGAGAGAGTATGGCAACCAGCTTGACCATAGAAGTTTTTTAATGAGAATGGGGTGAGAGACCGTGTTGAAGGCCTTTCTTAAGTCCAGAAAGACTATATCTACCGCAACACCTGCATCCAGGGATTTGGTGACCTGGTCATAGACAGCTACCAGATTGGTCTGACAGGATCTGCTTTTAATGAACCCATGTTGGTTGCCCCTAAACATAGTCTCCCCTGCTGGCCCCTCGTGGATATGCGCCGGGATAATTTTCTCAAAAAACTTCCCCAGGACCAAGGTAAGACTAATGGGTCTATAGTTTCCTGGGTCCTCCTTCCTCCCTTTTTTGAAAATGGGAACCTCATTGGCCCTTTTCTAGTCCTCCAGCACATCACCAGAGCACCATGAGTGCTCATGAAGCCATGCCAGAGGTCCCGCAATAACCTCTGCTAGTTCCCTCAGCATTCTGGGGTGAAGATCATCAAGACCCGCTGATTTAAATATGTCCACTCCCTCCAGAAGTTCCCTGACTAGATCCTCACTGACCCTAGGCTTGGGTGTGCCTCCCACGGGGCCTACAGGTGTTCTAGTTGGGGGAATGACCAGGTCCCTACTCAGAAAAATGGAGGCAAAGAAAACCGTGGTCTTTGGTCTCAGAGTTCAGTGCAGTCCTTGCCTTGGAATCTCTGCTCTCCACTCTGAATGGTAATGGCAGTGCCTCCCTGTCCCACCTTTGATGTAAATGAAACTTGGGGAGTTGCCTTACTCCTATCACCCTTGTCCAGAGGGGTTTAGGAGTGTCTCCCACTGGATCTTCATTGTCTTTTGTAAGTCTTTCCTCTGATCATTTCCGGGTCAGGCCAGTGGTTGGGGGTGGGGTGGGGCTATGAGTCCTTCATGAGTCGGACAGCTGGGTACTGTGCCAGGGTCCCCCAAGAACACAGACATGAGAGGTAACACAGGTTAGAGTGACTGGCCATGTGCCCAAGTTGTTCCACTATTTCCTAGGCAGTTTCCAAGGCCCAAATTTTCAGATCAGTTAGAGCCACGGTTGTCAAGTGGAGGTACGAATACTCCTGGGCATACTTGAGAAGGCCCTAGGCCATACGTGTGGGTGGGTGGGAATGGAGTGCTGCCACGTACTGTGCTATGCTGCCATGCAGGTGCCGCCCAGCTGGCCAGATGCAGGGGATGGTACACATGGTAGCTGCCACCACTCTGCATCTGGCTGCATGCCACCCCCCCACATTTGATGGGGCATCCCTCCCCCCCCATCCCGCATTCAGTTGCCGGGGGTACACTGATCCAAAAATGTTGAAAACCCCTGAGTTAGTGGATCAAACTCTACCTACACAGAAAACCAAATTTTGCTTCATGAACCACTGCAACCACTGCCCTGTAGGCTTCATATCTGAGGCAGATCACAGAGCACATGATGAAGTGTGTTGGGCAAAGCCTTGTCTATCAGATCCCCTTGACAATGGATTAGCCTTGGAGTTGAGGTGAAACACACGCTTAATGTAATCATCTTTGGAACATTGCAGAACTTTCCTTTTTTTAGAAAGCCTTTTCATAAATAGTAAGTCAAACACCCCTCTCTTCCTAACCCTGCTTCAAAAAACCCCCAACTCAGCCCGAGTTCTGACACCAGAAAAAGACAAATGCCAGGTGATCCATGGATTCCACTAATGGAATTTACTACTGTTAATAATTTTACATGAAAGATGCTCCAATACGATGGTAAAGAGCAGCAATGTAAAATGCTTCAATAGATGGATAGACATTCAGACGATCCTGATTTGCCTCCCCCCTCCATTCCTGAAATCTTATAAAAGGATAGATTTTTGGACTCAAATGCTGGAACTCTGAGAAAACTGTAAGACTTTCACTCTTTGTGACCAAAATCTTCTAAGAGCAACATGTGAGATTTGAATGCACGGCACTTCTAAAATTAGACCATGTACTTCAATCACTGGCAATGCGTAGGGGGTGCATGCAGATGTGTGTGCACCCTCTGAGTGTGGCAGTGTACACCCTGTGAAAAGGCACCACCGACACTGTTGGTGGCACCTGCAGGCAGGAACTGCTTGCCACCCCCCTGTCGCCATCAATACCATTGGTGGCATATGTGGGCAGTCCGTGATTGCCACTGTCTGCCACCACCCCTGCCAGCAGTGTCTGCGGATGGTTGCCAACCAGTGGTTGGTGCTTGCCACTCCATCCCCCACTGCCAAGAATGCTGAAGCTGCCTGTGGCAGCTCCCCACTTACCTCTGCCACGCTCCCGCTGCTGACAGCACCTCCAGCACCCGTGGGAGCTCACCATGCCCCCCCTATCTCCAGGGAAATGCAGCGTTCATGATTTCAATGCCAGACTGTAATTTATGAATGTAGAAATGACATTTTAATGTTTCAGGTTTGAAGAGTTTGTCCTTAGTAACTTGTACAAAGTTACACAGCAAGTCAATGAGGCCTGGGGAGAAAACCCTAAAAACTTGATTCCAGTTCCTTCTCCTCTTCCCTGCCCCAAGGCCTCCTTCTCTCATCTGTGCTCCCCACCCCCCAAATAGAACAAACAAAACACAAAACAAAAAAAATGCCAAAAGAAACCCCCCAAATACCCACCACCACCAACAAAAACCTAGTGCATTTGGAACTCTGATACCCTGTATCACATCTGATGCACTATCTGTTCTTGAAATCTGGATTGTTTAAGGTAGAATATTAAGAAAACACCATGTGTTCAAGAAAATGTAGTCTTAATTGTTTGAGAAGTATAACTCCAGGTAAATATGTGCTGAGAATGTGCCATGTTTTGAATGCCAAATCCAAGTTTTGACTTAAGTACAAGCACAACGGTTGATTTCTATATTTTATATGGATGTATCAGGAAAAAGAGTCTTCCAAGAATTTCTCCTTCCTTACATTTGCTGAAAAAAAGAAAAAATAAGAAGCAGGGCCAAAAGATGTATACTTTGGAACCCAAATGTTCAATATCTATTCAGACCTATGTGGGATCTCTTTCCAAATAGAGCAATGAAGCTAAAAGGCTTTACCGCTTGAAGACAATTCTGAAAAATTGAGAGAAAAAAACAAGTTTTGGGTTGAGTGGAAGTGGAAAGGATTTTTGTTTTTTTTTCCTCAAAAATTTTTGGCAAAGCAAAAAGAAAACAATGATTTTGTTTGACCCCATGTGAAATGTTGAAACCACAACTGGTTCTTTAATGACATAGCATAACTCTTCCATTAACTTTGTATCCTCTCAATTCCTGTTCTTATTTAGGAATCAGTCTACTCCCATTGAATTCAGTAGCAAAACTTGCATTGATTTCAGGCTCTCACACCTGTGCTAAGTGAGTGCGTGATGGCCATTTTGCTCAGATTATCACAGATGATACTAAATTCAAAGCAAGGAAAGCGAATCAGACCCATTTCTACAGGTGTTCTCTAGGGGAGAGATTTTCAAAGGCACAAATACGAGCTGGGTGTCTCACTGGCAGTCAAAGAGAAGTAGGTTCTTAAGTGATGTACCTTTAAAAACCTAATTTTATGGCTGTGCATTTTCCCCACTCTATGTCTCTGAGCCATCCAAGCATGTGTATGAAAAGCTGTGGTAGATACTGGGTGTTTTACTGAACAAGTTGCACAGAAATTATGACATCAGGAAATGACTGGTTATGAGGAAGGTTGCTGAGGGATCCAAGGAGGCTAAACTGGGATGAGTAGGACATGTCCTTTGTAGTAAAGAAGAGATTGTAGTAAGAAGAGTAATGAAGATGAAAATCAAAGCGAAGAAGGAAAAAACGAAGGCCAAGGCTGAGGTGGATGGATGGAACTAGGAAGGCTGATGAACATTCCCTGAAGCAGGAAGATTTGACCAGCTGACCACGAAGTTCAATGGGACTAAATACAGCAAAGAGAGAAAAAGAACAGGTAAGTTCATTAGTACTGAACACATTAGTTTCTACATGTTGTGAACATGACTCTGATTCTGATGTGTTCCTGAGAATCATACTCTACTTGGATCCCTTGGAACTATTTGCAGAGTAAGTTTCTACTTGGCAAGTAAGCAGAAAGGTGTTCAGGATGGCACGGAATTGGCTGTGTTAGATTTCTGCAATGGTATGGTTAAAATGTGTGCGGTGAAGATACATGTTAAATGAGGGATGATTTGACAATTGTGTGCTTTCATTTATTTGAAGTAGGGAGAATCCTATTAAACAGTAGACAAGACTGGATGAGGAGGAGCCAGGGCTAAGGCAGAACCATTTTGAAAATGCCGATCCCATTTCCTCACGGGAGCTCTTTAAAAGGAGTGAGGAGCCCAAACCCTCCTGGAAAGTATTTGGATTTGGGCATCATGCTTCCTCAGGCTCTTTTGTAAACCCCAGCCTGAAAAGGTTAATGGAGCTGGACAGGGGAGAGAGTTCAGCTTATTGCAATGAAGGATTTTTTTTTAAGTGAGTCAACTTGAAGGGTTCAAACATTGATGAAAACAATATTTTTATGCAAAATCATATGCCATAGATTGAAAAGATGGAATTTGTCTTCATGACCTCACCATACTATAGCTATGTCGACTAGCTAATCAGGACATCCCTATCAAGCAGAGATAAAATCCAGACCCTCACCACAGTTATTACTTTGCCAGCTCTAATATAGATTGATAGATACAGTACATAGGGGATTTGGCACCGCCTTATGTACAATCTATCATGCTTAAGACCCTGCTATATACAGTGTGCTACTTTTATAACCCATTAAGAAGCAGATTTGGAATAATATTTGTAAGCTACAACCAGCTGTCAAGCTTCTAAGGAATCCCTAAACATTTGGGTTCAGGTTTAACTAGGAAAATAATGCTGTTAACGCACAGCACTGCTGCCCGCGGTACAGCACATAAAGAATCTTAGCAAATGTACTAATCCTCCTTGAGAGACTTGAGCATAAAAACCAAAATGTGTTCCATATGTTCCATTGTCCTATTGCTTCTTTAATTCCATCTGAAAGCACAAAACTTAGCAACCTTTATATTGATACTAAACACATTACATCAGCTCCAACACTGATATGTTTTATACTAATATAATTAAACTTGCTTCAGCATAATCCTGGTAAGATAAACATCACTGCTATTGTGATAAACACTGCTGCTCGATCTCTATAAAAATATGTTATCAATACTAATGTAAACATGCCCTCCCTCCCCGCCATACACAGGACTCTGTGTTAAACTGTGCCAGTCCATCGCTCCTAGCAAATACTGTACTATGCTGTTATTGAAATCCTATTGCTACACATATAAAAGCTGTAGAAAATAATATGATAGTAAAAATGATGAGATGAAACAATATTCTCTATTCAAAATGTATTGTTGCTAAACCCCCATGTGGGCGGATTAGGGGTAACTCTCTTGCACTGTGGTAGATGTCCTATAATCCCATGCTTTGGGGCTTTTGCTGTCAGCTGTAAGGGCCAGGAAGAAATCTTTTCCCCTTATGAATGCTACTGGTTTCTATGGTTGTTTTCTTGCTTTTTTCCCCCTCTACCTTCATCTGAAGAAAGTGATGTTGGCTACAGTTAAAGCTGTGGGCTTTTGCCTGGGTTGTACTGCAGGTTCTGCCAATACTTAGCCCAGAAACATCTGGTAAAAAGTCCATTCCACCTACTCAGGAGTGGATTAAGATTCATTGGGGCCTGGGCCCCCACTCCACTGACCCACACACTGCCTTGAAACCACAGGCTCTGTTCCCAGCTGGCCCAACAGGAGCAGTGGCTGGAGTGGGGCCCGAGGTGCAACCGCCCCCACCTGTAGGTCGGTGCTGGAGCTGGTGGTTGGGGTGTGGAGTCGCTGCCTGCTGGGTGCATGTGACACAGACTGAGCTCTGGGGGCGGCAGGTCCTGGTGGTCATGCACTATGCCTGGCTCTGCTCCTTGCCACCAGTGGCTCCACCTGCTCCCAGGGCTCCAGCGCAGTTGCGCCCCACCTGGTACCTAATAGCCACGTCCTGCTGCATCAGACACACCTGGCCCATCTGCCAGTTTCACCTGTTCCAAGGCAGGGGCCCCTGGACTCAGGCCCAGCTGGTCCATGTGTTAAACTGCTTATGCCTATGGTCGTACCACTTGCCAAATTAGGATCACCACAGACTTCCCCCCCTCCCCATACCCCCTTTCCTCAGGACAGATCAATACAGACTGGGTATTTTTTGCCTTCCTGTAACAGGGACTTGGCCTGCACTTAGTGGGGCAATGATTGCTGAGGTGCTGCACAGTCCACAAGATCCTGGGCCGTCCCAACAACAGGTAGCAGGCCCACAGGCAGGCAGCATGCCTCCCCACATGTTGGGACCCTGGGTAAAGCTGGGAAACAGCAGAAGACACACTCCCTGTGTGCCCGTTCCCCAGACAGGGCTGAAAACAAGGAGCTGGGCTCTACCTGGACCTGGAGCCCGGATGGGGCAAACAGCTGGCATACTCAGCGCTGCCTAGAGGCCACAGCTGCAAACAATGATGAGCCCTGCAGGGGCTCTCAGAACCTGACAGTGACTGCAGGGCATGTGGGGGCATGCAGGGGTTTGAGTTGGCTCGGGTTAACCTGGAACTCCCCTTATAGGTCAGCAACAACCTTAGGAGTGGGGAGGTGCTGGCACAGGCACTGGACTACATTGCTTTCCTTTACCAGACCCAAGGACATCTCGTCACAGACCAGCCTGACTCTGGCTCCTGTGGCAGGAACCTGACCACCCTGGGGATGCTGAATGCCAGGTACCTTCAAGGGTCTCATGGGGGTTCATAGTGCCCATAGTCCCAAATTACCTTCAGGGATTGGTCCAATACAGTCCTGCCCTGTGAATCAGGCTCGCGACTGGGGGCAAACCCTGAAGAGAAAAAGGAAGACGTATACTGTAAGGCCAAAGCTAAGCCCACCAACACACAACACACACAATTATTTATGTTATATTTATTAATTTGGATGCAGAATTAATGGTAGACCCTCACCAGAGTGACAGGGCTTGGCCAGCTCACATTGGTTCCGGATCATTCTGTTTCCCTCCCCCCCACCCCGGGTTGGACCTTTCTTTCATTACCTGGTATCATCAGCAGGGACACCCAAGTAGAAAGGGATGGGGTGTAGGGGAGGCAGAGTCCCATCAAAGATGCCCGGATACCAAGACCTGCGCCCATCTCAATGTAACCCACTACAGTGGGTTACCATAACCCACTACAGTGGGTTACTACAGTGGGTTACCACCTCCTGATATTCTTTGCATTAAAAGCAAGTTGTGACAAGTGAGATATAAAAAGAGAAGGCTAAACACCCATTGAGAGTGTGGCCCCTGGACCCCACCCCAGTATGACCCTTTGGCCCTGGTCCCACTACACTTACTCTGTAGCATATGGTATGGTTTTCTTTTTAGGATCCTATGACATGTTGTTGGGTGTTCCTTTGTTTTGCCCTGTAGTCACAGGCAAGGGTATGACATGGCAATTTTGAGCAGTCTTTGGATAAGTATTACCTGTGAACTCAAGGACCAGGCTTGATGGCCTACAATCACACTTCCAGTCTTCCATTTCTAAAATTGTATTAATAAGGGACAAATTCAGCCTTTCACTAGCAGACCATTGGAAACAGTAAAGGTCTCCTCATTCCTCTCAATTGGTTGCAGCAAGTCTTGGTGTTGGGGTAGCAGTGTCTATTTTTGTTGTACAGGACACAGAGACATCTCATGTAAAGGCAACCCAGAGGGTTCCAACTTACTTACCATTATTGAAAGTTGCTTAGAGATCACTCTAGCTGCACAACACCTAGATCAAACCACTTGTTCTTCTTGGTATGTGCCATGATCTGGTCATATGAGGAAGCAGTCCAGCACAAGGACCCTATCACTTTTGCATCATTGATATGCTTACCATACATAATAAGGTCTAAAAGGACTCAGAGATGAGAGGTCACATGACTCAAGGGGGCCTTCCACTCTAACGAAATGGAAGCCCCCCTTCCAGTTGACAATGCGGAAGCAAGTTGCATTCTAAAATGTAATAAATTTCATAGACACCAGGGCTGGAAGGGACCTTGTAAGATCACTGGGTCCAGCCCCCTGCTCAAGGGGTGGGAAGTCAGCTAGGGTCAAAGGATCCAAGCAAGATAAGCATCCAAATGTAAGATTAGCGTCCACAATAATCTATGATAACTTATTTCTCCTCACATGTAGATCAGGAGAAAGAGCTAAGACACATAGGGATGACAGGGAATTCAGGAGACCTGTCTTCAGTTTCTAGCTTAGCCACAGATTTTCCATGTGACCTTGGGTAAATTACTTATTCTACCCCATGCTTCAGTTCACCATGAATGGGGCACATTTTCATTGAATTGATGGGGAGAAAAGTGGCTGTCAAGAAGACAAAATATATCAATGACTTTGAAACACCTCCACATCATTGAATGGCCTACTCCACACTCAAGGATGACTTTTTCAGCCTGGGGTAAAACCCTGGTTTGATTGTAGTCTATGAAAGTTTTGCCACTGATTTTGGTGAGGCCAAGATGTGACCCTCAGTCTAGCCCTGGGTATGTTGAGATAATGATTCTTTTTTTAATAATAAATAGTGCAGATATGTCTGAATAGCATTTGCAGTAAAGACTAAAGCTCTTACCCTGATCTTCTCCCAATTTACATAGGAGATTACAATGAGCATTGTAATGAAAATGGTAAACAAACTGGAATGAACCCAGTAAGAAAGTTGTGTGTATACTGTAGCTCTGAAGACCTTTTAGATGCTATCTCACAACTTTAAACTTTTGCTTTCTCTTAAAAAAAAGAGTGTCTCAGCTGACACTTAGGAGCTAAGCATAAAAAACCCTCTAAAGTCAATTAAATGGGTGAATGCCTATAAACAAAGATAGAGCAACTGCTCCCTCTGTGAGAATTATTCAATATCAAATATTGACAGATACAATGTTTTAAATGTTTGTATTTGCATACAAAAGATATATGAGTACAAAAAAGTGTATTTGTTTGTACAGATATAAGCATCCTGTACAAATATATCCTCGTTGTTTATGTATGGTGCTTCATGGGTGTTATAAAAATGGCTAAAGAAAAATTCCCACTGCCATTGGCCTAAAAAAACTTTTTATAGAGCAATAAACTTATCAGAAGAACATGGAATTTGTGGCTTTGCTATCAGTGTAATAAAATTTAATTTGGATTACATACCCACAAGTGCTGCTTTTTAACTAAGAAGATTGCATCGTGTAAATTCTCAGTAATGCAACTATAAATCCCCCCAAAATTCATTGTTTTCAGAGTCCCTAGTGAATAACTGGCCCTGAATCTCAGTTTCCTACGAAACCATAATGAGCCATTTCAAATTCGTAGGGCTGCTTGTATTCCAGAATGATTATTTATACTACAATGATGACTAGAGGCTTCATTGTGCTACATTTGGTAAATGCATGTAGTAAGAGATGGCCCGTCTCCATGACCTTGTAATCTAAATATACAAGGCTGAGAAAGGGGAGGAGAAACAAAGGATCAGAAAGGCAAAGTAATTGTTCAAGGTCACAAATAAGCTCAGTGGCAGAGCTAGGAATAGAACTCCAGGCTTTCTGAATCTCCATTCAGTTCCTTAAGGGTGGAACAGTATTTTTCAGCCCATGGGCCATGACCGTCTCTGAAGGGTGGTCACAAAAGGTATTTGGGCAGTCACAAAGCATTGAATTTTGGTTAGAATACAAGGCAGTCGAGGGGAAAGAGACTTAATGGTGGGGGTCTACTACAGACCACCCAACGAAGGGGAAGAGCTAGACCGGGAATTCTTAAGTCTGCTCACGGAGGTAGTTGGGTCAAAGAACGTGGTCATCATGGGTGACCTGAACTTCCCAGACATCTGCTGGGAAGAGCAGTCATCCAGGTCTGACCGCTCACATAGGTTCCTAGCCAGAATGCAGGACCGCCATCTAACCCAGGAGGTGCACAGCCCCACTGGGGGAGATGCCTTGTTGGACCTGGTGCTGGCTACAGGTGACGACCTGGTGAGAGGGCTGAGGGTGCTCGACCACCTGGGGGACAATGATCATCGCCTGCTGGAATTCACCATCTAGCGCTAGGTGGCAAAGGTCTACAGCAAGGCAACAGCCCTAGATTTCAGGAGAGCGGACTTCAGTGAGCTAAGGAGAATAGTTGGGGAAGCACTGAGGTCCCAGAGGGGAGGGGAGCCAGGTGTCCAAGAAGAGTGGTTGCTCCTTAAGAACACGATCCTCCAAGCCCAGAGGGAGGTAATCCCAACACAGATAAAAGGGAGCAGGAGGGCGCAAAAGCCCCCATGGCTCACCAAAAGCATCCAGGAATCTCTCCGAGCAAAAAGGGAGGTGCACACCCAATGGAAAGGAGGGGCCATCACCAGGGAGGATTATACTGCAGTTGCTCAGGGATGCAGGGGGGCAGTCAGGAAGGCCAAGGCGGAGATTGAACTGGGACTAGCTTCCCAGATCAAGGACAACAAGAAGTCTTTTTTTAAATACATAGGGGGCAAAAAGAAGGTTCCGGGTAATGTGGGGCCCCTGCAGGACACGCTAGGAAATTTGGCTGTCACACCAGATGACAAAGTCAACTTATTTAACAATTTCTTTGCCTCCATTTTCCTGAGCAGGGACTGGAACAGCCACCCCCCCGCTGGGCCCCCCTCAGACTCCAGGGGAGGCACACCTAGGCCAAGGGTTAGTGAGGAACTAGTTAGGGAACTTCTGGAGGGACTGGATGTATTCAAATCAGCTGGTCTGGATGATCTCCACCCTACGGTACTGAGAGAATTGGCTGAGGTCATTGCAGGACCCCTGGCACAGCTTTATGAGCACTTGTGGCAATCTGGTGTGGTGCCAGATGACTGGAAGAGGGCCAATGTGGTTCCCATCTTCAAAAAGGGGAGAAAGGAGGACCCAGGAAATTATAGGCCAGTTAGTTTTACCTCAATCCTGGGCAAGCTTTTTGAGAAAATTATTCTGGTGCATGTCCACAAGGGACCAGCAGGGGAGATTATGCTTAGGGGCAATCAACAGGGGTTCATTAGAGGCAGGTGCTGTCAGACCAACCTGGTGGCCTTGTATGACCAGATCACCAAATCCTTAGATGAAGGGGTAGCAGTGGACATAGTCTTTCTGGACTTTCGGAAGGCCTTCGACACTGTCTCTCGCCCCGTTCTCATTAAGAAACTGGGGGACTGTGGTGTCGACACCCACACAGTCAAATCAATCGCCAACTGGCTGGAGGGCCGCACCCAGAGAGTGGTGGTGGATGGGTCATTTTCAACTTGGAGGGATGTGGGCAGTGGGGTCCCCCAGGGCTCGGTCCTCGGGCCCGCACTGTTCAACATCTTTATCAGTAGCTTGGATGAGGGGG
>NW_017728950.1:27553505-27557089 GCF_001723895.1 Crocodylus porosus
AGTCCCTGTTCCCCCATGCACTACCCAGAGTGACCAGGAATAATGGAGGCGCCACTTCACGGTCAGGGCAGCTAGGATCTGGAACCAACTTCCAAGAGAAGTGGTGCTGGCTCCTACCCTGGGGGTCTTTAAAAGATGCTAGACGAACACCTTGCTGGGGTTGTTTGACCGCAGTACTCTTTGCTGCCATGGCAGGTGGTCGGACTGGATGATCTGCTCAGGTCCCTTCCGACCCTAGAAACTATGAAACTATGAATTTTATTGCAGTCAAAAGCAAAGAGAAGTTAGCTCCCCCAGTCCCCTTCTCCTTACTGACCCAGTATTCTTTCAGTCCCTCACAATCCATGCATATAAATTACATAGGCGTAATTAGAATCAATGCATTTTTACACTGTCATTTACAGAGGCCCACCACATGTTAGCTTTGGATGAGGGGTGGCCCACCAGAGCACATGGAAAAATGCTGTGTGAGGCTATGCTGCCTCTGTGCAACTTGTTTCTTTTTGCTTAGGATGGTAGGTTTCCTTTAGCCCTAGCTTTCCCAATGCAAGTGCTTTGGACAGACCCTTGTACTCTGCAACTGCAGGACAGAACAAGAATGTGCTAATGGCCTGAGGCAGAAGCTAGTGGAATGGAGGATTTACAGAGGGCTCTGTGAGCAAGCCTTCTAACATATCACTCTACTGATGACTTTGCCGGGCTCTCATTTTTGCTGTTACTGGCAGAATGGCTTAGTTCTTCCTGCTACCATGGAAAATAAGTGCCATATATTCCAGTGTATAAGATGTACCTGTATATCATATGCATTCCTGAAGGATAAAATTGTGGGAGAAAATTATTTTTAAAAGGAATTTGACTAAATTTTGATTAGCTTGTATGTCAGTTGTTTTTTTTTTTTTGTTATGTAATCTCAGTGTGTGCACTAATAGAGGTTAATTTAAAGCCTCAGTTTTCAGGGGGAAACATGCATCTTGTATACCAGTAAATATGGTATAATCATTGACAGCCAGAACTTCTCCCCACTTGCCTGATTATTGGGCATTGGCATGGTAAGACACTTCTGTAAGCATAAGGTAGAGGAGCTCAGAAGCCCTACTTTCTATAAAATCCTCTTAGTAGCCCCAAATACTGCTTGGTGGTGGAAAGTAGCAAATCCACCACCCCTACCAGTGCCTACCCTTGTCTCTTTAAAGAGGGATGCTCTAGGAATATAACTGCAAGAGCTGGGAATCAGTGAGTGTGGACTCCTGCTACGTTCCAGTAATACTGTCTTTGCTCCTGAGAGGAACAGAACTGCTCCCTGATACATTTGGGAGGAAGGTACCTTGAATTAGCAAATCTATTCTAAAGAGAAATAAAGACAGTTATTGTTTGGGTCCCCTTCAGGCAATTAAAAAATGCTAATGCCAGCTTTTATGGGAGCCTAGATACTCAGGTCTTAATTTCCTTCACTTTTATAAATCCCATTGATTCTGGTATTGATTTTAAAATATGACACTTAGGCCAGTTCTGCTTTAGATCCAGCTTATTAAATGTTGCTTGTTTCTGTAGCTTGGAAATCTCATCCATGAGTTTGCATGTGGGTGTGTATGTATGCAAGTGAATGTGTTAATGTGTGTGTCTACAAATTCATGGTTGCACTTCTATATGTATGTGTGTATATACATGTGTTTGTGTGCTTCTGCCTGGGTGCACACATAACATGTATAATAAAATGTTATGTATGCTTGTGCATACATATGTGAATGTTTGTGTGCATGTGTCTCATGGATCAGGATCCCTTGGCAAAATGATTTTGGTTTCCAAGGGTCTTCACATTTATTAGATGATGAGCATTGGATTGGCTGCAAGACAGTATGAGGCCCTTTGGCACTGTTAGTTTGCCCCATTATTTACAGATAGATTTCATTCATTGCAGCAACAGGCTCTTGCCACAACAACATAAAACAGTCTTCCAGGCAGCTCCTAAAATTCCAGCGGAATTAAGCTTTTAATAGACACCAAATTCATATGAACATTATGTTCTCTTGACTCGCTTTTGACTCTGAGGTATTTTTTAACTTTCATCCATCTGTGAATCAGTTCTTGCATAAATCCATTCACATACACAACCCCTTTTGTGGTTAGAAAATGGTGTTTTCATATGCTTTTTTATATTTGCTGTGGAAATCTGCATTCTGGACTCATTATCAAACTGATTGAGTTGCACAGCCTTATTAACTGATTTGTAAGAGACACACACTCAAATGGTTGCACTGTAGTTATTGGTATATTCATGATCTCCTATAGAGAGTGAATTTTAAAAGGGTTTAAATTGTTGTTTAAATTGTAGTCGTGTATACAGGGTTCAATCAAGATCAGGATCCTCTTGTGCTAGGCCCTGTATGTGTACACACACACTAACAGCCAGTCCCAGCCTCTAAGAGTTTACTAGCAAAATAGATGAGGTTGGTACAGTACAGCCTTTTCACAGGAAAGAACTGATGCCCAGAGATAAGGGGCAGATTTTTAAAGGTTGTTAGACATTGATCTGCTCAGTGTTGCAAGACCTGAAGTTTAGATCAAAGTTATTTGGATCTCAAGCTTCTACTAAAATAAGTTACTTTGAAGAACACCCCAGTTCAGCCAACTATGATTAAAATGAGGAGTCTAAGGTGAGGACATACGATGCTAGGTGTTTCACATTGTTAGTTGCAGAGACTGGCATGCCTTAACTATGCTGGCCTGCAAAGCCACCTAGATTGGGGCAGGGCTTTTTTTTCATACTGCCTGAGACTACCACCAGGAGCCTTATAAAGAGGCACCTTGCCATAAAAGGAAGTTGGGGATCCAAGCAGGCCACTTCCCTTTTGTGTCCATAAGCAGGTGGGCACAGAATAAAAAATGAGGGAAATACCTGGTTTTAGAGTAGGGCTGGGAAGATGCACATTTCTTCCCTTGCCAGCTTCAGAGAGCTCAGGGAAGAAAGGCACTGCCGAAGGCTATATTAGATTATTGCACCCTTCTCCTTAATGGGTAACCTTTACCTACCATCAGTGAGGAAACCCTATTAACAATAAACCATATTATCAGGATTTGTAAGGTATTGGGGTGGCATTTCTGAGGGTAGGGTATCTCCCTATTCTTAAGGGAATGGATGGGGAGAAACCTTTACATACAAGGAGTTTGGAGAGCTGTTTTCCCTTCTCTTCTTACAGTGTGTTTTCCTACAGGAGTGGAGGAAGGGGCAGAAGGGGGATTGAGCCCTTAGGCATTTTACTACTCCTATCCTTGCCAAATTAAAAACAGGGAAGCTTATTACTAATACTATAGTTTCCTTCATGGTAGATTACCTGTGGTAACACTATAATCTTACTTTAATCACACTCGCACTAGGATATGCATGATGGCAATGTATGGGGAAAGGAACAGAGTAATGCTGAGCAGAGAGGCAAATGCACATAAAGGACTGGTGCAAGTTTAGTGGAGATTTTTTTCTTTAATAAATAAATAACATAACCTAATAATAACTCTGTGAGGTCAGAAGATAACCGAACAGATTGGTTGTCTGTGCTAGTGAGTCAGTGTGGCCTGACAGGCCACCC
>NW_017728950.1:27557649-27559681 GCF_001723895.1 Crocodylus porosus
TCATCTGACCCCGGTGCTCTTTCCTGCCAAGGCAGGGGGTCGGACTAGATGATCTACCTAGGTCCCTTCCGACTGTAGCTACTATGAAACTATGAAACTATGAAACTTCCCTGCTGCTGCCAGTATATGCCCATCTCCAGTACCCTCACCTACTCCTCTTGTGCCCAACCTAGAATACGGTGCTGAAGCTATATCAGTGATATCTTCAGCAGCTGTTTTCAAACATGCTGGAGACCAAGGTCTCTAGAGAAGCTGCTGAGGGATTCCCTGCTCTGTTTCAAAGAGAAATTATTGTGTGTGTTTGGAAGGCACAAACAGGAGTTGGTAGGCAGGGCATATTGAGAAGCAGTGGGGAGGGATGTGATGCAGGCTACCCATAATGCTTTGAGATTTACAAGGGAAATGATTTTGAAAATCTGGATGTTGGTGAAAAATAATGAGCACTGCTGCACAACTAACAGGCTTTTTGGACTACCAAAAAATCAGTTTAATTCAACCAAAACAGAAATTCTTTGCGTTTATCTGTGAAATGAGGAAAAATAATTTGGGGTCACCTTAGAATATTTGAAGTGGCCTAAAATAAAAATATTTTGTTTCACATTCATGGGGGAATGGGATTTTTAAGCTCTTTAACTGAGTGGGTCCCAACATTTTTAGACTGCAGATTGGCAAACTGCAGACCAGAAGTGACCGTGGACTGGAAGTGACCGCGGACCAGCAAACTGCAGTCTGGAAGCGACTGGCATACTGTGGAGCAGCATAAAGTATAAAAAAGTATATACTGAGTATAAAAAAGGGTTGGCTGATGCTCCGCAGTATGCTGGTCCAGCAGCTAACCCTCCTGCAGACTGGCACCCAACCCTTGAGGACCGGACCCCGGGGTTTGGGACCTCTGCTTTAATTTAGCTGGCTTTTCTTCTACCTCAGGTTTATTGTTAAAAATCACAAAGGCAGTTTCACAGTGAAAAGCCCTAAAAGGTTTCATTTTGAACATGTTGAGCAGTTTCAAGATATTTCAAATGTTTTTTGAGAATGTCCAGTATATTAATTGGGTGATCACAAACTATTTTTTTTTCTGGTAAGATCCTGGACTTATGGAAGGACTCTTACCCCACTTTTTCATTCAGTTTAATAGTGGAGTTGACGAGAAGATGTCAGTTTTATTACACAACAACTTTTGAGGCTTCAAAACTAGTTTTCATTCCTTACTGGAGCAGAGCACAAAACTTTTTAGAGGTTCTGTGAAAGAAAAGTGGTCCAAGTGTCCATTTCTGGATCAAGCAGGTTAGAATCTCTTCTTTTTGCTGTCTTCTGCCCTGAAATTTCACCTTCGATCTGAGAAATCACCCCACCAAGACCCTTCCCCCTCCCCGCCCCCGCCTGCCGCCCTGCAAAGTGATGCTGCTTCACAAAGTGGTTCACTATCGACGTGATAAATCTGGATAAGTAGATATTTCCTTAGAATAATGTGAACCAATGGTTGCTGAGTTTGGACTGATTCCACTTGGCTGCTGCATCAAGCTGTACATGAAATCCTTTAGGGTGAGAAATCTTAAGAGAATAGCCAGCTGAGGAACAATTACTGAATTCCCTTTCTTGTGGGCTTTTACTATTTATTTTTCCATTTCCATTCCAAACACGGAAGAGCAGAAGCACATCAAAATGAAACACTTAAAATAGTTAACCACCCTCTTCCTCCTCCTCCTTCCCACCACAACCAGGATATGTGAAGTTTTACTCAGGGAGGCCAGAGGAGTCTATCGACTGGATCATAATTAACAAGTGTGCTCTTGCTGGACAGAAAAGCTACTGTTTACTCACTGGGCACAGAAGCAAATACGGTTTGTATTTTGAGCTGTTAAATTGAAAGATCAATGAAAACACAATAATACAAGGAATTCATAGATTTCATAGACATTAGGGCTGGAAGGGACCTCGGAAGATCATCGAGTCCAGCCCCCTGCCCAAAAGGCAGGAAGTCAGCTGGGGTCATAGGATCCCAGCAAGATAAGCATCCAATTTACTCTTGAAG
>NW_017728950.1:27560044-27569833 GCF_001723895.1 Crocodylus porosus
GAGTACAAGGGGAGAATGACGTCCCGGGATTTGCTCGAGAAGCATCTATGGATGCAAGCCAGCATTTTGGTCATTCTACTAGCTGCAGCATCGCACTGCAGGCTCATGTTTATCTTGTGGTCAAAGATGACCCCCAAGTCTCTTTCTTCCGTAGTGCTAGTCAGTGTAGTACTGCTGAGCCTATAAGGATGCTGCAGGTTTTTCTTCCCAATGTGGAGAACCTTGCATTTTTCAGTGTTAAACACCATCAGGTTCTCATCTGCCTATTTGCTGAGCCTGTCCAGGTCAGCCTGCATTGCCCTCCTGTCTTCAGGTGCGGATGCTGAAATGAGATTGGTCAAGCAAGACCTACCCACAATAAACCTGTGCTGGCTATCCCTCAGGATGTTGGTGTCGGCTAGTCCATTAAGGATGGCCTGTTTAATAAACTTTTCTAAGATCTTCCCCAGGATAGAAATCAGGCTGATGGGCCTATATTTAGCCAGATCCACTTTCCTCCCTTTCTTGAAGATGGGCACCACATTGGCCTTCTTCCAGTCTTTGGTCACTATACCAGAGCGCCAGGACTTTTCAAAGATCCGTGCCAGGGGCTGGGCTAGGATGCTCACCAGCTCCTTGAGTACCCTGGGGTGTAGGTTGTCAGGGCCGGCTGACTTGAAGGTATTCAGCTTTTCAAGGTGTTCCTTCACGAGGTCAGCATTAATGGAGGGCAGGGGATTTTCCTCACCCAGACTGCCATGTCCCGTGGTGGGCATGGGCGTCCCATGGGACTGATGAAAGACTGATGCAAAGTACCCATGTAATAGGTTGGCTTTTTCCTGGGTACTGAAGAATTGGTTTTAATAAACATATTAAGCTGCCTGCATCTTTACACAGAATTAGAACCAAGTTTAGACCAAATCTATCTGCACAAACAAGGAATATCAATGTATTCCTTCATTTGGGCTTCCTGTAGGCTGGCCCCAGGTATTTTTTAGATTTATAGTAGGTTTTTTTAAAACTTTTGTGTGCATGTGTGTAAAAAGCAGTATATAAGAATATGTGCACATCTATATAACCAATGTTTAGGCCACTTTAAACCCTTTGGGCAGGAAGGTGGGATCTTAATGTGTTAATAAATGTAATTTAGAGACACTACATACAGAGACACACACACACATGCAAGGGACAAGGGAGGGAAGTACACAAAACTACAGCATAGGCTGTAGTATGGCTTCCCTGCAGGGGCTGTATAATAGGCCTGTGCAAAGTGGCTAGTGTTCACTTTGGATTTGTGGATTTGGATTCAGTCGATTCAGGGGACAGTGATTTGCTGTTTGGAAGCCATACATGCAGTGGTTTATTGACAGCAGGTAAAAGAGGCATGGGGGTTGTCAAGCCTTTACCACTGAAGGGGACTTCATAGTGTATGCTGTATTGCAGAATGATGTTGTTCTAGTTCTTCTCTGCTGTCCTTTTTCTTCTTGTCCTCACTTCCAACAAAGACAGGGAAAACTAGCTTGTATGTTATGGAAGGGGCAGGTAAGGTGGAATTTTGCCATGAGAAAAGAGAGCAGAGGTGAATTTGGGTGTGACAAAGGGGTTTTTTTTGGCAAAAGGAAAGGTATTTTGATGATCTTTCAGCCTGAAAAAGAAGTGGTTAGCAAAAGGAATTACCACTTCTACAAAAGCAGAGTGGAGGATGGCCATCCATTAGTTACCATGGATACCTGAAGTGGACATGAATGCGGTGTGAATGAATGCTGAACTTTCAGATGCATCCACCCAAAGTGGCCAAACAGATCTTGGCCTGTCATTTATACAGAAATTGCAGTTGGGTAACAAGTCACCCCAGTGTATTAACATGGGCTTAGGGTAAGTTGTTACCCCATATGGAAAAACATATTCATGCCTGGGGTAACATGTTACCCTTGGCAGTTTTTCATCCACAGAAGGCAAACCGTTCATGTAAGCTGGCTGTTCTTTGGGGATATTATGTACTACAGTGTCCTAAAAAGAGTGGTTTTTTTTTCAAAAAAAGAATTTTTTTTAGAATTAATTGACTTTAAGATACTGCACAAAATATGCATCTGGGGTAGGAAATTACCCCATGGGCACATATGACGGTTAAAATGCTACAGTGTTGCTGTTTTTAAAATGGCATGATACACATATAGCCTTAGCTTAAAATATTGAAAGGGGAACCCTGATGATTACTAAAATTACATTCTGGTGCCTTGGAAGAGAAAAACAACTCAGAAAATACCTATTCTTTTGAGCACAATGGAGACATAAATCCTATTTGTCTGTTTCTGGATTTTCTATTACCATAGGAGCTAGGCATTTAATATAAAAGAATAGTAATTTTTACTTGAATTGTGGTGATGTTTGAGAGCCCGTTCATGGACCAGGAATTCTGTAGAAGCACAGAACAAAAAAAGACGGTCCCTGTCACAGACAGCTTGCAAGAATTACTGATGCCTACTCCTCCTTGTGCCTTGTGCTGTCCTGAGCTGGAGGATGTTGCCATTCCAGAGCCACTACCAGCTCTTCCTCTGCTTACACTTGTAAGGTGTCTGTCCAGGAAGGACCACTCACTGTTGAATGGGGAAACAAGGTAGCAAATGACTGCTCACATCTCCTGGTGATGTGCTTCACAGAACATGCAAGAGAGCTCTAGGAGAAGGTGGAAAGGTTCCAAAGCATCTTCCACCATGAGGACTTAATCAATTCAATACTGGAAGAGACTTTTAGAACTGGTGGAAGGACAGCCAGAGGCAGTGCTAGAGAAAGAAGAGGACACATTCCCAGGAAAGTGGAACCTAGGAGCTTGTGACCTCTAGCATCAGGCAGAAACTTTCATTTTACACTTAAAGTGGTTTACCTGGAGAACAGATATGCAGCCATAGCAACAGAGGTAAAGGAACATGTGCTGTTGGTAGACAAGGCCAGGCTAGGCATCAGCGAGTTTAGGAGGACAGAGACCACTGCCACCAGGAGGTAGTGATGGTTAGAGCCTCCCTTCTGTTGGGGATGAAGGCATCCATCTTCCAGCCTGACCTGTTGTCTCAGGAAATCTGGTACTTGCCCAGGGCCCAGTTGCGAGATGTAATGGAAGGATTATCAAAACTCATTGGGTCCTCTGACTACTATCCCACGCTCCTCATCTATGTGGGTGACCCTGAGCAGATCAAAAATGACTACAGGGTTCTGGGTGCCAGGGTGAATGGGCCAGGGGATCTGGTGGTGTTGTCCTCAATCCTTCCAGTCCAGGGGAAGTACCCAGGCAGCAGTGGCTATACCCTGCAAATCAGTGCATGGCTGCAAAGATGGTACTGCCAGCAGAGTTTTGGCTTAGGCCATGGGATATTGTTCCAGGAAGAAGGATTGCTAGGAAGAGACAGGATCCATCTGATGAAGAAAGGGGAAAGCATCTTTGTGGACAGGCTTGCTAACCTAGTGAGGAGGGCTTTAAAATAGGTTTGCTGGGGAAGGAGACCAAAGCCCTAAGATAAGTGGGAAAGCAAGTGACCTGAAGGAAACATAAGCAGGAGGGGGCAAGAGAGGAGGCATTTTCATTCTTTCTGAAAAAATAGTGAAATCAGTTGGTAACCTCAGATGCCTGTACACAAATGCACAGAGCCTGAGAGAGAAGCAGGAAGAATTGGAAGTCCTTGCATAGTGATGGAACCATAAATGACTGGTGCCTTCTGAGACTAGGCACTATGGCAGCGAGCTGGGGACCACCTACAGATGGCAAGAGGGGATGCGTGGAAAGCCATGACTGCCTACAGAAGCCGGTGGCTACTTCGGTGGTCATCAATCCTGGTGGAGGAGGGGGGCATGTGCACCCCCTACATATCGCCTATGAATGGAACTATGAGATCCTTGGAATAACAGACTTGGTGGGATAGCTCATGTGAGTGGAGCACTGTCATGGATGGGTATAAACTGTTCAGGAAGGACACACAAGGGAGAAGAGGAGTTACTTTTTATCAAACAGCTCTTTTACACAGCTCAGACCAAGTAGGGGCTGTGCTTTTCTTTACCTGTTGCACACAAACAGGGAAGAATTGGTGGAGGATTTAGAAGTGGATGGTAACTTGGGCAGCAGTGATTGCATGATTGAGTTCAGGATCCTGATGGAAGGAAGGAAGGAGAGCAGCAGAAGACAGACCCTAGACTTCAGAAAAGTAGACTTCAATTCACTCAGGGAACTGATGGGAAGATCCCCTGGGGCTAGGGACAGACATTACACACAAATTGATTTAAGTGATCAGAAACTAGTTTAAACCTCTAACAGAACATAAGTTCAGTACACACAAACTCATTTCAGAATGGCTGAAACTGGTTTAAGATAAACCTGTTTGAATGCAGTATTAGACTAAACTGATTTGGGTCAAACCAGTTTATGTAATATCTGTCCCAGTTCCCTTTTTGGTTCAAGTTAAACCAGAATCCCACAGCATCCCAGATACTTTGCAGCCCTAGGCTGTGCTCTCTGCTCCAAAGAACAGGCTTGCCCCACCCCTCTCCCCTATATATAGGGCTTTTTGAATGTCTGTCCCTAGCCTGGGAGGCCAGTCTGAGGGGAAAAGGAGTCCAGGAGAGCTGGTTGTATTTTAAAGAAACCTTACTGAGGATGCAGGAACAAAACATCCTGATGTGCAGGAAAACTAGCAAGTACAGCAGAAGACCAGCTTGACTTAGCAGGGAAATCCTCTATCAGCCAAAACACAAAAAGGAAGCTTACTGGTGAAAACTTGGACAAATGAGTAGGGAGGAGTATAAAAAGTATTGCTTGGACATACAGGGATAAAATCAGGAAGGCCAGAGCACAACTGGAGTTACAGTTAGCAAGGGGCATGGAGGGTACCAAGAAGGTTTTCTACAAATATGTCAGCAAAAAGAGAAAAATTAAGCAAAGTGTTGGGCCCCTTATTGAATGGGGAAGGCAACCTGGTGACAGATGATGTGGGAAAGACTGAAATATTTAATTCCTTTTTTACCTTAGTCTTGGCAGGTAAGGTCAGATCCCAAACTAGTAATTCTAGCAGCACAGTTGGGAGAGGAGGCGAGCAGCCAGTAGTAGTGAAATAACAGATTAGAGATTATTTAGAGAACTTGAATGTGTACAAGTCCATGGGGTTGAATGCAATGCACCCAAGATTGCTGAGGGAGTTGGCTCATGTGACGTTAGAGCCTCTGGCCATTAATTTTGAAACTGGGAGAGGTCCTGGATGGTTGGAAAAGGGGCAAATATAGTGCCCATCTTTAAGAGGGGGAAGAAGGAGGATCTGGAGAACTACAGACCCAGTCAGCTTCACCTCAGCCCCCAGAAAAATCCTGGAACAGGTCTGCAAGGAATCCATTTCTAAGAACTTGGAGGAGAAGAAAGTGATTAGGAACAGTCAGCATTTATTCACCAAGGGTAAGTCAGGCCTGACAAAGGTGATTGCCTTCTATGATGAGATGACTTGCTTACTGGATGTGAGGAGACCAGGAGAGGTGGTATACCTTTTGATATTAGCAAGGCTTTTGGTATGTTCTCCTACAACATTCTTGCAACCAAGCTAAAGAAGTACAGGTTAGATGAATGGACTGAAAGCTGGATAGAAAACTGGATTGTTGGGCTCAAAGGGTAATAATCAATGGCTTGATGTCTAGTTGGCAGCCAGTATCAAGTGGAGTGTGCCAGAGGTGGTGGAGGCTGGTTTTGTTCAATTACCTGGAAGATGGGATGGCGTGCATGCTCAGCAAATTTGTGGATGACTGACTACAGAAAGGATGTGGACAAATTGGAGAGTTCAGCAGAGGGCAATGAAATGATAGGGGGGCAGGGGCCCATATCTTCTGAGAAGAGGATGAGGAACCTGGGCTTATTTAGTCTGGAGTAGAGAAGACTGAGAGAGGATTTAATAGCAGCCTTCAGCTACCTTAAGGCTGGTTCCAAAGAGGATGGGGCTGGATTGTTTTCTGTGGTGGCAGATAACAGAACAAGGAGCAATAGTCTCAAGTTGCAGCAAGGGAAATTCAGTTTAGATATTAGGAAAAACTTTCTCACTAGGAGGGTAGTAAAGCACTGGAACAGGTTATCCAGAGAGGTGGTGGAATCTGCATCTCTGAAGGTTTTTAATACCTAGGAAGACAAAACCTTGGCTAGGATGGTCTAGTTCAGGGTGGTCCTGCTTTGAGTAGGAGGTTGTATTAGCTGATTTCCCCAGATCCCTTCCAACAGTAATTTTTTATGATGAGCCTTGGAAGAAATTATGAGGTGTCCCTTACATGCAAATCAGCAATGTTAGTTCTAGTTTATTGCTTTAGCCTACGACAGCTGCACAGCAAGTTGTTAACTCAGAACAACTATCTTGGATAGAGTCTTTTACAGGGATATGTGAAGTGAAGATAAGACTCTGTTTAAGCTAACTTTTATTCCATTTAATTTGAGGTCTGCATGCTATCATGGGTTTATTTCAAAGGCTTGGAAAAATATTTTTTCTTATTTTCTAAAAATTTGAAGAGGATGGAAAGGATACTCCGAAAATTTTCAGGGCTTCCAAAAATTTCAAATTTGTATTTTTAATTTCCTGAACTTTCCTTTCTACATCTGGGCTTGAGACCAGCATAATGGTGTGGCAGCGTTCCCTCAGGAAATTAAAAGTACTAGTTTGGGTTCAGTGTTTCAGTTTCCTTATTAATGCACTCAAAACTAAACAAAACAGATACACCATCATTTCTTTTTTGGTTAACCTTATAGCAGAATTCATTAGTTTCTTATATTGTCATAAAACTTTTATTTTTCTCTTCTTTTTTTCAATAACCCTATAAGTGTGTCTGGCATGGATGGAAAGATTTCTTCTAACATCTGAATTATTTTCTCAATGGTTCTTACTATTTAAATAAGAAACAAATTACAACAGAAGTAGGACGCAGAGGGCAGAAATATCAAGGAATGACATCACAGCTTCTAGGCTACCCATGAAGATTTCTGTCCTTTTGGATGGTCAGAATCAAATTGTTACAGGAGATGTATTTTGTATTTATATAAACATAATAGCATATGCCAACATCAGTTGGAAGAGAGGAAGTGGCTGTTTCAAAAAATATACATTCTGGGTTGTACCATAGAGGGTGGGTATTAGACATTTCTAGGGCAGCCAAAGTTCCAATATGTTTCCTCCTTAAATCACATTAATTGGAATAGATTTTTATTTAATCAGTATAAATCTGAGGCAGCTTCACTGAAGTTGGTATATTTATAGTTTTGTAACTAATACCTACATGGAGCTGTGTTTAATGTATAGGGAGACTTGGGTTCTCTTATCCAAGTTGCAAGATATTTGTGATGCTTTTTCTTTACCATAGAAAAGTCTATCAGTAATCCTCACAATATCTAAGCACCCCCAAATTCCCTTATAATCATATGGGAGTACTATTAAGACACTTTATAGATGGAGGAACTTAGGCTCAAAGAGAGGAAAGTGAGGTTACAAAAGAAGTCTTTGTCACAGCAGAAATAGTACAAAGCTTTATATGCATTCTTATAGGACTCTACCATCACAATATCCTAGCAATAGCTGACAGTATGCAGAGGGTTAAAATCTCACTTGAAATGTTAAGAAGTATCAATGAGGGGGCGGGGGGGTGTGCGCCACCCTTCCTGACAGGCTGAGGGCAGCTTACATAAGAGAGAGTAAAACAAAAATAAAACTTGATAAAGCAGTGAACCACTGAAGAACATCTTGACCTAGTTTTGGTTGCTAAATGTCTGCCCAAACAGAAAGACTAACAATAATACTGAGGTCAGAATCTCTCTTAGAGGTAGGTTAATATTGTGTCTATTTTACAGATTGAAGAACTGAGGTTCTGTGACTTTGTCCATATCATACAATAAGTCAGCACCAAATATAGAAAGAACTGATATCACAAGACCATAATCTTTGCCTTAATGCCATACTTCAGTTCTTCTGGAATCGAGGCAGATTCATTATTGACTTCATTCAGCTATAAAGACATTCACATGCTCCAAAGATCTCCTTTAAGTTCCTTCATTTAAACCATACTGAGATTTTAATAAATTAATATATTACTAAATATGGGTAGTTCCTATCGTGCTTAGTAGTGGCATATCTCTGCACCAGTTAAAATCAGAAGGAAAGCGTGCAGTACAAAATATTTGTACTGCAGTGCCTGAACCTATGGACTGGAGATGGTTAGATGAAGGGGACATCCTCAGAAATTTTTTTACTTTTGCAAAAGGTTTCACTAAAATCTGTGATGGCATCACAGTACTTTACAGTGTTGGAGTTTGGGAGCCTCACATTCTTGTTCACTTTTGTGGGACAGACTTCATCATCCACGACATGGCACTCTCCTCTTTGGACGGAAGGCAAGGGCCCATCAGGGAAGTCCACGGCTGTGGTGTACTGTGCGTGATGATCTGGCCCGTGAGTCCAGTGCCTGGGGTGGAAATGGAACATAAGACATTGGAATTATAACTCCTGTGAGGCATAGTGCTATTTTGAATAAAAATATTCCAGGTTTTGGCTAGAATACTAGACCTTTTTGATGAAATATCAGACATTTTTTAGAAAAAAGCTTTTTTGGTGGAGAATCCAATTTTCCTTCATAAGTTTCAGTGTCAAATTTTCAGCCATCCCTATTAAGTTTTTAAATCTATATGTAGGAACCTTGGTGTGAGTGGCTATGTTTTCATAGGGTCTGTAAACCTACCCAACACCTCTGAAACTCGGGCTACTGGGGTCGATCCTATATATGGCTCTATAGGTGCCTAACTTCAGTCGACCAGGGACACATCTACATGAGATGCTACTGCACAGTCATTAGTGTGCATTTATTTAGTACTTGTATTAGGAAGCACTAAATAAATGTGCAGTAATTGGAGTTATTGTGCAGTAGCGTTGGTGAATGTCTTTTAGGTAAGGCTACTGCGCAGTAGCTTAATAGTACTGTGCAATAATGTATTAAAACTGTCCATGCTGTGGCATGCTCCTGAGCGGTATTTTTTGGCTACTGCACAGGTAGCATTTCATATAGATGTGCCCTAAGCATGTAAATATTAATCAATTCTAGTCACACAAAATTATGCCTAGGCCAAGTGAAAACTCAGGATATTTTTTAATTCAAGAAAGGAAAGAAAAAAACCCAGAAAACAACCTAAGAGACATTTGAGAAACTGTGGTCATGAAACGTTCAGTTGCATAATGTTCTCATTTGTCTTTCAGCTGAATTGCAAATATATTATCAGGCCAGCTGCCAGCATAAATTGTCCAAAGCACAGCTCTGTAACAGTGAATTGAAGACTTTAAAGGGAAGAATATGGAGGGGGAGCTCCCATTTTGTCTAACATTTGAGGATCCTCATTCATTTGAAACCATTCTGATCCCACAGCATGCCCCTATCATCATTAGCCATAGTAATAGTATGACAATGTTTGAGGTTCCCAGCTAGGCTCAGGGTGCCAGATTGTACTAGATGCTGTAGAGTCATAGGGTGGAAAGTAGTCCTTGGATCACACAAACTACTGCTAATTCAAGCTTTAAACTCTTTAAATCATCCTTTCATTTGCTGCTTTATTTCTTGTTCTGATGAATCCTTGAATAAGAAATGGCTGATGCAAATAGCTTGGGTCTCAGTTCAGGCAGCTGTTGTTACTCAAGGAAGTTGATGTGACCCAAGCGTATGTTTTAGTGTGTGCTCAAGTGTTTCATAGTTTCATAGTTTCTAGGGTTGGAAGGGACCTGAGCAGATCATCTAGTCCGACCCCCTGCCATGGCAGGAAAGAATACT
>NW_017728950.1:27570888-27603894 GCF_001723895.1 Crocodylus porosus
CTAAGCATGCAGTCTCCTGCTGGCCCCTCCTGGATGTGTGCCAGCATAATTTTCTCGAACAGCTTGCCTAGGATCGAGGTAAGACTAACTGGCCTATAGTTTTCTGGGTCCTCCTTCCTGCCTTTTTTGAAGATGGGGACCACGTTGGCCCTCTTCAAGTCCTCCGCTGATGTCTTGCTGATTTGGCAGGCAAGGTTCTTTGGGTAGATGTGATTTTTTTTTTTTTTTATTAGACCAACTAAATAGTTGGGGGGAAAAGTTCTTTGTATGCTTTTGGGCACAAACACCCTTCTTCAGGCAATGGGAGACTGCTGTGGATGAGTTCTCCAAGGTAGAAAAGCTACAGTAAACAAGAAGTTTGTGAAGATGCAAATAAGTGGAAGTTTGGAAGACAAAGGGTAGGGGAAGGAAGGGAAAAGTATGAAGGAATGCATGTGGTCAGCTGATGGCAGGTAACCTGGTGTGTCAGATTTCAGGTAGGTTGTAATGTGTCATAAATCCAAAGTCTAGATTTTCAGTCCTCTGGGAGTGATGTTGTGTTTTTTTCATAGGCTTACAAAGTATATGTCGCTGCTGAGGTTAGCTTCTTTTTTCTTCATGTTGTAAAGTTTCCATTTTAAACAGCAAAATTTGATATTTTGCACATTGCAGGGTCGTTGGTTGGGGCCATGTTGGTCTAAGGACATAGGCAGGGTCTTTGGGTAGATGTGATATCTCTTATTAGACCAGCTAAACACTCATGGTGTAGTAGCAGAGTCTCCCAATGGCTGAAGAAGGGTGTTTGTGCCCAAAAGCTTGTAAAAAACTTTCCCCCAAATATTTTGCTGATTTGGGGCTTTACTGTACTTTCAGTACACATGAGAATATCATGGTGCATCTGGCACATCTGGTAGCACTGGATGTGTGATTTATCCAACCGCTGAGCAGCATCGAAGTGCTTAAATGCAAAACTTAGTTTGAGACGCATATTGAGCCTTTTAGGTTTTAAAGACAAAAATGAAACACTTCATAATGTGTAATGCAAAAATGGCCATTGTGATGATTCAATAAGGTTTGTTTTGTCAATGTTCCTGTTGCTGGTCTATAATACTGATAGTGGATCTGAGCTTGATTCAAACCCCAGTGGAAGCTGATTTTTTGGAAGACATTTGCTCAGACTCTGTGCTTTACTGGAATTACCACATCACTTAATCAGAACTATTCATATCTCTCTAGGAATTCAAATTGCTTTGACCTGAAACAAAAACAAAACCACACATGATTTTCAGCCTAACTCAAGAAAGAATATCCCCCCCCAAAAGTATTGTTGCTTCCATCTCACTTTGATTTCCCAAGCTTTTAAAAGGTCTTGGTCCATCCAGCAGTTAAGTTGCCAGATATGGGCTATTTATAAAGTCCTTGTGCAAATTTAAACTTTAATAACTTTGGACATACACATGATGGAAGCAAACTGTAAATGGAAAATGAAAGCATAATCCTTTAAGTTTTATCACAATACAGCTCAAATTTCTAGACTTCAACATAAGCACAATCTTTCATGATGCATCATTCAGTCTGATTTTTTCCAGCACGTAAAAAACATTTTCCAGTTGCTGCTGAATGATTTCATGAATTGCATTTGTGATCCTTACCCTATGCATAACTTACACTATGCTAAAAAAACTTAATGGATTATACTTTCAATCACCATTTACAGTTTGCTTCTATCATGTGTATATCCAAAGTTATTCAAGTGTAAAGTTGCGCAAAGACTATAAATGCCCTGCACAGCATAGAACTATAGAAAATTAGGGCTGGAAGGGGCCTCAAGAGATCATCTAGTCCAGCCCCCACTCAAGGCATATTTGCCCATGCCTAAACCATCCTAGATGACCATATGAGACCTGGGTTCAGTTCACAGCTGTGTCACTAGTCCTATTGTGACCTTGGATAGGTAACTTAATGTACTTGATTTCTTAATTCCTAAAATAAGAGTAATTATTCTTTCTTCACACTAGGCCAGTGAGAATGGGAAGTAACCTTAATGTTTCATAAAAAAAAGTTAACGACATAGCTACATTGTAGTCAAAGTGGTGATTGTAGTTTTTGTAAATATTGCTAAGAAACATCAGCTAGTCTAAATCCAGGGACTGCTAGCAATGTAACTACAACAACATGAAACTCGGCATGGGCTATAAAACTGAAGATGCTGAGTAAAGTGTTGTGAATTTAGCCAGTCCTTAGCCACACCCAAATCAACTTCAATATATCATACTGCAGTGTAGACGGTACTCTACGATGTCCAGGGGAGTACCAGGACATGCATTACAATGTTCCATAAAATCATGAGCACAAAATGTCGGGGCTTGCAAAAGAATCCCTGGGCTTAAACAACTCATTCTGTTTTTACCCTGAGGCACCATCTGGTAACCAAGTAACTGTCTACTTTTTGTCTTAATTCCTGGTAAGGAAAATTCTGCCAGGACCTCCTGGGAATCACAAATGTCAGTTACATCCTTAGCATTTTCATAACTGCCAACTTCCTGTTCTGTGCAGTTCCTCTTTGGGTGAAAGTAATCTTATTACTTATTGGTAATAAGCCCTTTAGCAATTACTGTGGCTGCATGAGAAGAAAAATAAAAATCCTCATTTTGGAGACCCAGGGAGAAGAAGACAGACAGAACAAGTCAAATCTTCTTCAGTTTTGTGACTCTGGAGCTCTCCTGACTTAAACAGGACGTGGAGGGGCTGAACTGTGTTTTATGCTTGTTTACATTGAAAATTTGGTCCCTTGGGGCTGAGCTGCAGGTCATCAGCTGAGCCCATCTGTGCTTACTCACTCTCTTTATTGCAGCAATATAATAAAGAGATTTTATTATTATTTTTTTTTTTTAGGAGTGAAAGAGGATCTAGCTTCTAGCTCCAGCTGTTTGGTCTCAAGGTTCCCTGCAGGTTGTGCTTTTTCTTTTCTCCACTGTAGCACTGTGTAATCAGGACAGAACTTAATGAACTGATCCCCAGACTTGTACTGATTTAGGGAGGGTTTTTTTTCCCTGCCATCAAAACATACTTGGAAAACATTTGTAGAGCTGTTAGAATTGAAGCAATTTTCAATGATAATGGCATTTTGAAGACACCAGAATTGCTACATGAAAACATCTATTTCATTGCCATTTTTTCATTCTGTTGGAAAATTTCAAAAAAGAAAATTAGAGGAAAGAGACTTTTGAGTTTGTTTAGTGCGTTTTTTAGTGGAGAAAAGTTCTCTTTCCTTTTGTTCTCATCCTTTTTCCAGAGGACTGACATGGATGAGAGGGTGTTTTCTTTTTCCACCAAGACAAAATACACATTTGAACAAATAAAAAAATATTAAATTATTTTCCAATTTCCCTAGTATACACTTACTCATTAAGTGAGATCTAAAAAAATACACTCTAGTTTGTTAATTTTAACATGCTTATTTTGTGCCCTTTGTTTGGATTGTAGGATTATTTTGAGAGCAAGGACAGTAGTTTCAGTAATTTATTATTGCGTTGTGTTTTTGTTAATTTAAATTAGCACAATTACTTACTTAAACTGCTGTAGTACTGGTTATAGCCAGCAATTCCATTCAGGGACTGAGACCCTTCTCTGTTATGTGCTATATAACAGAACGTTGATCCTTATTCCATGGAGTTTGCCATTTCGGGACCTAATCCTGGTACTGCCGAAGTAAACAGGAATGTTGCCATTCAATTATATGGGAATAGGATCCAGCCATAAGAAATTTTCCTCTGTGTTTGGAAACCACAGAGCAAACTATGCTCTGTCACAATCTAAATAATAACAGCAATAACGCAGTTGCATTCTAATCTGTGAACTAAATTTTAGGCTGCCCAAATTTAAACTAGCTGTAGCTTGAATGTACAAAAAAAGAATTGCAATAGGAGAAATACTCTCCTATGTAGGATTTTTGGTTGTGTATTTTTTTTTGTTTAAATTACAGAAGTGCACGGAAATAGTATAATAAATGGGGAAGTTCAAGTTGGATAAAGGATTTTCAGTAGACTCTTCTCAGTTCCAGTTTCGCAGAGTCCCTTGTAGATTTACTTGAAGTTATGTTGGTTTATCCTAGCTTTATATCTGGCCCTATAATGCCAACCCAGTAGGTTCCGATGAACCATACCACAATTACAGGACACTGAAGGAATGACTCAACAGCCTTTTTCTATTTCTAGTTCCTGTGAATCTATGTGAATTATTGCAATGGTTTCAGTTCCCTTGGGTTTACAAAATAGGAATTCAAAACCAAACCCAGCTCACCTGTTTTGACATTCTAAACACGCGCATCCATGGAGTTGGATTTAGTTTCACTTAAAATCATAATTTGTCCCAAACTGGCTCAAAACTAAGCTGAGATCATGAACTTTGGCAGACCTGTTGGACAGAGATGCAATTCTAATTATTTCTACAGTTAAGTGAGCAGGAGGGATGTTATGGATGATGTGTGAGTTGAGGCTCTGCTCTGAATTTATGTGAAAGGCTTCTCCAAGTTTACCCAACTAGAAATAGGTACCTGGTCATTCAGGTTGAGGAGAGCAAGGCGGCTGGACTCTCTTGTGCACTACTGGCTACACTAACTGGTGTGTCGTAACTGTATGAGCCCAGTGAGCTATTAAGCATGGGAGAAGAGATGCTTGACTTGAAGTCATCAGGAGTTAGTACTTGGTTTTCTACAGAAATCTGAAACCACAGAAGTTTTGCTAAGCTTCCGGTTTTATTACTAAACTTTCATACAGCTTCTGCCTACCATCCATGACATTGTGTTGTATCACTGTATTGTGATATTTATAATACAGTACACCATTATATTGCATTCTAATATGGATAACTAGATACTTCATGTCCTAATTCCTTGGCCTTTTGAGTCGTATCATAACTTGCAAGAAAGGCTCTCCTGCCCCAGGCTGATTTCTCAAGATTCTGAGTCATTAGAGTTTCAGGATGGGTAATTAGTTGAGTAATTAGCACTATGGGAGTAAAATGATTTTTGTTTCTGTTCCAGGATCTGTTGCATGGTGACAGGTGCAAGTGGGCCTCAGTTTCTGCTTCTGTTTTGAATTGGAAGATGTACTTGCACATCAGCCAAGGGTATTGTGAGCCCTCATTTCTGGAAAGTTTATTATATTCCTCAAGATCTCCCAGTGTATCTGGTGCCATAAATATGTCTACCTCCAGGCATGGCAGCCAGGGCTCTCCAGAAGCTTGACCTTCTTTGACAACAGCTTGGCTTCAGCAGGTACCCAAGCCTGTGTCCTGCCCTTCTGTTCTCGCCTGGCCCACCATGCCTTGATATTATTGAAATAAGCAGAAAGCTTCTGATGTTTCTGCGGCTATGTGTGGGACTGTGGGTCACCTTTGCAGGGCTCCTGCCTCCCCTTGCCCCCATCCACATTCCAACCAGATGTTCCAGAGGTTAAACAGGAAAGAAAACAAGCACATCCTCTAATACCTGACAAGCGGTCGGGTCCACCTGAACATCCTGGGTACATAATTAAATCATTAGGGTTTGGGCTCCCCGCCACCCCTACTCAAGCCTTGCTACCAGCTTTTACACACTTGCTAATAAGTCCCGTATGGTGCCAGGGCACCCCATTATCTCTTTAAATCATGTTGAACTAAGGTTTCAGTCTAGCCCACACAGGACGTTTTCAGGCATTCAATAGTTCAATAAGATTAATAATGAAACAACAATTAAGAACTTAAAGCACTTGGAACCTTTGTGTTCCTCAACTCTGTCAGAGCTCCCTCAGGCACTGTAGTATCAGCTCACAACTTTAGGTCCATCTCCTTTACTGTTTCTCCTGGCCATGGTGGGTCCCTGTCAGTAGCTCCCACTCCTGGGCACCCGCAGTTGGGCAGTCCTCTGAGTGCCCTAGCTTCCTACATTCCTCTGCTCCAGTGTGGGGAATGAGGATACAGGGCTTGTGTTTTCCCTTCAGCCCCACTCCTTCTGTCAGCTGTCTCTGCTGGACTGGCTCCCCTGTCCAGCCGGCGCTGTACTCCGTTTATACTGGATGATGTGCCGTGCCTGCCTATACACACTGAGCATATGCTTCTAAAGCATGGCTGGTGTGTTGGCTTCATTTGCCACTCATCTACCACCGTCATGTTCTCTTACCGGGAGGTATGAGACATGGCTGGGGCATCTGGTTCTCCCCTGGGGCATTTCCCTTATGTTTTCTCCATCCCCCATTCTTTGGGACACCAGGAGCCAGCCTTGCACACCGTGTAAGGCGGAGAAGTACAATCTAGACATACCGCACCCAGACGTGAAGCATTAGGCGCACGTTTTTCAGTATTGGCCAATCTACATGAGCACTGAGGTCATGATTTGCAGCCTCCTGGTCCTTTGCAGGTATGAACCATTTTACCTTTGCACCACCTTTTTTGAAGTAATGAAGCATAATTATTTTCATTGTACAGGTGGAAAACCTGAGCTGTAGTGCCTAAGGAACATAACCAAGAATGCAGCAAAGTTTGTGTCAGAACCAAACGGGGTCTTTTAATTTATTTTCAGAATGTCAGGCCTTGTTTCTTTCTCTCACAATGTTGTAAGACATTGATTTTTCATTGGATATAAAAATTATAAAAAGCAAGGAGGGAAGGGACCTTGAGGGCTCATCCAGTCCACTTTCCTAGTTCAAAGCAGGATGAACTGTACCTACTACGGTAAACTCTCTGGTAACTGGCACCTTACAAGCCGGCATGCTCTGTTAACTGGCATGCCGGCTTGTAAGAAAAAGTGAAACTGGAAGTGCCCACTATGGCACTTCCAGTTTCTCCGAGCCCCCAGGGCCTGGGGCAAAGCAGCCTGTGCTGCCAAGCCGCCACAGCCTGGGGGCATAACAGGCTGTGCGGGGCCAGCCTCCCTGTCCTGCAGGGCCTGCAGGAGGGATGCTGATGCCACAGGAGGGACACCCCAGATATGGTGGGAGAAGCGGCAGCCAGGGCTGCTCAATTAACCAGCTTATTTTGTTATCTGGCATCCCCCATTCACAGGGGATGCTAGATAACAGAGCTCTTACTGTACGTTACTTCAGTGAAGGTTGGAGTGGCATTTCTGACTGGCCTTACTTCTGCTGCCTGAATTCTCAGTGTGTATTATTCATATTCCCAGTTGTGGATTAAAATTTATTGGGGCCCTGGACAAGCAGAAAATTGGAGCCCCCCCCACTCCCATTATAAACACAAATGTATCAAAAACTTTAATAAATAGACACATTATTAATAAAAAAATAATAAATAGACCTGTTAAATGTTTACGTGGTACATTAATAAAAAAAGCACAACACCCAACATCAAAATTAACTACTCAATTTTGCCCCCACAAAACTGAATAAAATGACTGCTTTAGTAAAATGACTAAATGCCATAAATATCAAATGCATCATTCCTTTCATATTATTAAGTTTAGTGGTCATGTAGACTCTTGTTTAACTTTTTTTTAAATACACATTTTAGTATTTTTGTAGAACTGGCTCCTGGGAACTGGGGACCTCATTCCATCTTGCCATCCCCCAGGGTGAGGCCAGGGACTGGAGGAGTCAAGTGGAGGCCCCGAAGGTGAGAGCTGTGGGTGAAGGCTCTGCTTCATGGAGGCACAGTTTTGCCATGGAAGCCACCTGCCCTGGGACAGGAGCCAGAGCCCCCAGGCAGTCAGGAATGATAAAGATTTCTCATCCTTTCCCATGGGGCTGCAGGGCATCTTTGGGTTGGCCCACAGCCTGTAGGATGATTGGTGCTCAGGAAGCAGAAACCTCCCAACACACTCCCTGCCTGGCTGGCTACCTTCAAAGCAGGTTGTGGCCGGGGCAGCAGTGTGCTTTACCCTGGCTACATCAGGAACCACTGGGCTGTAGGCCACACTCACCAGGGAGGCACATGCTGCAGGATGGCCCGGGGCAGCAGAGTTGCAGGCAGTGATGTGAGCCCCTCCCATGTCAGCGGCGCTGCCATTCTGCGCCGCAGCCTGGTGGGTGGAGCAGGCTGGGAGATACAGGGCTGATGGGCTGCGGGCACTGGCCCTGGCCATGCAGGGCTCACAGCAGATAGGGCATGGAAGATGCAGGGAAGACCCACATGATGTACACATGGAGCTCAAGGCAGAAACGGCAGGGTCTGGCTCCCAGGTGGGTACAAGGTGCTGGGCTGCAGCTCTGCCTAAGAGGCACTGGGCAGCCATGATGCTCTGACCCCAGCAAGGCTCCAGCAAGGTGGCAGCCCCAGGGGCTGTGCTCACTCCACTGCTCTTGGGACAGCAGCAGGAAGTGGTGCAGTCATGGCCCCACCTGGCTCTTCCTGCAGTGCTTTTGCAGGCACTGCCCCAACCTGTCCATGCACGACCCTCAAGCTGGAGAAAGAGACTTTTTTAGAACCCCTCTGGGAATTGGCACAGGCCTGCGGGCCCATGTGTTAATCTGCCTCAGCACTGGAGGCTGCTAGATATAGATGTTCTAATTCTCCATCCCCAGTCAACAGAGGAGATGAATCTGTTACAAGCAATGCATATAAAAGGCAGTACCATAGAAGGGCTTTGGTTCAACCACACTTCTATATATTGTTGGTAGATGGATCCAAAAGTCAAGAAACATAGGTTGCCTGATTTAGTTTGGGTCAAAAGTGACAGAAGTTTAATAAGGGACACCAGAATGAAATGCATTTCTAGGGTGTTTTATGATAAGCTCATGTATTACTCTATAAGAATTAAAAGTGTTTGTTTAAAAAAGAATGAAAATGTTTTCCTATATACCATGGAAGAATGCAGTTCTGTTAGGGCTTTTAAAATGTAGCCTTACAGCTGGGAATTGGGCAGTGAAGAAAACAGAAGGGAGGAGGGTAAGAGAAAGTGAAAAAAGAGACTAATTAAATAATTATTTCAATAAGGCCAATGAAGTAATCTGCTCCAGATGTTTGGAATTTCACGGACAGTCTCTGAATTGGTGAGGCAAGGGTGTATCTGTGTGTTATGTGTTTACTTCTTCCCCACTCTGTCTGACCTCCGCCCTCTCTAAAAGTCAATGAAGAACAGAGGCAGGCCTCCTGCATTTCCCATCTCTCTGGTTTAGATTCTGATCTTCTTTTCCTCAGTCCAGAGAACCCCACTGAGGTCAATGACTTTACACCAATGGCATAACTGAAATCAGGGCTAACCTTAACTGAGTTTGTTCATGTCTGTCATTCTTCATGTGTGCACACATGCATAAATTCTAAGAGCCAGATTTTTTTAATCGTTACATTGGTGTAAATCCAGCACAACTTCACTGAAATCTAGTGTTACACCTACGAATGTGATTAGGTCCAACTGACTGTAATGGAATTATTTAAAATTTGTAATGGGATTACTCAAAAATTACTCCATATGTGGTGTTTCAGCAGAGTTGGTTGGAAATTTTCTCTCATTTTTCTAGTAGCAGATGCTGATTCGTCAAAAGGCATTTGTTTTCCAGAAATATGTAAATTTTGAAGAATGTCTGGGGATTCTTTTTGGTGGAAGAGGCTGTCTGCTTTTTAATGTTTTTGGTATGGGACATTCTGATTTTTCATTTAAAAGGTGATTTTGTATTGAATGTTTCTATGTAAAACACTTAAATCAGAGCCAACTATTTCAACTTTATCGACAAGAAATATTTTGATTTGTTTAAAAAAAAAATTAGTTTGTATTTAATATCTTGTGTTGTTTTTGTTCTGTTCTGTGCCAGTAAAAACAACAGGCATGCTCCATCCGCAGAAAATCCAGTTTCCAACCAGAGCTAGATTTAACTTTGTTTAGTAAACTAAAACCTTTCAGTGTGGTACGTTGTCTTCTTTCCAATATATAGGTTGTGTCTAGAATTGTTTACACCAACAGGAAGTCAAATACAGCTCTAGTAACCCAAAGCAATCTATGAACCTGTAGTAGGCTTCATGTGTCCTAGGCACTCATGATCAGAAAGGCCCATATGTTCCACACAAGGAGCAGCTCATACTGACAGTTCAGCCAGACTGCTAGATGGAATTCCAAGAGTTTCAATGCCTTGCATCACACCGAGCATTACAATGAAAGGGTTTAGACTTGGCAACTATCAAACTGAAGGCCCTGCTTGCTAGCACACGGGACTGCAACACTACATGGTGCTACACATGGGGAAGCCATGGGGATCTCTAGGTCTGTATTTTTTTTTAACCAGGATGCATGGCATTTTATATTTCTGTGGCTAATTGTCTTTATGAAGCTTCAGGAAGCAATTATCAAGAGAGCTGGGATTGTACAGGTGCTAGGGAAAAGAATAGATTTGGGTGATGTGTTAAATTGGACAAGTCACTTCACCTCTCACCCTATGTCTTGTTTGTCTAGCAAGAGTGTATGTTTTCTGGGAAGACATGCCCTCTTACAATGTGTTTGTACAGCATGTAGTGCCCTCAGGTCCAGGTCTTGTTATAGATCTTCCTGGTGCTGCCATTGTACAAATGATTAAATGATTAACAAAGAAGGAAAATTCTGAGGATAATTTTTTCTATAGTTCAATAAGCTGAGGAGTAACAAGAACAATACATCCATTGAGATGATTATTCATGGAATTTGGACACTATTTATCCACTGTCATATTAATATTGTTCTTCATGGCCAGGGCTGGATTAGGAAGGGAGGAGGATGGCACAATCGCACCCTTCTGATGCCTGCTCCACTCAAAGTTTTAAACAAATTTCCTGACACAGACAGCTGCATTTTTATTCGGGAACAGCTGAAGGAGTCAGCTGACTTTATGGTGCATTATTATCTATCTGAATCCTGCTGATCTCTTCACTCCATATGTGTTAATAACCCTTGCTCCCACAAATAAAGCTGTCTTCATTTTAAATGCTGCTACAGAAGAGACCCACCTGAAGGGATAGGAAGGGATGCCCTGCAGAAGGACAGAGTGTGAAGAGACTGTTTGTCCCAGCAGGGACACTGTTTGCCCTGAAGGCGAGTGAATCTCCTTGGAGGTTGCCCTCTTTGAAGTGGGTGGCGTGATGTGTAACCCCAGCAAGGCTTGAATGAGAGGGACATTACTAAAGCCCAGGAAGAGCCCAAGCCTGGGACTGGCTGAGGGGGCTTGTTTAAAAGCGGGAGCAGTTTTTCCCCAGGGGAGAGAACAGAGGGGAAGAGAGAAAAGCTTAAGGTCAGGGAAAGGACTGCACCACGGCTGTGCCTCAGAGCCCTGCAGAGGTAGTAGGGAGAGGCTGCACTGGAAAGAAACAGTGCATCCTCTCTCCCTCTCGCCTCCCCTTGGAGCCCTTCCAGGGCAGGCACAAGAGAGGATGCAGGACTACGGGGAGACTGCTGAAGACTGCCCAGGTTTCCCTGCGAGTGAGAAGGCCTCGGGGCGGGACAGGATGCGTGTGCCAGGGGAGCCCTGGGCTAGAGGAGCAGGGACTGCTCCAGCCACTAGAAGCCCCAGGGCAGGAAGAACCCAGGGAGGGGCTGCATTTGCCAGGTGCTGTGAGGCTGTGCTGGGCAGCCTGCAGCCTGCTCCAGCCTGCAGCCCGGACACTGCTCCCTGCTATGCCAGGGACAAGGGTCCCAGCAGGAATAAGCTCTCTTGCAGGGACTGCAGGGGAGGAGCCACCACCTGCTGCACTGAGACCCTGGGAGCTTATGCAAGGGACGCCAGCAGCAAGGACCACCCACAGCTCCTGTGCCAAGGACAGACCAGTCCTGCTTTGAGACACCCAGGCAGGCGCAATGCATGCAGGGTCCTCACAGTTCTCCTGAAGCATGTAAGGTACAGACTGAGTGTATAAATAAGTTCCTGATAATTTATTAGTTGGAGTATCAATTTAATTATTTATTGTTTCCTTACTAATGGTGGGTAATTTGTATACCTTCCCAGGTATAATGTGTCTCTAAGGATCATTAACCCCTAAGCCACCATCACCAGGTTATACTTTATAACATTTATTATATTAGTTGTATGTTAACTTGGAAATAATTACATTCTGTAAACAATTTTATAATGGTCTGCAAGGTTGTTCTGATTGTAAGGGGAGGCTCCCTGCTCAGGGACCCTGCAGAAGCTACCCAGGGAGCTGAGCAGGCCCACTGGGTAACCCAGGATCCCATGATTCAGGTGAGCACATGGGTAGCATTATGCCCAGGGTTACACTTTCTATAATTATTCTGTCTGTTATCTTCTCCTGGTAATGTTTCTTTGCTAATCCCAGCCCAATTAGGTGTGCTGCTACTGAGAAGCCTGTACTGCTTGGCATTGTTTCTAAAGGATTTGAACTTGCAACACATTGGAGATAGGCAGGAGTGAGGCTGAGCTGAAGATAGGTTAAACTACCTGGTGGTGCAACAGTCAGGGGCAGCAGGGAGTTGCAAAGGAGAGGTGAAGAGGTAAATTACTGCAGTGACCCTTTCCCAGGTCACTTATTGCAGTGATGATGGAAGCTGTGGGAGGCTGAATCATTGGTGCAAGCAGGGTGGCATAAAACTGGCCTGGGCAGATCCAGAGGGGTTGGTTTCCCCAGGTAGGGGTGCTGCAGATGTCTGAAGTGAGTCATCCCCAGACACAAATTGTCTGAGGGTGGAAAGCAGTGGAGGGCAGCTATGGGCATGCTCTGGGGAAGGAGGCACTGGAATGGGAGGGAAGTAGTTGCAATTGGCCTTCATCCATGGGCCAGGTATGGGCTATCAGGGGCAAGGGGAACTGTTTCGGTAGAGGTTCTGAGAGGATAGGGCTCCTGTGGGGTGAGGAGGGACTAGGCTTTTATGGGTGGAGGGAATGAAAAGTGGGGGAGGTAGGGTGGTAAGAGGGATGTGTGAGGGCTGTGGAAATTAAATGGGCCAGGGTAGGACTTACTGGGGTGTGAGAGCAATGATGGTGTTTCATAGGGTGGGGCTGAGCATGGGTGATATGTGGAATAAGAGGGGACTGGAATCGGGCAGCATTTGAAGTCGCAGGGGCAATGCATAAAGGGCAGTGAGGAGTGGGGCTGTACGAAATTTTGACAGCAGTTTTGTTTTGACACTTTCAACTCATTTTGAGATTGTTTCATTTCAATTTTGCTGTTTCAAAGGTCGTTGAAATAGCCTTGAAACGTTTTGACTAGCCTCATTTTGTTTTGACCATAAACTGACTCCCCGGCCCCGACTGGGCTGAGTTCCTTTCCCCAGCCCCAAGGTTCGATGAAATGGTCAAAACAGGCTCACTGTTTCGACTCAAAATTATATTCAATACAAAACACTAGTTTGTCCAGACCTCGAAACTGAAGCGGGAACAGAACAGTGCCATTTCACACAGGCCTAGTGAGGAACTCTTTGGGGCCACGGTGGACTGTCAGAGGGACCCACATGCTGGAGTGAAGGAACAGCTTTGTCGATGGCCAGGCTGGGGGATAGCAGCTATACTCCCCTGGCACCAGGTGCCCACCCTACTCTAGCACTGACAGTCAACCTCCCCGACCCCTGCACTTGGTTATATTTGATTTTGCTTGGATCTTAAACTGAATAATTTAGGCTTAGGCTTCTAGTTTCTTTTCTAATTGAAGAAAAATATTTATTGTATTAAATGATGAAGCCGCACACCACCTGCACCCCCTCTGTTCAGAATCATAGATCCACCTATGTTCATGGCTTCTCATAGATTTATAATTTTGCACCACATTATTTGTGCCGTTTTCTACCACCAAAATGAAGATAGCTCTAGCTGACAAGCAACCACTAGCAACAAGTCTACCCTGTCATGTCAGGGACCAGAAGAGGCAGTTCATCAGTAGCTAAAGTGCATTCACTCTGGCAGTCCCTGGAGGGTTTCCAGGATCCTATCAAGGCATCACAAGTTAGAGCAGCAAGACTGCTCTTAGTCACTGTAGGGCTTTGTTGGGTCTAGGATTTGCATAAACCTGTTTTGAGCTCAGCATTGATGAAGCTTTTCAACCCATTATTACTTGCTTTATGTTATTATCAGATTGCTTGAACAATTAAGCAATGAATTAAGAACTGGAGACAAATATTGTAGGAAACAATATTACACTGGCAGGTGAAAAGACTAGATGATCTAATAGGTTTAGTCTTTCTCATGTATAACTCATATGATCCTTTAAAACTCCCCCCTTGGACTCATTTAACTTTTATGTACAGGAGCTTTCCCAGCAGTCTGTGGAGCCATTGCTTCTCCCAGCTTTGAAACCTGAATGCTGCTTTTACAGCGTGTGTTTGTGTGTGAGAGAGAGAGATGTGCTGGAGGAAGCTGAAATAGAATCTTGTGTGTCCTGGCAACAACATTTTCAAGGATATTAACTTCCTCAAAAATCTGCCCTTTTTATCAGATCCTTTTGAATGCAATTAAAAGAGGTACTTTGTGGGTGCACCTCCCACACCTCTGCATGCCTGAAATTCATTTGGGGAGGAAACCAGTGGATCAGACCCTCAGCTGGTATAAACCTGTGTAGCTCTCTTAAATTAATATGATTCCACTGACTTTATATCAGCTATTGATGAAATCCCACCTGTTTTTTAGAATGGCTTCCTATTCCTGACTCTGCCACTGTCTTATTGGGTGACACTGGGAATGCCATTGCAACCCACTGTGCCTTTTACATGTTACCTCCTTAAACTGTAAGCTGTTTTGGAGGGACGGTCTCATTATGCATATGCATATAGTACCATGGAAACTCCACCTCAGTGAAGTCTCGTGACTGTATTATAAATAATAATATGTATTTTAACATGCAGAATGAATTTGGGATGAGGAAACCCGTACCCAAAACACCATCCTGTTGCCATTGTGTCACAACCCCACATTCCTCACCCTCTTTCCCCAACTTCCCTTCCTTTTCTCCCTCCCATCCCCATTAAACCATTCCATAGGGCAATGTGTTTTGTTTGCTAAGACTGGTGACTAAAGGTAGCTAAACTACTTCCGGTCCCACATCTTGCCAGTGAAACTTTACTGTTAGCTAGTCCTGGGCTAGCAAGAGGGTGAAGAGCTTCAGTGGTTAATGCTGGATTAATCATAGTGAGCAGCTGGAGATCAGGAAAGCTGTAGGGCAGTGAGCAAGGCAAAGCGGGAAAAGATTCACAAGGCAAGCTACTGTAGCAGTGACACTGGCATGGAGGTATGATGGGAGATGTCTTTGTCATAGAGTGACAGGAATGGAAGTTGTAGCAGAGCATGGCTTGAGGGGATTTGTTGTGCAGCCAGCCAGGGCCATGGTGGAGTTGGAGCAGGCGTTGCTCTGATTTTGAATACTTCGATACCTTACAATGCTTCAAGAGTCATGGATGCTGATAAGTGCAACAGAAGTAGATGTTCTGACCTGAGGTCTGCTGAGGTCCTGGCAATGTTTTTCACCTCAGGGTGATATAAATGCAGGGAGATTAGGAATTACCTTGCAGTTCATATTTCATACTTACTTTGCAGCTATGAAAAATGGAAGCCAGTTGTATCATGTTCTTAAATAATGCTGCTGGTCCTCCACTTCCAGCAATAGCAATTTCACCCACACAGCTGAAAAGCATTTTGAAGGTCAGGTGCAATAATGAGACTCTGAATTTAAGTACTTTTATCTTCAGTGAAGTGGAAGGAATACATATGTTCCACAGAAGAACACATTTTCTGCTTGGCCTCTGCACTCAGTATACTAACGAGCCCATATTTAAGCTAAAATATGATTATCATTTTTTTTGCTTTTAAACATATTAAAATTTTCAGATGCATCTTAAATCCACACCTGAAGATGGGTCCTGACATGGAGTAACAAATGTGTATCAAAGGGCCTGAAAAAAAGGGCAGCAAGCAAATTTGCTGTTAGGACGGTGTTAGAATATAGGTCACTGGCTATCTGCTAGCTAAGATCACACTGTGCAGCTTCAAGATCCTCTCCTGGCCCTGATGCTCGTTTTGAATCCCTTGTGCATTTTGGTTTGTGGGTGTTAGCATGTTAAAGTGTGTAGCAGCAACTCCTTTACCCTTCAGCTCTGCTTTTTTTCCCCTCCTCCCTCCCATCTCCATATTGTGGGATCAAATTCACTTCCCATTCAAGCTGGTGGCAAACCTCACCTGACCTCATTAGAAGCAGGAAGTGGCTATGGTAGTACCTACCCGTAGCTATTTTTATTGTAAGCAGAACAAATACTTGTGTAAAATATAAGCCTCATTTGAATTAAAAAAAAAATCACAGGAGCAGTTAAACCCACATTTTTTGGCTTGTTCAACCTTGTTTGTGGGAGGGAAAGGAAACAGGTGGACCACTCTTTACTGGTTGAACATGCTTTACTGTAATTCTTTTCCTAGGCTTTTGTGAACACATTTTGGAGGAAATGTACTGGGAGAAGTGCTATGGAAAGCATGAGGTTAAAGTGTGTAGGCCTGTAGCTGGGAGTTAATAGGGACACGGGTCTATGAAGGACAAATGGTGGAATCTTTGCAGTGCTGGGAAATGGGGGTTATGAGACTGGAGGAGGAGGGGGTCTGTGGAAGATGATACTGGGGAATTGGGTCAGGAAGTATGAAGATTTGAGGAGTAAAATTACTCAAAGGTCTGCAGTAACTGCCAAGAGTAGAGGAGTGCAGGTGGAGAGGGGGCATTTACAGCTGGGCCAAAACTGCAGGTGGGGGAAAAAAGCATGAAGGTTGCCTTGTTTTCTCCACACACAAATGATCTCTAGGGCCTTTTAGGCACTTCAGTCCCACTGGAGTAAATCAAAGAGTGTCATGCAGGGAAATTAATCCTTCTACCTCCTCCTTCTCTAGAAAAGCTGACTTTTTTTTATACTCGGACTGCTCCTTGGCACAATTATTGCTAAAGGCTGCAGAGCCAGTGCATCTACGCTCTACCCCAAATTGAGGCTGAGTAAAGGTTCAGTCTTGTTCTTTATAAATAGTGGGTCTTCCTCTAACACACAGGATGTTTTTATTGTACATGGTACAGTGCATACATACTCATTTTCTCCCATCCTAGTCTCAAAAAACCCCAATCATTTGGTATTATTTTCCTTAGTGCGTATAGAATCTTTAAAAATGATGAAAGTTCAAAAAACTAGAAATATATGGCTGGCCTTTTAATAGATTTTTTTTAAACATTTCCAGCCGGCTTTTGGGCCAAACAGTGTTTTACATCATTTACCAAGGGAAAAAACAACAACATCCTTTTAAATTTATGAAACTAGCATTTTATTGTTTTCAAGTCAAATGACAGGAAACCACTTTATCTTTCCAGATCTCGTGATAATATTTGGAGAAGACTCCAGTATAAATATTTAACGAATGAAACTTTTTTGCTTGAGCTCTCTCCAGTTTGTGGTAGTGGTAACAACAGCAGTATGTTCATAATTGCCCTCAATAATAAAGCAATACAATGTAAAATAAACCAATCTCAGAACTTGCTACATACCCTTTTACAGTATTACAGCATTATCTGAATGCTACCAGTACCTACCCAGCAACTGACGCACATTTTCACTACTTCCCTGTGAGGTAGAGAAGTGGTTGTATCTGTATTTTGCAAAAGTGGGAGTAGAAGCTAGACTAAAGCCATTTCTACCTGGGAGAACTCATAACAGGTGAGAAACTTCAGTTAATAGTGTGAAGTCAGTACGGAGTAAGGAGAAATGCATTCAACCCCAATGTAAGGAGACTAAACGAGTGTAGACAAAATGAGGGGTGTGTGTGCACGACACTTTAAAGTGGGCTAAATGCTTTTACATCATTTTAATGGTTTGCACGTGTCAGTGGCCTATTGCATATTAATTCTAGCTGCTGTAGGAAATTTGGCTGCACAATGCGCCGTAAATGACTTGGGGCACAACAAACTAAAACTCCATGAAGGAGCTGCTCCTACAGCTGCAGAGTGAAGCACCAGGCTCTGTGTAGCTGAAGGGTTCTGCAGGAAATCCTGCACTTGGGCCTGGTGCTTTCCTTTATGGCTATGGTGCCCCCCAAGACTGCCCAAACTGGGTGCCTTTAGGCGAGTGCCATTGGAGGGGCGGGGGTCGCTGCTGCTGTAGAGGGAAGCATCAGCCCAGGGATGACTGTGCCCACCAGCAGGTCACCCTCCCCTCCACACTGCCAGAGAGGCAGGTAAATGTGTGTGTGCATGACCCCGGGCGGGGGGGAGGGGGGAGAAGGGTGCATTTAATCAGCCCTAAATTGAAGCGGTGTTTTTAAAAACCCACCACTTCAATTTAGGGCCCTCGTTTTGTCTACACATGCCTTAAGAGGTGCCATTCAGGACGTAAAGCCTTTTATCTTTCTGTAACTTAATCATTGTTTTTATACCTGAATGAGACTATCCACAGAGATTTCTTTCATTCTTTGACGTATGTGTCTTGACTTCATGTCTAATGGATTTTTTTCAATTTTCTGGAGCATTTCCCTGGAAAAAATCCCTGGGTGACTTATGCCCCCACCACCCTGGGAGTTTATGGTGAAGCAGAGAACTGAGCCCAGGTCTCCTTTATGGCCAGTGTCCAAAGTGCTAGTTCACCCTACCTAACTATTCCTTGTCAAAATAAAACTGGTAAAGAACATGTAACTTCACTGACAACAGGAAGCTAGTGTTCAATTATTTAAATGAAATAAGAATCTGTTTAATTTGTACTAGGTCACACAGGAGCTTCTCTTCTCATTTCTTATGCATCTAGATGGATATACAAATGAACGTGTGCCCTCCTAGGAACTTCAGCCTGTGGATCAAAATAATACCATTGTCATTTGAAAATTATGCTTGATACTCTCATTACTCCATAGGGCACTCCAAAAATGGGATGGAAAAAGATTTGGGTCCCTTAATAAAGGGCTTGAACTGGATACCATTTGAATCAGTGGAGAGAGTGACTGACTTCAACAGGCCTTGGATCCAAGCCATAATTACTGGAAAGATCCAAATTCTAAATGAAGAAATGTCTGCTGACTTGTGTGAGCCCATTCAAGTTAAAATAAAATAAAAGAATGTCTTTCCATATTTAACTTTCTCAGCCCTGTAAATAGATTTTTCTCTCCCACTCACAGATGTGGCACTGTTCAGAGGGAGTGTGGGTGTCTAGAGAAGCCAAAAAGCTCCAACTTTCCCCAAAGGCATAGAAATGAACATAAATATTCAAATGAAAAGGGGGCAAAAAACCTCAGATATATATATTGCACAGGATGTAGTATATCAAGCTTATTTAAACACTGCATGGGCCCTATTTTCCAGAAGAACAAACACACCCTTTATCTGGTGAAGATAAGAGTTCATGTTTTGGAGGAGGAGTAGACAAGGGGCTCTGCAAAGTGTCCATGCTTCCCAGAATGCAATGGGTTATTACCCATTCTGCAGACTTGCCTTTCTGCAGACTTGCCTTTCTTGGGCCCCTATTTCATTATTATAAGGTCATAAAACACTATTCAGAAATCAGTGCTCTATTGTATTGGTTCCTGTTTAGAAAAATAACAAAGGACACCTGCCTTTGAAGGAACAAATCCTAAATTGACATAAATCAGTGGGGCTCCACTGAAGTTGTTCTTTCACACATACTTTTTTTTAATTTAGTACTATGGGCTCATTAGGAGAGAACTCTGTCCTCCAGCCATGTTGTGTCCAGTTCTTGAATGCAGGACAAGGAAGAAAAACTTCCTTGCATCGTCCCATGCTACACCAGGTCAAACGGACTCAAGCTAACAGGAATGAGTGGAAATCCTCTGGGTTTTATATTTTTGTATTTTATGTTTTGCCTTAACTTTTCAGGCTCTGATTTCATTTGCTGATATAGCTGGCGAGTGCCTTCACATAGTCTCGGGGAATTTCCTGGGGTTGCCCGGTGTTGTTGTTTTATTGTGAAAAAGTAGCATTAATGGCAAGACTGTTACTGCTGCTTGAAGGATGGATCTGTCCATTTTGGTTTGTAAGTCTATATGGTGGGCTAAACATGTTAACCAGCTGATGCCTCTGGAGCTGTTTTTGTCTCTGAATGTGTAACTGCTAGTGTAATATCTTCTTGTTATTGTGAAACACCCTCTTTGAAAACTTCCTTTATTAATCAATTGCTCAACAGGGACATTGAAACTGCATTGCTAATCATCTCATACTACCCAGTCTGTCTGCAGAAGATGTTTCTTAGAGTCTTGCTCTTCTACAATGGATTCCTTTAAAGCCCACTGAAATCAGTGGAGTCTAACTATGGATTCCAGTAGGTGTTGGCTTGGGCTATGATTGTGATGCAGCCTGGCAGAAAAATAGCAGGGTTTTATTTTGTTTTTTTCTTTGTATATTTGAGATGCCTGTGCAGATTTTCTTGTGTGTGTGCCTAATAGGAAACAATTAAAGTGGGGAAGCAGATTCTTCATTGCCCTGTACCATGTGCAGTCATTTTCAGCAGTGCCAAGTAGACATACAGTAATAACAAATCAGAGTAATTTAAACCTTGGAGAAGAAGACAATTTATGTAAAAGCAGTGGAGAATCATACCCATTTAATATTAATTACAACATAGCAACATAATGTTGCAAGTATATCTGTCTGTATGCATGTTCCATGCTTCATACCTAACTGCTCCTTTGATGTGTTTCCCATATAACAAAATAATCGCTTTAATTAATACTTTGCATGAAGATAGTATCTTCCATCTAAGAATTTGAAATGCTTAACAAACATTAAAGAATGAGGACCTGACCTAAATTGATATTTTGCTACCTACCCAGTACATCCATAAGTGGTGGATAGTGGAATGGCCTTCAGGGAAGGTTACCTATGAAATAAGCAGCTGTAACGCTGATGAATAAGCAGTCACAGACAAACCAGCATCAGCTCTGGCAGAATATGGTTGGGATGGCAGATGGCAACGGTTTCCCCCCTGAAAAGCCACATATATCCTTTAATAGTGCTCTGACATGGTGAGTACAGGTTGCCACTATAATAAGCCAGCCAAGCCCCCAGCCATGGGTCTACAAGTCCTTGAAGGTGGAGCAGATGGAAGAAGATGTTAGAATCTTAAGAGCTGCGAAGGCAGATGAAAGCTGAAGTGGAACACAATCACCAGTTGTCTTGGTCTCCTTGCCATGGCATCAAGGTCCAGTTCTGTCAAGAGCCATGTAGAAGTTGATGTACAGCAGCTTCTCCATTATAAAAGAAGTCATGTACATGCATCTTCCATGAAAACAGCTTTTTCAGTACATTCCTTAAGCCCTTTGGTGACCAGCTAATGGTGACAGGAGCAGGATTGTGAGGTCTGGAAGCTCCTAGTCATGAATAGGCATGAAGACATCAGTTACAAGAAGGACATCTAGCAGTTGGATGAGACAGGGGTGTGATCCAGCAACTATAACTGTGACTGAGCAGCTCTTTTCAGGATCCACTCTATCCCCTCCCCATGTGGGGTGAACTAGAAAAGGTGCCCTAAACATAACCTGTCTAACACAGCATTCTGTTTTCCTTTCTGACTGGATAACAGTATCCAGTGGGACCACCTTTACTGTGATTGAAAATACCAGTGAACTCACACCATCATTTTCAGAATCTAGAACATCAGGGCCTTCATGGACAACTTTCATAGTGAACACCCAGAGCACCATACTGCAATCATGGCCTGATAACTCGGGCAATACAGCTTTGATGTAGCTGCACTGAGCGAGATCCAGCAAGCTGAAGGTGGGCAGCTCAAAGAATATGGAGGTGGCCATACCTTCTTCTGGAAGGATAAACAGGAAGGAGAATGCTGATTACACAGAGTTGGTTTTACTTTTAAGAATGAACTTATAAATCAGCTCAGTGAGTTGAATTAATGACAGCCATTGACTCTCTCTTTTAAACTGGCAGAGAGCCAATATACCACTGTCATCAGTACATATGCCCTGGCTCTTGATGCTGCCAATAAAACCAAGGATTCTACACCAGCCTTGACCAAGTCTTTTTTGATATTCTGGAGGGAGACAGACTTATTCTACTAGGTGATTTCAATGCAAGAGTTGGATGGGGCTCTAATCTCTGGAATGGAGCCATAGACAAGGAAGAAATATGACAGGACAATTCCAATGGCACCCTCCTCTTGACCAAATGCATGGAACATGGACTCACCATCACCAACACTCTGTTCCACCAGACAAACAAGGCACAAGACATCATGGTAATACCCACAATCTAAGAATTGGCACCTGATTGAGTATGTCATTGTCCGTGCCCAGGATTGCAAAGATGTCTGCATCACACAAATTATGCTAGGACCTGATGATTGCTGGGCTGATCACAGACTCATCCACTCAGTTATGTCACTCAAGCTGGCTCCTAAATGATGGGTGCAGCAGAAGCAATGCTGATGGAAGATCGGTGTTGAAGGGCTTGAGGACCCAAGCAAGTGACACCTCTTCCACCAGTGCCTCAATGAAAAACTGGTGAATTCCAATCAACAGTGATGGAAGAATGTCAGCAGTTATGGGGTATCCTCAAGGCCACTGTCATCAGTGCGTTTGAAGACTTGCTTGTATTTTCTACCAGGAAACATCAAGACTGATTTGATGACAGTGACTGGGAGATCCAAGAGTTGATAGATCACAAGCACAAGGCTTTTTGTGTTTGGCAAAACAACACCAACTCCAAGCAAAAGAAACTGAATCTCCAAGAAGCCAAGGCAGAGATCCAAAGGAAGACTTGTGATATGAAGAACAAATGGTGGGAAGACAAGGCTAAGGAGATTCAACATCTGACTGACATCCACAATATGCATGGTTTCTTCAGTGCCACCAAAACCATCTACAGTTCAAGCACTCGGGGACCAGGCCCCTTGAGACCTAAAGATGGAGGAGATATGATAAAGGAAAAGGGAGCCATCAGTGCTCGTTGAAAGGAGCATTTTGAAGATGGTCTCAATCAAAACTCTATTGTCTCCTTTGGACACCTGAAGAAATGGGTGTTTGAAGAGTGCAACAGCAGATCTGAAACAAAGCTCATGGTTTATATCGAGCAGTCATGATCCCCCACCTTGCTATATGGAGATGAAACATGGACAACATACAGGAGACATCTAAAGTTGTGGGAGAAGTACCATCAATACTGGCTGTGGAAGAGCCTCCGAATCCAGTGGGAAGACAGATACACCAATGTTAGAATCCTCCTGCGAGCAAACACCATGAGTATTAAGCTGATCATCATCCAACATCACCTTCACTGAGCCAGCCAAATCATCTGAATGTCTGACTCCAGACTCCTGAAGCAAGTTTTATTCTCCCAGTTTAACCAAGGCTCAAGAGGACAGAAGAGAAAGTGCTTCAGGGATGTTCTCAAGGCCAGCTTAGGAAAACGTAACATCACTGTCAATTTGTGGGAGTCTATCACCCAGGAGCATCCCAAATGGAGGAAGAGTCCTCAGATATATCATAGATAGAAGTGGAAGAATGCCTCTTGCTATTACCCTATTTACTTAATAGAGCAATGCATATATGCATCCAACCTGGTGTATCTTTCTTTCTGTCATTTCCCAGTACAAGTCTGCCAAGAGTATTTTTGGTGTCTTTGGGCAATATACAGTATGTATAAAGCTCCTACATCTTAATTTTTTATTACTATAGGGGGATCATACTCATAACTGGCATATGTACCCTGCTGCCAAGGGGATGGTTAGACTGTCAAATTAATTTAAGAGTAAGATTAGAATCATTACATTTAAAAGAGATAGTGATCTAGATGCACGCTTTAAATAAATAAAACAGATATTTAAGTATCTGTGCTGCAGACACAAGTGGAAATGTGAGGACTATGTAGTGATTATTGTTTCATTAGGTGCATCTAATGAACAATGTAGACATAATACCTCGCAATATGACCTCTATAGGAGTAAAGAGTGATTTAGCATTAAAAAAAGGATAAAGTAGTAATTTAGCTTTGGGCTGAAGGGAACCAATTAGAGTTGATATTTAAAAGGAACCTAAGAGAATTATCTGCCTAGCTGAATTTCAGTGGCATTTGGACACTTGAGGCTGGATGATCAAAACAGCTTAATTTCCATTATACCTCTAAAGAAGTGGCAAGACTTTATGAGAATCTGGGAACTGATCTGTTTTAAAAATGAGCTGTTTTAAAAATCCAAACCCAGTTTTGCTGAGCAACGAAATATCTGGCTTGGGTCTCTTTTGAAAATCTAGTTTCTACCCCACTAGGTGCTATTTGAAAGTTGCAGCAAACAGGGCAGTTTGCTAGCAGTTGGCAGAAAGCAAAAGGAGGAAGGGGAAGAGGAGCTAGGCACCAGACACCAGATCCTGCTCTAACTCTGGGAAGCTGAGTGAGCTAGGACTTCCTGTGTGTTTGGCTTGTTGAGTGTTTGTTTGGTGGGCAGTGGATTTGGGTGTGTGCTCTGAGCTAGCTGGGTGATGGCCATCTGTCAAAAGCCCTAACACCGGGGAGAAGCCAGTCCAGGCACAGCAGGATATTAAAAGACATTCCGTGAGTGAACAAGGCTGTTAAAAAGCAGTTTGCAGGTCAGTTTGTCACCCCCCTGGTTGAAGAGGAACTTTTAAGGTGAGCTCTTTCTTTTAATTAAAAGAGTAGCTAACCTACATTTATTTAGTGTAAGTAGCTAAAACTCAGCAGTTAGACTGATACTTAAGCTCTTTTTTTAAGGTTAGATGAAGTAGGTAAGCAAGGAAAAATTAACCTTTTGGAACTAAGTAGCAGTGAACGGGCCAGCTTTCAGGAAGTTTGCTAGGGATGGTCTGCTTGGAAAGAGGGACAGGAAGGAAGAGGTGGCAGATTTAAGAAACCCAGAGAAATAGCTGGAAGATGTTGCATTGCCAGAGCCACTGCCAGCTCTTCCTCTGCTTGTACCTGTGAGGTGTCTGTCCAGGCAGGACTGTTCACTGTCAAGGATTCCATCCAGGTACTAGTTTAGTGTTGTGGAGACTGCAGCTTGCAGGTTCCTTCTAGTGACATCCAGGTGGGGTAGTGCCTGTGATGTGAACAGTGCCTCCTGGTGGAGTCCCTCACAGAACAGGCAAGAAAGATACAGCAGGAGGTGGCAAGGCTCCAAAGCATCCTCTGCCATGAAGACTTAATCAGTTTGATGCTGGAGGAGACCTCTAGAACTGTGGAGGAAAGACTGCCTTGGTGCTAGAGAAGGAAGAGGACATGGACTCCATGGAAGGTGGAAGCTTGTGACTTCTGGCAGTGGAAGAGGCCAGGCTAGGCATTCCTAAGACTGGGATGATTTAGACCACTGCCACCAAGAGGAAGTGATGGATGGTGGTGGTTGGAGACTCTGTTCTGCAGGGGGAACAAGCATCCATCTGCCAGCCTGACCTGTTGTCCTGGGAGGTCTGCTGCTTGCCCAGATCTGAGATGTCAAAGATAGAGTACCGAGGACTCATTCAATCCTCCCAATACTACTCCATGCTGCTTACTAATGTGGGCACCAGTGTTAATTCCAGGGGTGACCTGAGTAGATTAAAAGTGACTACAGGGCTCTGGGTGCAAGGGTGATTGGGACAGGGGATCAGGCTGTATTCTCCTTGATGCATCTGATCACCAGACATGGGATGGTGTCACCAGTAGGGCTTTGATTTCTTTGATCCTGGGATGTTTTTCCAGGAAGAAGGATTGTTAGGAGGAGATGGGATCCACCTGATGAAGAGAGCATCTTTGCCTATAGTCTTTAAACTAGGTTTTCCAGGGGATGGAGACTAAAGCCTTGAGATAAATGGGGAAGCAAGTGACCTGAAGGAAGCACAAGCAGGAGGGAGTAAAAGGAGAGGCCTTTTCAGGCAATTGGTTTGTTACCTCAGGTGTCTATATACAAATGCACAGAGATTGGGGCACAAGCAGGAAGAACTAGAAGTGTTTGCACAGTCCCAGACCTATGACATGATTGGAATAACAGAGACTTGGTGGGATAGCTCACATGACTGAAGTATTGTCATGGATGGGTACAAACTGTTCAGGAAGGACAGGCAGGGGAGAAGAGGAGGACGAGTTGCTTTTTATGTAAAAGAGCTGCATGACTGCTCAGAGCTCCAGTATGAAATTAGGCCTGTTGAAAGACTCTGAGTTAGGGTCAGAAGGAACAACAACAAAGGATGTCATGGTGGGTGCCTTGTATTGACCACCAGACCAAGAGGATGAGGTGGATGAGCCTTTTTTAAACAGGTGGTGGAAGTTTTCCAATCACAGGCCCTGGTTCTCATGGGGGACTTCAATCACCCTGACATTTCCTGGGAGGACAATACAGCAGTGCACAGGCAATGCAGGAAATTTTTGGAGAGCACTGGGGGAAACTTCCTGTTACAAGTGTTGAAGAGATCAACTAGGGACCATGCTCTTTTTGACCTGCTTTTCATAATCAGAGAAGATTTTTGGGGAAAGTAGAAGTGGATGGCAATCATGAGATGATTGAGTGCCGGATCCCAAGGAAAGAAAGGAAGGAGAGCATCAGAGTTAAGGACCCTGGACTTCAGCAAAGCAGACTTTGATTCACTCAGGGAACTGATGGGCAGTATTCCCATGGAGGGCAGTCTGAGTGCGAAAGGATTCAAGGAGAGCTGGTTGTATTTTAAAGAAACCTTACTGAGAGCACAGGAACAAACTATTCTGATGCACAGGAAGACTAGCAAGTATGGCAGAAGACCAGCTTGGTTTAGCAGGGAACTCTTCAATAAGCTGAAACAAAAAGGAAGCTTAAAAGAAGTGGAAACTTGGATAAATAAGTAGGAAGGAGGATAAGAGTATTGCTTGGGCATGAAGGGATGAAATCAGGAAGACCAAAGTTAGAGGTGCACTGGTACGTTGGTCTGATATCAGATCAGCACCGATTATAAAGAAAATTTTCTGTATTGAAAATAGGCCTCTTATGGCCAATAATTTGGCCAATAAATGGCCTGTACATGTGCTCAGCCATAGTGCAGCATGTAGGTGGCAAGGTGCATTTCCAGGTAGCTTGGAGAGCTGCATGTAGCTGGTAAGTCTGGTATGATGGAAGGGAAGAGGGAGGGGGAAGCAAATGGGGATGAGGGGCAGATCAAGGCCTCCCTGGTGAGGGGGGAGTAGAGCAGGGGCTGGGGCAAGTGCTGCCCAGCTGTGGCGGGGAGGTGGGTGCAGGGTGGAGCTGCAGCTTGTTTGGGGTATGTGGGGAGCAGGGGGCAGCTCCCACTGCTGCAGTCTGCTTGTGCAGGAGTTGCTGGTCTGCTGGCTCATCTGGCACTTTCCCGCTTATCTGGCAGTTCCTGCCGCTGCTCCTGCCACTTGTCCAGGTGGGCATGGGGTGGGGGGGGCATGTGGCTCTGGATCTGCATGGGCTCAGGGCTTCACCAAGCTCTACCTGGTAGGGTGGAGCTGTGTTTGGGGCAGGTGTTGGTGGTGCTGGGACTAGGGGAATGGCGGGGGGGAGCTTCAGACATTTACTGTAGCCCCCCTCCCCATTCCCAGTGCTGCCATTGTCCGCCCTGAGCCCAGCCTTGCCCCACCCCACCGGGAACAGCTTGGCATAGCCCTGGCTGTACACAGATCTGGGGGCACACACCTTCCCCCCCCCCGCCCCCATACCCACCCAGATGAGCTCTCCAAGCTGTTGGGCTGGTATCAAAAATCAGATTGGTACAGGCTGATATGTCTCCTTAAAAGTTGGCTATCAGTATCAGCCCCCAAAACCTCTATCAGTGCACCTCTAGCCAAAGTGCAATCAGAATTGCAGATAGCAAGGGACATGAAGGGTAACAAGAAGGATTTCTATAACTGTGCCAGCAACAAGAGAAAGATTAGGGAAAGTCCCTTAGTGAATGGGGGAGGCAAACTAGTGGCAGAAAATGCAGAAAATGCTGAAGTATTCAATGCCTTTTTTACCTCTGTCTTCATAGGCAAAGTAAGCTCCTAGACTACTGCACCCAGCAGCATAGTTTGGGGAGAAGGTGAGCAGCCCTCAGAGGTGAAAGATCAGATTAGGGACTATTTTGAAAAGTTGGATTTATACAAGGCTACAGGTCTGTATGCAATACATGTGAGGTTGGTGAGGAACTTGACCAATGTGATTACAGAGCTACTGGCCATTATCTTTGAAAACTCATGGTGGTCAGGAGAGATCTCAGATGATTGGAAAAAGGCAAATATACTACCCATCTTTAAGAGAGGGAAGGATCTGGGGAACTACAGACTGGTCAGCCTCATCTTAGTCCCTGGAAAAATTATGGAGCAGATCCATTTCTAAGCACTTGGAGGAGAAGGTGGTGATTAGGAACAGTCAGCATGAATTTGCCAGTGAAGATTCATCTCACCTATGATAAGGTGACTGGTTTTGTGGATGTGGAGAGATAGGTGGATGTGATCTACCTTGATTTAGCAAGGGTTTTGATACCATCTCCCACACCATCCTTGTAAGCCACCTAAGAAGGTATGGATTGGATGAATGGACTGTAAGGTAGATAGAAAACTGACTGGAACGTTGGACTCAGAGGGTAGTAGTCAATGGCTCTATGTCTAGTTGGCAACTAGTTTCCAGTGGAGTACCCCAGGGGTTGGTCCTGGGGCAGGTTTTGTTCAATATCTTCATCCATGACCTGGAACATGGGATGGAATGGACTCTTAAAAAGCTTGCAGATGACACCAAGCTGGGGTGGGGTGGGGGGGAAGTAGTAGATATGGTGGAGGGTAGGGCTAGGATTCAGAGAGATGATGACAAATTGGAGGACTGGACCAAAAGAAATCTTGAATTATGAGGTACAATAAGGACAAGTACATGGTCCTGCATTTAGGATGGAACAATCCCATGCACCAGTACAAGCTGGAGGCTGACTGGATGGGCAGCAACTCTGCAGAAAAGGAGCTGGGGGTTATAGTGAACAATAAACAATGTGTCCTTGCTGCAAAGAAGGATAACAGCTTACTGGGCTGCATTAGTAGGACTGTTGCCAGCAGATCAAGGGAAGTGATTATTCCTCTCTATTCAGGACTGGGGAGGCCACATCTGGAGTACTGTGTCCAGTTTTGGGCCCCCACTACAGAAGGAATGTGGACAAGTCGGAGAGAATCCAGTAGAGGGCAGAAAATGGTGAGGGCGGTTGGGGTACATGCCTTATGAGGAGAACCTGAGGGAAGTGGATTTATATATGCTGGAGAAGAGAAAATTGAAAGGGGATTTAATAGCAGCCTTCAACTTCCTTAATGGTGGTTACAAAGAGATAATCTTCTACATTTGACATCAACTTTGCTGGGCTGGCTGCATCATCCAAATGTCAGTTTCCAGACTCCCAAAGAAATTTTTATTCTCCTAGCTAAGTCAAGGTGTACCCTCAAGTGAAGAGTAGAGAAAGCGCTTCAAGGACGTCATCAAGGCCAACTTGAAAAATGCAACGTTGACATCAACTCATGAGAGAACATCACCCAGGAGCACCCCAAAGGGAAGAAGAGTCTGTTGCAAGGATCTCAGTACTTTGGATCCTCACAACAACAACAAGAGATAGAAAAGTGGGAGCAGCAGAAACAAGTGTGTTGTGGACCGAACCAAAACTCCAGAGCCACCCACTCCACACAGAAACACATGCCCAAGTTGCAATAGACGCTGTCGATCCTGGATCAGCCTTGCTTTGGTCCCACAGATAGGGCAGTCATGGAAGATCATCATCATCATCAGTAATCCCTTGCAGAGAGGATGAAGGTAAACTGTTCTCAGTGGTGGCAGATGACAGAACAAAGAGCTTTGGTCTCCAGTTGCACAAACGGAACTTTAGGTTAGATATCAAGAATAATTTTCTGATGAGGAGGGTAGTAGAGCACTGGAACAGGTTACACAGAGAGGTTGTGGAATCTCTATCCTTGGAGGGTTTTAAATAGACAAAGATTTGGCTGGGATGGTATGGTTGGGCATGGTCCTGCTTTGAGTAGAGGGTTTGACTAGATGACCTCCTGAGATCCCTTCCAGCCCTAATTTTCTGTGATTCTGTATGCTTCATTTCTGTTGTGTGATGCTATGTTCTACAGGGATATTGGTTAGAGATGAGGTGCTTTTGAGAAGAACAGCAAAATTTTATCACCTTTCAGGACCCCATCTCTCTCTTGCTGTCTGACACCTCTGATAAATAGCATAAGTTTCAGGGAAGTTATTTGGAAAGGATATATCTGTGACAGAGCAAGGGAGTTATCATGAGTCAGAATATTAAAAGGTCAGTGTTATTAATGCTGTTCTGTTTTCAGTTAGCTGAGCATTACAGCACTTTTTACAAGATCTCATACCTCTCATAATTCTTAGAATAAAAATGGAACAATTTTTCAAAGAAGCTTAAGATTTTTCTAATGTTAAGAGACAATATTATTTTAAATTTCTGCAACTTCACTATAGTGAAGTATTGTGTTAAACGGTAGAGATTGGCTTAAAATAATATGATGAAATTTTAAAAGCTTGCATGTGGGTATGAGAAATAATTGGTTTTGAAATCAAATGAAGCATGCAGCATATATTTAAATTGAAATATGCCCACTTGAAGACCTATTCTAGACCAAGACTAAGTTTTCAGAGCTAGTGTTTAGTTAAAAAAAAACAAACCCCAAACAGCCCTCTCCCCCCCCAAAACTCCCCCAAAACAAACTACTTCTATTTCTGAGCTGGTATTTGGTAAGAAAAAAAAAATACTTCTACTTGTAAAATCAGGCTAATTATGTATTCAAACCACTAATGAATTATTACTCCACGGTGTGATCATTAGCAGATCATTGTTAATAATTCATCAGTGAGTGAAAGTTGTAAGTTGACTATATGAGGGTGGCTGATTATACAAGTAGACGAATCGGTGTCTCCTAGAAGTCCCCATCCAGCAAGGCAATGGGCAGATCAAAGTTAATGTGTATAGGAGTAGCAAGGAGAGAGAGCTATATTTATATTTATATTTTCACTAGTCAGTACCTTTCACCTGCTCAGTGGATTTACTTCAGAAAAAAATATAATGCTGCAGCCTTATCTGGTGTAAATCAGTGTAGGGTTATTAAAGTCTGTAGAGTTGCACTGATTTACAACACCTGAGGATTTGGCCATCAGATAACATAGCTGCAAAAGGAGATTGTAAATACACCACCTGCTAAGTTTTTTTTTTAAATTTATTTCCTTCTCTCCCTTGTTTAGTAGTGGATGAATGAGGTACCAATCCTGAGAACCTGCTTAGAAGGGGAGCAAAGGGAGCACCTCTTCTGTAGCTGGCTCAGCCACCACGACAGCTGGAGCTGACTTGGCCCCTGTTGCCACTGTCACCCAGGGCACAGACCCTAATGGCTACACCTCTATGCTTGTCTTTCTGTGCTATCATCTCATGCCTTCTGCATTTCTATTTCAAGCATGCAAAACACATATAATGGAAAAAATGCAAGATCTTCAGCTGAGGTAAATCAGCAGAGCTTTATTAGCTTCATTGGAGCTACGTGTATTTACACCTGGCCCTAAGCGTGGAGCACTGCTCTCCATTTGGAATTATACTCCCCAGCCTTTGCTTTTATGTGTTACAGTGAGCTTGGGTGTACCCTGACAACAAGCAAAAGTTATTTTGAAAAATATTCTCTGAGGGGGAGATTTCAAGGGAACAAAGGGCAGCTGGGTATCTAACTCCCGTTTGTGCAGTTGAAAAGGTACCCTTATCTTGGTGATTAACTTAATTTTCATTTTGTTTATTGGTAAAACTTGGCTGGCACTTGCGTTCTTTTCCTCCTCCCTTGCCCCCCTCACTACCCCACTCAATTTTAGTTGTTGAGTAAAAGCTCTATATGTAGCTGGCAAAGAGCTGCAAGTCCCTGACAACCATCATAATAGAGCCAGCTTTTTGTAGCAGGAGGTGTCAAACAGCAAAACATTATGAATGACAGTAATACAACACTCAGTGCTACAAACTGCTGTTTCTCCCGAAGGATTTGTAGTGGATTTCACATTGTTTTTAACCCTTTCCTTTTAAGAAAAGTAAATTATTTAATTTTTTTTTCTTTCTTCCTCTTTTAATCCCCTCCCCCCCTTCCCATTTTGGGGGCTTAGGCAGAGGCAGCTGCTATTTTTTTTCAGCAGGGCAATGTGAGAAGTGTCTGGGTGTGTTCACACAGATCAGATTGATATACACATGACTAGACAGGAAGTGCTGGTATGACAAAAGCAAGATGTGGCTCAAGTTTTCCAAAGATCCCAGTACCCAGTGCATTGAGGAGGCAGAATTTTGGATCCTCTAGTCTATGCCACTTCCATCACAGATGGTAGCCAGTGTCTCAGACTAAGCTGAGTTGGAAACTGATGTCAGACACCCAGTACAGGCAAATGTGAAAGGTTGCAGCTCAAGCATCACTTGTGTGGGATGTTTAAGTGCCTTCTGACTTCCAGAAGTGGTAAGAGCTTGACTGAGTTCTTAATCATGATGTCATTCTGCAGCCATGATCAATTTATGGGGTTTGGTTTTGATTTAACAATAGTATAAATCAGGAGCAGAGCTAAACCATGCTTTTGGGGAGATACTATATTTGTGAAAATAATGTAATTCTGTGTGTTCCAAAATTATGTGCAGGGACAGCTACCACAAGGCTGGGAGGGGGTGAGGAATCATAGAATTGAAGGACCAGAAGGAACCTCTAAGATCATCAAGTCTAGTCCCCTGCCATGGGCAGGAAGCTGTTGGTCTCAGATGAGCTCAACAAGGTGCTTGTCCAGTTTCTTTTTGAACACCTCCAAGGATGATGACTGTACCACCTCTGCTAGGAGTGTGTTCCAGATTCTAGTGACCCTTACAGAGGAAGTTTTTTTTTCTTATGTCCAGCCTGAACTTACGCTCTGTCAGCTTATGACCATTGGTCCTTATCCTCCCTTGAGGTGCCTTCCTGAAGAGTTGCTCCCCTAGATCTTGCTGCTCACCCCTGATGTACTTGTAGGGAGCTATCAAGTTACCTCTCGGCCTTCTCTTAGACTGAACAGGCTCAGTGTCTCAGAGTCTCTCTTCATGGGACCTATCCTCCATGCCCTTAATCATGCAGATGGCCCTTCTTTGCACCCTCTCGAGCTTATCCACATCCTTCTTGAAGTGCAGTGCCCAGAACTGGACATAGTACTCCAGCTGTGGCCTC
>NW_017728950.1:27604364-27608442 GCF_001723895.1 Crocodylus porosus
TCCCATGGGAAACAGAATCAAAGGCTTTACTGAAGTCTAAGTAAATTATGTCAACCTCATGTTCCTCATCCAGATGGCTATTTACCTGGTCGTAGAAGGACACTAGGTTTGTCAGGCATGATCTACCCTCAGCAAAACTGTGCTGGTTGCTCCTTAATAACCCCTCAGTTACCAGATTGTAATTGATGGCCTCCTTAACAAATTTTTCAAAGGTTTTACTCGGGACCAAAGTCAGACTGACCAGTCTGTAGTTTGCACAGTCTGTAGTCTGCAGGTTCATCCCTCTTCCCTTTCTTAAAGATGGGCACTACATTGGCCCTCTTTCAGTCATCCAGGACCATTCCGGAGTTCCACGACTCTTCAAACAACTTTTGCCAGTGGTGATGCTATAAGCTCAGTCAGTTCTTTCAGGACTCTCAGATGTAGGTCATTTGGCCCAGCAGACTTGAAAATGTCCAAGTTTTGTAGGAGATCCCTCACCTGTTCATAGATTTCATAGATATTAGGGCTGGAAAGGAGCTCAGAAGCTTGAGTCCAACCCCTGTCCCAAGGGTAGAAAGTCAGCTAGGGCCAAAGGATCCCAGCAAGATAAGCATCTAAACGTTTCTTAAAAGAGTCCAGAGTACTCCCATCATCAGTTTGGGACTGATTTCATGTAGTCTGCTTGTTCCCCATATTCCCTGGGCTCTTGGTTAGGTGAACAGCCCCCATTTGATTTTAGGAATACTGATGTGAAGTATGTATTTAGGAGTTCAGCCTTTTTGCAGGGATCGACTATGAGCTACCCCTGAGTATTCAGTTGGAGTCCCACAGTGGACCCTGGTGTTTTTAATGATCCCTATGTATGTATAGAAGGACTTTTTGTTGTCCTTTATTCTAGTTGCCAGCTAGACCTCCATGCCTGCCTTGGCTTTCCATGTCTTGTGTCTGCTGACCCTAGTGATATAGGCATGAATGCCGTGTGTCCCCGGAGGCTGGGGGGGCATGGCAACTGCCTGCAGGCAGCAGCGGTGGCAGCAGTGGCATGGTAGTGGACAGCAGGGAGTTCCTGCAGGTGGCCATGATGGTGTTAGCAGTGGGGGGGGAGGGAGGATTGCCAGCACCCACCAGACCAGTGGTCAATGACCACCCGCAGATGCTGCTGGCAGTTTCAGCAGTGGCCAGCGGTGATCAGGGACTGCCTGCAGATGCCACTGGCGGTGTCAGCACTGGGGGGTGGGGGTTGACGAGTGGTCATGTCTTGCAGGTGCCGCTGGCAGTGTTGACAGTGCTTTTTGTAAGGGGTATACTGCCAAGCTCAGGGGGTACACATGCACCCGTGTGCACCCCCTACGCATCGCCCGTGGATATAGGTGTATTCCTCTCTGGTTGCTGAACCATTCTTCCATTGCTTGTATGCTTTTTTTCATTTTTCAATAGCTCCCCAATATCCCTGTTGAGCCAAACTCGTCTCCTGGCTCCTTTCTCGCTTTTTGTCCATGTGGGGATGGCCTGTTTTTGAGAGGTGAGAATTGCCTCCTTAAGAAAGCACCACAGGTCCTGAACTCCCAAATCATCCAGTCAGTTTCTGAAATCTAGGACTTCTGTTTTGATGACTGATTTCCCGGGCTTATGGTGAATGGTGAACCTAATTGGGTCTTGATCACCGTTGCCCAGAGTACCACCAATCCCCAGGTCACCAATGATGTCCTTCCTTTTGGTCAGCACTAAATCCAGAGTGGCCTTACCCTAGTAGACCCTTCCACAACCTGTGTCAGAAACAGATTGCTGTTGCCATGAAGTTGGCTGACCTACTGCACGTGGCCAAATGGCCCTCCCAATAGATGTCAGCGTACTTGAATTCAGCCATGACAATCATGCCTCTAGTGCTAGCTGCCTCAGTCAGTTCTCTGGAGAATGCCTGATTACTCTTCTCTTCTTGGGAGGGAGGCCTGTAGTAGTCTCCCACCATCAGGTCTCCCTCTCCTGATCCCTCTTGTATCCTGACCCAGAGGTTTTCAAGGGACCCTTCCCTGCTGTCAAACCTGACCTGCAGGGAGGGGTGCCACTCTTTCGCATAGAGGACTACACCTCTTCCCTTCTTCCCAACCTGATCCTTCCTATAAAGCCTATAGCCCTCAATATTCACTGTACAATCATGTGTGTCATCCCACCAGGTCTCTGTCAACCTAAACAGATCAAATTCCTCATCTACCAGAAGGACAGCCAGTTCCTCCTGTTTATTTCCCATGCTCCCGGCATTCCCATAAAGATGCCTGAGTTCTCACCTAGTTGTCTCAGGTTTTCTGTTGTGCTGCCAGTGTCTCAAGGTGTCAGTACTTATCGGGACATCCATTGCTTGAATGTCCTTCTGTGTATCTTTGTGGCTAGAGGATTCGTGTACAGCAGTGGAATCTTCTCCCCTGACCCCAGACTGGGTGCAAGAGGACTGAGGCACAGAACTGATGCTGGTGTGATCTCCTTTTGCCCTATAGCAGAGTTGAGAATTCATTCAGTGCTTTTTGTCAGTTAAAAATGTAAAAGTTTTGCTTTTCATTTTGAGAAAAAGTGAAAAAACTTACATTTGGTTCAATCCAAACAGACTTTTCATGTGTGTATTTAATATACCAAGCCACAAAAATCTACTTTTTCTGCAACCCTACTACAGAGAAGTCCCAGTCAAGTGAATGGAATAATGCAGCCACAAAATTGATGTGGGCAAGATTGATGTGATTCCCAGTTTCACCCAAACATATTTATTTTTTATTTATTCATTAGATTCATATGCTGCCCTTCCCAAAAATATCATGGCAGCTTTCAATAAAAGGCATAGTAATTGAGATATATAAAACAAGAACTCTCCAAACAATATCCTAAACAGTATCCTAAAATACCTTGCTTGATAAATTCCTGCATGAATAAAAAGATCCTGCACTTCTTCTGGGAGATGTCCACGCTAAGCCTGGCTTCTGGCTGGCGTCAAAGGTGGAAGAGAATCCAGTTCAAAGGGGTTACTACTGAGAATGACCTCCCATGCATTTTTGCCAAGCAAACTTGGCATACTGATGGCATTTGTAGGCGGTTGCTCTTGGATGACCTTAGGGATTGTGGAGGAACAGAAGGGCCAATATTCTGTCTGACATGATCCTGCCTATGCCTAAGCTGAGGACCCTAAAACTTCACTCCTTAGGCTGAAAGTCTGTAAAAAGAGTTGTATTCGTGTCAGGTGGTAGGACCCGATGCGGGCACTGCAGCCGTGATGACAAATGTAGGTAGATTTTTCAGATCTGTCAGGGAAATACTGGGGGGAGCGGGAGGAGGAGGGAGATCAGGGTTTGAAGATGATGACAGAATTTTCTTTTCAAAAAGTACATATTTTGTAGATGAATAAATGAGCACAAGACATGTGTTAGCTTGTGGTAAAAACACATTCACTGCTCATTTCCAAGAACCTGGTACATATGCCTGGATTAGCAGAAAAGATAATGACTCACATTAATAGAGCGCTAGGAGAGCAAAGCAGCTGATACATTTCACAAAGTGTTTTCATAGTTTCATAGTTGGTGGGGCTGGAAGGGACCTGAGCAGATCATGAAGTCCGACCCCCTGCCATGGCAGGAAAGAGTACTGTGGTCAAACGACCCTGACAAGGTATTCATCCAGCCTCCTTTCAAAGACCCCCAGGGTAGGAGCCTGCACCACTTTGGTTGGAAGTTGGTTCCAGATCCTAGCCACCGTGATCATGAAGTAGCGCCTCCTGATATCTAGTCTGAATCTACCTTCTGCCAGCTTGTGACCGTTATTCCTGGTCACTCCTGGCAGCGCTTGGGGGGAAACAGGGACTCCCCCAATGCCTGCTAGTCTCCCCTGACCGGTTTGTAAATGGCCACTAGATCCCCGCTCAGACTTCTCCTGTGGAGGCTGAACAGGTTCAGTCCCGTAACCTCTCCTTGTAGGGCCTGCCCTGCTGCCCCCGATAATGCGAGTGGCCCTCCTCTGGACCCTCTCCATGTTGTCCACATCCCTCCTGAAGTGCAGCGCCCAGAACTGGACACAGTACTTCAACTGCATCCCCACACTGCCGGCCCATGTTCATCTT
>NW_017728950.1:27608542-27646627 GCF_001723895.1 Crocodylus porosus
GCGCCCAGAACTGGACACAGTACTTCAACTGTGGCCTGACCAGTGCCGCATAGAGGGGGAGGATCACCTCCTTGGACCTGCTTGAGATGCACCTGTGGATGCATAACAAGGTGTGGTTGGCCTTCCTGACTGCTTCCCCACACTGCCGGCCCATGTTCATTTTAGCATAAATAATGACTCCAAGATCCTTTTCTGCCTCTGCCCTGATGAGAAGGGAGTTCCCTAGCCTGTAGGTATACTGCTGGTTCTTCCCCCCACCAGGTGCAGCACCTTGCACTTGTCAGTGTTGAAACCCATCCAATTCTCATCTGCCCACCCCTGTAACCCGTCTAGGTCTGACTGCAGCCTATTCCTCCCTTCTGGCGTGCCTGCTTCCGCCCCACATCTTTGCCATCTGTGAATTTGAACAGTGTGCTTTTTAGACCTTTGTCCAAGTGTTCAACTGTGCCCTGGGGGACCCCACTGTTTTGATAATCATGTGTCAACAAATAGTGTTGTATCTGAAGTTTATATTAAATACTTGAGAGATGGAGAGAGAGCTTGAGATGAATAGATCATTTCACCATTGCTGAAATCAAGACTTGATTAATGCTGAAGTGCACACAAGATCACTGCACACCTGTCTGGGATAGGAAGTGAAGAATGCTTCATGCTAGTACTATGCAACCTGTGGTACAGAGACCATGGGTCACTCTCAAGGAACTAACCTGTGGCACTGGCATGTTAGTTTTTAAGAAGAATGAAAATTTGTTTCCTTAGCTGGCCCTGTGTTTTTTTAACTGAACCTTCAGAATCAGATCCATTGCTTCTTGAACTTCTCTGGTGTGAATGAGGTGTTATCTGTGTAATATCTGCTACTGTTGCTGTTTAACAGTACCCATCCTGGTGCTTTGCTTTCTTGCAGATAAAAGGACAAAGAAAAGAGGAGAGAGTAATTGTTACTGCTCCACTGCTGTTTCAGTGCAAGAGCTCCAGAAAGACCAAATTAGGAATCTGACTGTTTTTTCCTGAATTTATAGGAATTGTCAAATTATTGTTTGTGGTTCCTTGACTATCTCTAAAGCTAGAAATGATGAACCCCACCCCTGAATACAAATGAAACTAAGAGTAGGGACATTAACTTTTGGGTTATATAATTTGTTCCTAAAGAAGTGTATTTGTTTTGCTGAAAAACAGTGTTTTAGTTTCCTGATTTTCATTAAAATATAGGAAAACAGTCACCAGTTCAGTTGAACTGTCATTTTTTTCATTTAAAAAATATTTGCAAACACCTCAGTGGAATACAGGCCTTTTATACACAGTTTTCTGTCTAAATACACAAGCAGGCAAAGGTGAGAAGCAAAGCTAGGTTGGCTAACTGAGTTTTAGTTCTGTGATAAATTCTGTGGAATTCCATTTCAGTCTGAATGAGAATGAAAATTTTAAATATCAAAATATACCATGAAATGTACATTCCAAATGTGTTTTGTTTCAGAAGCATCAAAACAACCCAATCAAAAAGAAACCCTGAAACTTGCATTTTAATAAGGTTGAAATGCTAACATTTAAAAGGATCGAAGTGAAATGCTTTGATAATTTCCCGTTGGAAAAATTAGCATGATGAATCACTTCCTGTGATTTTTTCCCCCCCAATTTTGTCAAATGCTACATATTCTGATTAAAAAAAAAGCCTTGTACCCAATCTAGTAGGATTTGTCTTGTCTCAGATTATGCAGGAGGGTGAGGGAAGATCTGGGAACTGAACCCACATTTCCTGACTCATAAACTAGTGCCATGTCTATTAACCCATCTTTCAATGAGCCTGAGTGCATACTACAGAATCTACTTGGTTGGATTCAAACAGCTTGCTGTGTCTGCCGAGGGTGCAAAAAAGTTCTTTCTATATGCCTCTGATGAAAAGGATAGCTTCTTTTCTCCTGAATGGGAGTAACGTGTGGGGACAAAATAGTCTTAAATTCCTCACCAGTAACCTTAATAAATACACTGTAATAATTTTGAGTTCTTTCCCAGGAGTCTAAAGTTTTATGCTGTTGGTTTTAGCAACTTTTTCTCTACTGTGCCCCATGTGCTTACACACTGCATTATTTTTATTTAACAATTTATTTATTGCAATGAATAAACAGAGTTATTCAATAGACAAATAGCCCTATATATATTTTCCTGGATATGCTTGTCCCTTGAGTCATGTAGAATGAAAATCATTTCTACATGATTTTCATGTAGATGGGCCCTCTTTCTTAAGCAAACTAAAACTCTCAGAATTGCCAGCTCTCATTCCTCTGGCACAAAACCCATTGCTGTTATTGAACAGTATGCTGAGCGAGCGTGGGTATGCTGTGCGTGCAAATGTTAAAGGGTGAGGACCCGCCTTTGTTTAATGGCTGTAGCATGCAGCTATCTGCTCATAGGAGTAACAATATATCATTGTGAATTCTCTGCCTCCAAGAAAAGAAAAATAGTAATGAACTCACACAATCCTCTTTGGTTTGGCAGTTGTTGCTGTTTGAGAGTTGATAAAGTTTAATATTTATCCTGCTAGACTTCTAAATTGGGTAAGCAAAAATAAATGTCAATTTTATTTGGTAGAGCAGAGATCACATCACAGTTATCTACAAGTGCTACTCACCGGGGAACTGAAACTTGTTGCAAACTCTTATGCACACAAAGTGTCTTTACTCATGGAAATATTACTGTTGATCTCGCTAAACTCATATGAGTAAATACAAGTCAGCATAATGGTCTCTAGGATCAGATTTGAACACTGCTTCGGCTCTGTATCAGTTATTAAATAGCCATACCTCATGGCTGGCAAACTGATAAGAAAAGAAAAAGAGATTGCTTAGTTTAGTTTCTTTTTCTCCTTTCAGAAGTAGAAGCCCAGTGCTGCGAGTTTTTGTGAACTTGGAAATCTTAGCTCATTTCCAAGTGAAATCAATTAGATGACTCATGTGAGGAAGGGTTGTTTGGGTGAGTAAAGGCATGTAGGATCATGCCTTGTAATTTTATCTACCAGATAAAAAAAATGTTGCTCTAAAATGAAGATATTTTGCAAGACCTAAACGTTGTTATTTTAAGCAGAGCAATTACCATTTAATATTACTGGAGCCTTCAACAGAACTTTTATCCAAGCATCTCAGAAGAAGAAGGATTAAGGAACATGGCATCACTGCATCCCTGTGGCAGGTGTGGAAACGTAGGCACAAGAAGGCTTGTAAGTAATTTAATTTAAATGTAGCAAGCAGCCTATAGAACAGTAGGAAAAAACCGATAACTCTTCTGCTGCTCAGCCCCATGTTTTAGCAAAGCCCTGTAGCTTTCCTGCCCATGTGTGTCACAACAACAGAGGAAGGCTCTATGCCTGCGTTTGACCCTCCATTTCTTATGGGCAACCACTGAGAATTCTTGGTTTTCATATCCCAAGTAGGGTGATACTGATGGAAAATCTTGGAGTTTTCTCCTGCTTCATTTCTACAAAAAGTGCTTCCTGAAGCTCTCGAGAAATGAGACACTCACTTCCATGAGGGTAATACTGCCTAGTGAACACATATTTGACAAGTTAATGAGTTTACCTTATTGGGAAATGGCCTAAACCCATGTATACGCACGGCAAACTAGCATGTATAATAATTGGAAAAGACATCATGGTCGTTCTCTGCATAGAGACTGGAAATGGATTTAGCAAGAAATGCTGTGCTCACTGAGTCAGATCTCATTCCACAGCAACAAATGAGGTCTATTTCAGGTCAGGGATAGGGTCATTGACAGGCCAACAACAATCAGGTTCCTGCTGCACATGCCTTCAGCTCATGGTATGTGCTGGCTTAGAGTCTCAGCATTCTCCATGACAGATAGACCCCCTCCTCCGCCCTCCCCTGCCCAAAGAAAAAAAAGTACCTCCCCACCCCCAAAGAAATCATAGGGGACAATATGTACTCTCAAAGTACTCGGCCTTTTCGTTACATCTCTCCCCATATGTTACCTCTCCATCAGGCTAAATATTTGGATTTGGTTCTTTTGACATGGCTGTTTTTCAAAAGACCTCAGGAAATGTAAGAACAAAGCCAAAACAAGCAAGAAGTTCTGATGAGCAGTATCAATAGGGAGGTCATATTAGATTAGTTTTTCTTGACCTAGGTCCAAGGCCAATGGAGCAGTCACCTTCTGGTGTGTGTTCAGGTCTCTGTGACTCAAGACTGAACTCAACATCTGCAGAGCAGTCATCAGGGCCGGTGGCTGCAAGGAGGTGAGCATGTAGCTGAGCTCTCCCTTATTCAGTGATACTCTGTGGTCACTTGCTATAGCAGCTTCAGAAGTATTAACCCAGTGATTAGTTCCTCATTCCTTTGGGTTTAAAGCTCGTTCTTCTGTTACCCTCAGAGCACAAAAGATTGTGGGAAGCAGCACTGTGGTCTTGATGGCTGATTGGTGTAGGTCTAAGATATGTCTACTGTAAGGGGCACGGTCCTGAACCTGGACTGCTTTATTACTGGTGAGTGCTATTCCAGCTATGGTTCCTAGGGAAGCTCTTCTTTAGATAAATGTTTGCCTTGATGCAGCATGGTTATGGACCCAGTGGGAGAGAACTGGGAAGACAGCAACTGTCACACCTAGCAGCTGGATGCTCCCAGTAAGCAATTATCTCTGTACTTTAGACTGGGATTCGGTTGCTGTTGATGGGAAAACAGGGCAGAGGTGAGTAAAGTGAGGGTTTGTACATTCTTATCTGACTTAGCTGAACTTCTCGGGAGAAGATGGCACTCTGCGTAAAGACTTATAAAGACCTGGGAAAGGGATATTTTAAATGCAGCTCCCATTGCCCTTTCAATATGGGTTACAGGCTTCTGTTTCACAAGCAACATTAGTCAGCTGTTAACCCAAGCCCTAGAAAGTGAGCTGCTATGTGAGAGGGGGCTAAGGTATTTGTAAGGGCCATCTGAATGCTGCCATCCATAGTCTCAGAAGAGTCCATATGACACACTTACTGTGGTCAGTGGTAAAAACTGAGGTGCTACTCCTGAATGACGAACAGATAAGAATATATTTATAAGCATGTGCTATATGATGGGCATGTAAATGGCTTGTAGAAACCTCAGAATTTAATACATTCAACAAAAACAACATGGGGAAGTTTGTGAAAGAAAACCAATAGATACTGTCTAATATATATTTTTTCATCGTATTCCAAATGCTAGTTACAGTTTTTTCAGTGTTTTCTAAGCACATAAAATGGTTTTAATAAGAAACTGTCCAGTATTTTCTCTTTCAAATTTGACTGACTGGCAACCATTAATAGAATTTTTTTAGGGTTTTATGAAAATCATCTTCAGGTTTAATATTATGTAAAACTTTCTGAAAGGTGCTAGAAGACAGAGCTCTGGTCTGTGTCTCAACAAGGAATTGAGCTGAGGGCAGGAAAAAGGGGAATGTAATAGTTACACATAATATTATAGCAGCATCCCATTCCTCATTATGTGAGGACTTTGAAGAATCAGTCCTACCACAGATCCAAAGACCATTGGTTTTTGAGGTGGAATATAAATGGGTTTTACCTTCAACAACTTTGGTATAAAGGCCCCGAAGTTTTTTGGAAGTGTGTACTTTGAGTGTAAGCTTTATTCCTACATAAAGGCTTTCATAAGGAAATAAGCAGGGAAATAAAACCAGGCAGTGATTTGGCCACATGTTCTTGCATTTGCTGTGATGGGTTTTTCATCTGAAACTGCCCCCAGGCCCCATGCCATTTCAGTTACTGGCGTCATACGGCAGTTGCACAGTATTAATTTCACAACAGTCAGCAGGTGCTGTGACGTATGGTGTCAGCAAATTGTATTTAAATGTGTAGCTACTGCTGGAGAAAAGATCATGCTTAGGAGTGTCTGGAACTATTTTCACTTACTGAGCCAACTCCTTTTCATTCATGTCCATGGTCCTACTAAAATCAGTGGGTTGTAATATGAGGTTATCCTGCTGTTTTTATAGTCACTTACACTGGTGAAAAATGAGTGTAAAACACTTCCAAATCAGAATGGCAGGGCTTGATTCCTGTTTATACTAAGAGCCTTTTCACATCACTTTGGCAGAGCAAATGTCTTAAAGGAGCTGTAAAACACTTATAAATGTGAAGGATGTGAAGCAAATGGACTCAAGGTATTTGACAGCCCCTTTCAGAGAGTCATACAGTTGGAAGAGATCTCCAGGGTCATCTAGTCCAGTGACCTTTGCTTTGTAATGCTGCTGTGCTTCATACACAAAGTCTGTGTTTTGGTGTAGGGTAACAGGTATGAGAGAATCAAATTCAGGGGGGTGACTTCTAGGATTAAAGTGAGCAGAATTAGATATTTGCTTGGTTTCAGCTGCAAATAAGAAAAAAATAGTTACAGGAAATGTTATGAAAATAAGAACAAAGAGGCAAATATTTCAGTTTTTCTGCAGAAAAGACCCCCGTAGTTTTCATTGCAAGTGCCCTGTCAAGCCAATTGCCATGACCTACGGGGCTCTGAGTGGATGCAAGGACTTGTTTGAGTTCATGGCAAGTCAAGAGTGCATTGCACCATGTAGCTTCTTTCATTTTCTAGCACCTTGTAGGTGATTTTTGAAGCCTTCCAACACTATTATGAAGGAATTATAAATAATTTCCCTTTGGAAATACTGTTCTGCTCTTGCTAAAACTTGCTTTCACAGGTCTCAAGCATCCCAGGCACTAATGGAAGCTTTTGGGCTCTAGTGGCACAAGACACCTTTGAAAGGGAGGCCCATTGACAGATTCAAACACTTGGGGTCTGATTCTGTTTTGAAATCAGGAAGTGTTGCTAAATGGAGTTTGGGAGTATAAGAGAAAAAACCAGTGTGAAGTGCAGTAGTTATACTACTGTGCATGAATAATGGCTGTTGAATTCCATAGTGGTTTTTGTTTAACAAAGGATCTTCACAGGAGGATATGATCAGGGTCCCAGGTTTATGTGTAAAAATGAGAATGGGAGAATGACCCTTTTCCTATGATTGCTTGGGAATGCTTTGACACCTCAGCTAGTACCCTCTGATTCATGTCTCTTTAGAAAAGAACATAATAAGAAGCTACCCAAGAGAAACAAAACATAAGTAAACAGAGAAGATTTATGTTGGTGAGAAGCAAGGTTCCCTCTAAGGTGCGTGCGTGCACACCTGTGCACAACCAGAAGTATGGCCGTGCACAGCCTTTTCAAGGCCATGGACCAGGAGAGGTTGGAGCTGGAGCCTGGCACAAGCTCCGCTGGCTCCGGGGAAGTGCTCTGCTCCCCCACATCAGGGCTGGGGAGTAGAGCACTTCTCCGGAGCTGGCAGAGCCTGTGCCAGCCCCCATCCCAGCCTCCATCCCTGCCTTGCCTCACCTCGGGGATGAGCTGCTGCCTGCCCCGAGTGAGGCTCTGCTGGCTCCTGGACACTGCGGGACACCCCCCCCCCCCCCGGCCCCCTGAGGCCTCTCTTGGGTCCTCAGTATGGCTTTGGAATCATGGCAGCGTTCCCCCATGTTTGGAGCACTCTGATTGGCTGTTTTCACCAGCCAATCAGAGCGCAAATAAAGCATTAGGGACAGACGGACAGACTTAGGCTTCTATAATATTAGAATATATAAAGGACTTTGTCCATCTGTCTGTGTCTGTCTGTCCATAATGCTCTTGGGGGCATTTCTCCTGGTAAGGCATGGCTCCAGGCAGTACTGCGCACGGGGCAAATTTCCTATCAAGAATGATGGTGGGGACGGCGTGCCATCGGGACGGTGGGGATGGAGGGGACAGAGTGGGGGGGAATGGTGTCATGGGGTCGGACACGGAGTGGGGGAGAACGATGGAGGGGATGGAACAGTGCTGGCCATACCCCACCCTCAGTCCTGCTCTTTGGAGGCACCAGCAGTGCGGGGTAGTGGTGGTGTTGATCTAGCCTCACTGTCTCTGTCCCTGCCATCATGGTGGCGCACCATCCTCGCTGTCATTCTTGACGGGCAATTCATTAGTAATATGTGTGTGTGTGTGTGTATGTATCTATGTGTGTATATATGTCAAACGAGGTAACAGAATTTCCACACACTTGAAAAAAAGTGCTCACTTGGCTTGCAGTCTCTCCTAAGACAGCTCATGCTGACTTCTAACAGGATTGGGGTATGGAGACAAAGAGTTAGAAGAACGTGCCAGTGAGTAAATAGCAGTGATAAATCACTTCTATTCTTTATGGCTTGGCTTTTAGTGTTCTTGGGGATTTACTGTGCACACTGGGTGAAATGCTGTGCATCAGTCAGATGACTACATATAACCCATTTTACAGGGATAAAGTCCAGTGTGTGAAAATTCTTGTTGGGTTGCTGAAAAGTTTCATTTTGTTGTTCTTTCCTCTTATTGTTCCTGTAACTGTGAAAACAACCAGCCAATCACAGAAAAAAATAAAATTAGTTGCTTTTATCTTTTTCCCTTCATAACCTCTTTTTCAGGAGACACATTAAAGTTTCCATGATGTCACTCCCTTTCCTTACAGATGGGCCCAGACCATTTCCATTAGCTAGAGAGTCTTTTCTTCACAACCAGCCATGGATTCCCTTATTGCAGCATTTCCCAAATTCTGGGGTGCATCCCCCTCCAGGGGGGCACAAATTTTTGTTGGCAAGCATGCAAATCATGGTGGCATTTGGTAGTGCCCCCCCTACTTCAACCACTCTTGCACCCCCTGTACTTCAGCCATTACAATCAGTGCTGTCATGATCCATTCCCTTACACCCCTTACTTCAGCCTCTGCTTCCTCTGCCACTGATTTGTGTCACTGGTGATTGCACAGGTGATTTATAACAGCGTTAAATATGTTTAAAGATTTCAATAATTCACAGTTACCATAGCAGAATAGTATTATGAGGGTGGGTCTACATGAGATGCTTTATCATGTATTAGACTAATCAAGCGTGCAGTGCAGTGTCACCATCTACACATGTGTAGCAATTATGGCACAGTAGATTAATTAAAGCACTGTTTATTAGTAGCTGAAAATACAGGTACAAGGAAACAGTGCTTTGAATGGATGTGCCGAAGCACATATGTAGATGCTGACCAGCAGCAAATTGCTCCCTATCAGCCTAGGTAGCAGGAGGTCACAGTGGGCAGGGGAAGCTGTCCTGGCTTGGTGGGCAGCTCCCTGCCAGTTGTGAGGAGACTGGGTCTGGCCTCAAGCCCCAGGAGGCACAGGGAGCTGTCATGGCTTGGCAGGAAGCTCCCAGCCTACCACACGCAGACTGGGGCCATGATCTGTGCAGGGCAGGGGAAAGCTGTCTTGGCTCATCAGGCAGTTCCTTGCCTTCTGTGCGCAGATTGGGGCCAGCTCCCTTGCCTGCCCCATGCAGATAGGGGCTCCCCCCAGAGCTAGAACAGCTAGGGGCTGGCACCTGAGGAACATGGATCTGCTCTTGGCTGCTGCAGGGGGCAGAGCAGGACAGGAACAGCCCTAGGTTGCTTCTGTTGGGTGCAATTTGCTCCCAACATGGGCAACATGTAGACACGTGCCCAGGAGTGCTTTAATGAGCCTGAATTTTCTGTGAAGAAAATTAATTGGCACATTAATTGCATATGTAGATGTGCCCTGAACATACTATAGTGAGTTTAATTGACTAATTAATAAGAAAGCAGTATCACCTTCATAAGCTGAGTTAGCCACTTTGAGCAATAATCCAGGTGCTTTTTGAGTAGAGAAGAAATGAGCTCAGACACTTGAATGTTGTCTTCTCTCTGTGGTAAGGACCATTCTTTTGGTCAAGGTGCTTGTGCATATATAGCACAGAAGAGCTGCTGTCCTAGTGCTGCTGAAACATTACTGCTATTAATAATCAGGAGGAGCATGTTTGCTCTAGACCAGGGTGGTTCCTACATGTGGCCTAGGAGGAGTTCATTTGTGGCTCCCAGTCTCCCACCATCTCTTAAACTACAGCAGCAACCAGGGTCTTCTGGCTCCACCTCCTTCCTCCAGCTTCCACTTCATGCCCCTGCACATCCCCACTCTAGATATTCTGGACCCATGGAGATTTCAGAGTTTCTCGGAGGTAAGTAATAAACTTATCACTACTTCCATCCCAAGGTGCCCTATTTTCCTGGGTGATTCTTAACTAGCAGACAGCCTTTGTAACTACTATGCCATTACTGGGACCATCCTCATTATCTAAAATAGAAGAGCAGCTATATATGCCATGAATGTCCAGGTGTGAAAATAGGGCTATGGGAAATGGCGATTTTTGTTTTTAACCCACTAATTCTGGCTCCAGGTTAGAAAAGCACTGAACAAAGTGCTAAACCCATACTTTATTCAGTGAAATGCATAAAGTTATGCTTAATCTGAAGTCTGCCTTGTTTGGGGCAAAAAGTCTGATCCTGTTCCCACTGAAGTCAGTGAAATGGTACCTACCAACCTCAGTGGGAGTCTTTGGATGGGGGCCCTGAATGCTACACAAAAACATTAGACGAATGACTTCAACTCATCTGTATGTCAGTTCAAGGAAAATACCGTGATGATATCTTTTGATGGGAAATGAGAAGAGTTGGATGATACTGTTACTAGATGTTGGTACCTATGTGGAATAGATTCCAAGAAGATTCAAAGATATCGCAGCTTCGGCCAGTGATATCAAGCCTGAAATGTTTCCTAGCAGATTAATTCAAATACTTCTTTTCCCATATTCAGGTCATTGAAGCCTCTCATTACGCTTGCTCTATTTATTGTAATGAATGCAAATGCAAGGCTACAATTATCTCATTATGTAGTTATATGCTGTTTTTATAACACTAGGATATTGGGCCCTACAATGAAGCTTCAGCTTCCTTAAAGCTGAAAATGTTTCCTGAAATGTAGGAGAGAAAATGACACCCCCTTACACACTCTGGTTCTTGCCCTTTCCTTCTGAGGTTTAATTCTGCCCCACAAGGATTTGTCCTGGTAATTCCTCATTCCTCATTTCCTCCCTTACATTTCATTCAGTTATTTGTGAAGTCAGTGGAATACCTCCCATTGTTTTCAGTGGTCTTTGGATCAAGCACTCACCTAGCTTTCTAAGAATGATCTTCTAGCAGTCTATAGATGAAGAATTGTGCTGGACTTTTTAAAATGCCCTTTCACGTTACTGATCCATGAGGGACAAAGAAGGGCAACTGATATCCTCTTTTTGTATCAGTAGCTAGAAGAGAGTTGTGGCCTGTATTATTCACTGTGGGTGCATCTACATGAGACATTTTACTTGAGATTAGTGCAAATTATTGTGCGGTAAGCATCACTGTCTATAAGCGCAGACTCTTACTTTGCAGTAATTTGCTCTAATCATGAGTAAATTTGCTACCTGTAAATACAAATAGCAAATTTACCTGCAATTACAGGACTGACTGGGAGCAAACTTGTTTCTTATTAGCTGGGCAGCAGGGGATGGAGATTGCTCCCTGCCACCAGGAGCTGGCTTCTGCTGGAGCGGGTCCTCCCGCTAGAGCCCTGGTGAGGACAATGTCCACCTGCTTCTGTAGCAGGAGCTCCTAGCCCCTGATCGGGATTGCAGAGTAGGGACTGAAAACAGGCTGCGAGATTGTTCTCAGCCCCGGCTCTGTGATTGTGATTGTGGAGCAGGGACTGGGAACAGGTTGGGAATGAGCTCCCAGCCTCCATTCCATGATCATGAAGCTGGAAACAAGCTCCGTAGCCCCAGTGCCACAATCGTGGAGTGGGGGCTGTGAGCTGCCTGCATGGGAAGAATTCCTTACCCAGCCTGGAGCTGGTTGGGACCTCCCCTGACCAGGGCCACATGCAGCCTGGAAGTAGCTGGAGACGGTCCCATTTCAGGCAGTCCTCAACCAGCTCTGGGCTGCATGTGCAGACTTCCCTGCATAGCCTGGGGCTGACTGGAAACTGTCTTAGTCAGAGGTAGGTCCTAGCCCCATGCCCTGATCAGGCGATTGGGGAGTGGGGCTTGGAAAGAGCTGCAGGGGAGGAGCAGGTCCCAGCCCCCTGCCCTGATCTGTCAGTGGAACAGCTAGCAGTGAATCCCTACCCAGCTGGGGGCTCACTGCTAGCTGTCCCATTGGCAGATCAGGTCAGGGGGCTGGGACCTACCCCTCCTCTGCAGCTCTTTCCAAGCCCCCTTGTCCCCATTCAGAAAGCCAGGGCTGGGAGCTCCCTGTGCTGTGGCAGGGGGACATTGTCTCTACCCAGGCTCAGATGGCAGAGCTCACCCTGGAAGCAGGCAACTTCTGGGAGCAGGAGGCAATCTCACAGACCTGGCCAGGAGATGCATGTCTCCTGGCCCCATGCTCCCTGCTAGCACCCAGGGGGAGCCTAGAGTTCCTCCTGGCTCCTGCAGGGGGGCAGTTTGGGGCTGGAGGGGGCAGGAGAAGACTATGGCCAGGAGCAGCAAATCTGCTCCCACATCTCTGCATGTATAGATACCTGTCCAGGGTAGCTTTACTTTAATGTAGTTTAAATCCCCTCCCTGGCCCACATGGGACCCCAGCCCAGGTCTGCCTGGGGAGTGGGGACACCTCTTCCAGGTTTATCCCTGCTCCTGGGCCCAGGCCACCATGCTGAGGCAGGGAGAGAGGTTTAACCCTCCCCCCCACCTCAAACAGGAACCCAGCCTGTGTTCGCTTGGGTGGGAAGGGGACAGCCTTTGCCAGGCTTTTGCTTCCCCACTCCCCATTTGAGAGGGGGCATCCCTGTCAGGCTTTTGCTTCTGCTCCCCACTTAAGTGGAAAGCATGGCCACACCCTGGCCTGGGGCCCGCATGCTGGGGGGGAGGAAAGGGGGTTTAAACCCATTCCCTGGCCCTCATGGGATCCTACTTGGGGTCTACCTGATGGAAGGGGGGAAGCTCCTGCCAGGCTTTGGTCCCTCTGCTCAAGGGGGGGTGGGCAGTCCCTGCCAGGCTATTGTCCCTGCTCCCTACTTGAAGGTTAGCACACTGAGGCAGGGAGGGAGGTGGGGTTCAAACCCATTCGCTGGCCCACATGGGATCCCAGCCCTTGGGCAGGGCAGCCCCTGTTAGGCTTCTGCCCCCCTGCTCCCCACTTTGTGGGAGTGGGGGGCAGTCCCTGCCAGGTATTTGCCCTTGCTGCTCTCCGCTTGAGCAGAGAGCAGGAAGGGACAATGCCTGAGAGTGGGGTTTAAACCCCTTCCCTGTCCCAAATGGGACTCCAGACCCAGATCTCCTGGGAGGGAGTGGGAAGCAGGGGAAAAGAAGCCTTGCAGGGGATTCCCCCTCAGGCAGACCCTGGTTGGTGTCCCATGAAGGCCAGGGGCATTTAAACCCACCTCCCTTCTCACCTCAATGTGTGGGTCCCAGGCAACAGGTGTGGCTACACCCCCTGCTCTCCCTTCAAGTGGGAAACTGTGAGGTCAAAACCTTTGCGGGGGTTGCCCCCACCTTGAGCATACTACTATATGCATGCAGGTTTATCTTAAACTGGTTTCAGCCATTTTGAAAGCAGTTTAATTGGACTAAACTTCTGTTGTGTTACAGATTTGAACTGGTTGTTGATCACTTAAACTAGCTGATATGTAACTTCTGTCCCTAGCCTTAAAGAGCAGGGGCCAGATCTTTCCTTAAGCAGATCAACGTAGTTTCCTTAATGTCAGTGGAATGAGCTACACTGATTATAACACCTGAAGATCTGGCTGTACATTTTCTTTTAAAGCAAAATTGTTTTTCCTTTTCCTTTTTTTTTTTTTTGTTTTTGAAATAACTAGAATTAAATGCCACTGGGTTTTCATGTTTTTGTTCTGTTTTTAGTTTTCTTTTCTTTTTAAGTAGTATTTTAAAATCTGTTGATAACTGATACTCTAATCGTTTTTTCTCCTAACCCTTCATCATCAGTGCTCTTAACAGGACTCTAACTTACATTTGGTCTGTTTTTAATTTTTAATATATAACTGCAGCTTTCAGAGTCTCTTCAAAGCCCTAATCTAAGTCCCACGGACATCAGTGGAAAGACTCTTGCAGGCTGCATTTGAGTTCAGCAGGACCTAAAGTTCAGCATGGCCTTCAATAGGGCGAAGAAATTTATAAAATACATTTTATTTAAATTCAGTAATAACTTTAATTATGCTCCAGCTTTCCACCTATGTTTATATCCACCTTCGTTTTGTTTTTTTAGCACCGCAGCCCACAGTCAGACAGTAAAGGATGAAGTTTATGGCTGTTACTCATTTACCTACTGGTACTAGAAGATCTGGAATTTCACTTCAGTGGTAATTATGATGATTGCAGTTCCCAACCCAACATGAAGTTTAACAAGTACAGTAGAATCTAAAAACAATTCCCCCAGCCTGTCAAAATGCCATGCTAATTTGCTTATGAAAGGCACTTCTAATCCAAAAGAATAATTAAAATATTAAATGCCAGAAATGGTTTGCAAGCACTTTAGTGCTTAAATAACATTTTAAATAACATTAGGCTTTATTTAACTTTGCTGAACAAGGCACACAGCATAATGCAATGTCTGAGAATGGCTTGTATAAAAAAATTCTAACCAAGGAAAGTGGACAAATTACTCCTAAGTAATAGCACAGAAATGACAACAACAAATCAAACTCAGAGGTGTCCAAATGTTTTGTCATTGAAGTCTTAGTTCTTTGATAGCAGTTCTCAGTACCTGCATAATAATAATAATAATGGTGATAATCATTTACTTGTATTTACCACCTTTCATCTCAAAGGGTCTTTAACTGTTTTCTAAACCATATATGTAAAGGAGTTATTGCACACACCTCTGAAACATAGCTATCTCTGGAGTGGAGGGTATCAGACATATTTGACCTTCAACACAGAACAGACATCTACTGCCTAAGGAGCATGTTCCATGGGATTTTTAATCTCTCTACAGAAGAGAGAGCAAGATGTTTTTGTATGCCTGGTATAACACATTCTACAAATGTTGATGCTGAATTTAGAGCCAGATTTCCAGCATCTGTGAAATTATGTTGCTTTATTCAATTGATATGAATGGCAGTAATAATGTTCTACGCCAGCTGAGAATATATGTTTCCAAGTATATTTCATACTAGGTGACTAGTTCAGCAAGCCAGTCCTCTTTGTTATCTGTTTCAGTCGTATACATGGGCAATCTTGATCCCAATAGCAAAAAAAAAAAAAGCTTGGAATCCCGAGTCTCCATTCAGCAAAGTACTTAAAACACATACTTAACTTTAAGCTTGGGAACATTCAATTAGGACTGTTTACAATTACTCTTAAGCACATTGTTAAGTGGTATGCTGAATCAGGACTCCTTTCAGCACATTGGTTCTTTATCTTTGAAGTGCAAATACTTTCAAAGGGTTAAACTAGAATAAAGGAAATAGACTAGTAATATGACCTGGATTGTGTTCCTGGTTATGTGGGATGAACATTTACACATACGCACATGCCCACACTTTCCAAGACTTTGCCCAGATTGAAGTGAATTTGGCTGTTCTCATGTTCCTATCATCTTTGCTGCTCAGAAATCAAGTTTTGCCATACCAGTCACTCTTGACTATTTGCACAACAAGTCGAATAATTTGTTTAATGAGTCAGGGAGCTGCAGGAAGAGAAAGGAAGGTCTCCATTATTAAATGCTCTTGAGGACTTGCATTGGATGCTGTGTGGTTTACAGAGAGGACAGTGCTTGATGTGCAGGACAGGCTTCCCTAAACCATTTTTGTAAGCTTTGGCACAAAGGCAATTAGATGAGTCACATGAGGATCTGACTACACCTTTCTTCACCAGGACCTCACACGCACTTAATCTGCGTAAATGGAATGAAAGAAAATTAAATTTTAATTCTACACCCAGTTTATAAATCATCCTCCAACTCATTCTTCTAGGAATGATGGCTTGGTCAAAGGCCTGTATGACCTAATTTGGAACTTGTTAAACACCGTCTGAAAGTTCATAAGCCTGGGTGTCTTTTAATGTTTGCTCATACTCAGAGGTGCAACAAGCAGGGTTTATGCTCTCGGAAAACCTTGCAGGAGAATGGGGGTGGGGAGAAGGTTCTGAGAGAAGGTGGGAGTCTTGTCTATATAGGGGACTAAAAAATGGTTCCTGCTTGCTGCTGCTGTAGCTGCAGCCACAGTATGGAAGTGTGGATGAAATTCTGGAACACCTACTAAGTTGGCATGTGGGGCTGCTGCTCCGCTTGCCTACTCCAACTTACACTGTTGCTTATACTTCTTGCTTTTCCTTGAGACATTCAAAGCCACAGTATTTTTTTCAAGAGTGCCTTATTATGGGCCTCATCCCGTAAACAGCTGAAGTCAAGAGGGGTACACCAGTTAACCTTATTGGCCAGTAATTGCTCTTGCTTGTATCCAGTCAGGGACCAGAAATAATACCATATGGTTTACTTGACCAATAAAAAATGATCAGCACATCTTGAAGTTTGAATAGCTGTTATCCAACTTCCATTGAACAGTGTATAGTCAACCTGTAAAGGCAAATGAAAGACACAAATAGAAACTAATTTAACCAAAAAGTTGTTTAAATTTAAAAAACCCTCAACTTTGACGTCAAAATAGCTGCTATCTCAGGAGACAGTGAAAAGTACAGTTTCCTAAAAACAAAGGCATCACCATTTTACATTGTATACTCACCTTGCGTGTACGACTTTGTTTTATAACAAGTTTGATTATCTCCTTTCCCCTTCTACATACGTTGTTTGCATACAATCTAAAGAGAAAGACATATGGAACCAAGAACTTGACCCCATGCTAAGTAAGAATGAGCTGGAGTGCACTAGATTAGTTTATCATATTGGACAAATAAAATCAAATTTAACCTTTGTACTATGACTCACAGCAGGCCAAAGGCAAGCATCTATCTCAGTAGGATATTTACTGTTCCTTGCGTAGCTTTACAAGATAAATTTGCCAACAGCCAATCTCTGTCATGCTTAGGTGCAGTCCTTTTAGGACTATTCACTTCTTCTTTTTCTTGTAGTGCCTAAGACCTACAATTTCTCAAGTACAAAATGTGGTTCCCTTTAAATTAACAGGAGTTTTTCCATTGATTTTAAGGACAAAATTGGGCTGTGTCTTTGTTCAGTCCATTGTAAGACAATTGTATTGACTTCTGCATTCTGCACTTGGGTGGAATTAATGTTGATGAGTATAAGATGGTCAGATTGGCTTAGAGCATTTTCCATGCATTTTATGTAAAATATTTCTCCCTCTTTTTCATTTCTCTAACAAGTTAATTAATTGGAGCAAGGAATAGTAACTCATTTAATTTTATAAACAAGTAATAACCATGAATATAACAAATAATGGGAGTTATTGGTACAAATGTGTAAACTAATTTAAATATGGTAATAATCACACAGAGAAGCTAGATCTCATCAAATAGTTAGTTTTAGAACTGCTCAGAATGTTCACCTGGGGAAAAAAAATCCAAATAATGTGTTTTCACCTAATTTGAAAGTGCCGGTGGCAAAAAAGCCAAATTTGAAAACCATTCTAAAATTTCCAGTTAGGAAGATTAAGTGCACACATTTCTGTTGAATCAATATTGTTAAAAGAAAAATGTTCTTTTGGACTGACAGTTCAAAATGAACATTTTTTGAATGGGAAGTTTTGCTTTTCTGTTTTATTTTGGGTGTCTTAGCTGGATTTTCCCATGTTTTCTTGCAGTCTGTCATTAATATATCAGTCTATTTGGCTCAACTGGAAGTACTGAAGAGAAGAGGAGTTAAATACTGAGCAAAAATTGATAGATCCTTGCAGTCACTTCTCCCTTTTATTCAACTTCTTCCACCTGGAAAATCAAAATATTTAAAAAGGAAGAAATGAGGAGGAAAATGCCAATTAATTTGCAGCTGGTATTTCAAACTAAAATACTGTTTTCATGTTTTTAATATGTTGCAAAACATGGCTAGCACCTCTGCTCAGCCATGTTTCTACAGCTTTAAGACCTGTTTCCAGGCAATAGGGAGAGTCTGCATTGCCTGAGACTCTCCCTATTGCTTAAAGGAGGTGTTTTCACCTGAAAGCTTGCAAAGAAAAAATTTTCTAACTATTTAGTTGGCCTAATAAAAGATACCACATCTACCCAAAGAACCTTGTGTGCCCTATGTCCTTAGACCAACAGGGCTATAACCAACAACTCTAAAACACAGCTTTAACAAATTCAGGGAACTGGTGGGCAGGAGCCCTTGGAAGGCAAGTGTGAGGGGGAAAAAGGAGTCCAAAAGAGCTGGCTGCATTAAGGAGGCCCTCCTAAAGGCACAAGAGTTAGCTTGGGATGTACAACAGGACACCTGCCTGGCTAGACAGAAATCTCTTCAATGAGTTGAAATTAAAAAAGGAATCCTCTAGGAAGTGGAAACTTTCATAGTACTATGGAAGAGTATAAGAGTATTGCACTAGCATGCAGGAAGAAAATTAGGAAGTACAAAGCACAATTTGAGAGGCAGCTGGCAAGGGCTGTAAAAAGACAATAAAAGGGATTCTACCAGTATGTCAAAAGTAAGAGAAAAACCAGAGAAAACATAGGCACATAACTGAATGCAAAAGCTAATCTAGTTACGGATGTTTCAGAGAAAACTGAAGTATTTGATGCCTTTTTTCACTTTGGTTTATGCAAATAGGAACAGCTACCAGATAACAAGTATAGCCGGAAGCAAAGATATGGAAGGAACCAAACAGCCTACAGTAATACCAGAGCAAATACTTTCAAGTCAGCAGGGCTGGATGGGATGCACTCTTAGGGTACTGAAAGAATTGGCTGAAGTAATTTTTGAGCCATTTGAGAATGTGTGGAGGTTGGGTGAGTTACCAGGTGACTGGGAAAGGGCAGACATAATGCTTATCTTTAAGAAAGAAAAGAAAGAAGATCTGGGGAACTACAGACCAGTCAGCCTTATCTCGATACCTGGCAAGATCATGGAGCAAGTTTCCAAGGAAGCCATTGTGAAGTACCTAGAGGATAATGATGCAATCAGGAACAGTCAGCATGGATTCACAAAGAGGAAGTCATGCCTGACCAACCTGATTTCTTTCTCTGATGACACAGGCTGTGGATGTGGGGAAAGCAGTGGATGTGATATACAGTGTCTTTAGCGGGGGGGAAGAGAAGGACATGTGTTGTGAGGAGAAGGCTATTTAGGCTTGGCCACAGTGATGGCCCCCTCCTCCCCCCCGAGCCCTCCAGAGCTGTGGTGAGTGGCCAGCAGGTTAGAGGAGGACTCACAGCCCTAGGACTCAAGCCAGGACTTCGGAGAGAGTGGGCTGATCCCCTCAGGCAGCTGCCTGAGAAGCACATGAGGGGAAGCAAGCCCCCCAGTTAGTGTGTGTGTGCGTAATTCAAGTGAGGGGTGCTCAGCTGTGGAAGCCCAGCCCAGCACGTCCGAGTGCTCAGACAAGAGGAGGTGAGACTCAGGGAACTAGCCCCAGTTGGTTGGTGTGTGGGACCTAAAGGGAGTTATGGGCTGTGGGGGCCAGACCCAGCGCACCCGTGTGTTCACCTGTGGAGAAGCGTGTCTGCTTTAGCCTGAAGCCCGACCACTGAAATGGCCGAATCCAAAACTGAGTTGAAACAGCCATTTTGCACAGCTGTAGTAACAAGCTACTGAGTGGTCTTCATCACCTAAAATCTGTTTGGCAATGCTATGGTGCAGTAACTCCAGTTACAAGTACTGAATGACTGTGCAGTAGCAACTGCACAGTCTGTGTTTCATGTAGATGTGGCCAGTAAGTACTGCACAGTAGCACATGGGTAGATGCTGACTGGGAGAAAATTTGCTCCTGATTAGCCACGCAACCAGGAGGCCAGCCTCCAGCCTGGGCCAGAGCCACAGGGCTGGGAGTTTCTCCAGTCCCAGGGCAGTGGAGGCTACAGAGGAGGGCTGCCAGGTGCTGGACACCATCCCAGGCTGAGGTGCATCACCAGTGGCCATAGCCAGGGCCCCCTGCCATTGCTCCCATGCCAGGTCCATCAGTTGCTGGGGTCCCCCCTGGGCTGCCCTCTACTGCTCACCCAGGTACCAGGTGGCCCCTGAGTGAAAGCTGCCCACAGTGGGTTCAGCACCACATGTGGGCCCTGCTGGCCTTGGCCCTGTAATGGAGGAGGCAGCACAGCCAGAACAATGGCCACCCTTGACACCAGGTGAGATCCCAGCCTACTGACATCACTGCAATGTCTGCACCCACAGTGGTGTGGTCAGAGGCTGGGGTGTTGGGCACTTGTCCCCAGGATCCACTCTGTAGGTATTTCCACCCCACTGCCCTGTCCTCCCCTAGAAGGACACACAGCATAATGTACACAGTTTGCTTGGGGAAGAAGGTGCTTTATTGGTGGGCGGTGGGGTTGGTGGTGTGGTCTGCTGTTGGGGAGGGAGTCTGTTTTTGGGGAAGAAGGGTGGAAGGGAGTCTTTGGTTGGGGAGGGAAGTAAAGACTGCTGTGGGAAACTGTCCACAGTGAAAGTGGTGTTGGGGGTGCGCTGTGGGCCACGGGTCTATGGTCAGCTGCCCTACAGTGGGAGTTGCAGGAGGAGGTTGATCCACCAGTGCCTCCCATACACACTGTTGCGGCCCCTGCTGTTGGATGTGCAGCTTGCTCAGGGCCTCGTGGGGTGAGGGGTATACATTGCTGTCACTGCTTCCACCACACCTCCATCCATGCCTTGTGGAAAAGCTCCCCCTAGGATTCGCAGATGTTATGCAGCACGCAGGCTGTGGTGATGACCCAGGGAACGTTAGCTTTGGCGACCTTGAGGCAGTCAGTGAGGGTGGACCAGCATCCCTTCAGGCAACCAAAGGTGTACTCCACCAGTGTGCAGCTCCAGCCCACCTGTTAAAATGTGCCTGGCGTGGGTCGAGCTGGGTGGTGTAGAGCCACAAGAGCCATGGCAGCAGTGGGTAGGTGGGGTCCATGATGAGGGGTGGGACAGTTCCATTACCCAGCTGCAGGTCCGAAACACCTGGCACAAAGCTCCTGCTCTCCACCAGGCCTGGCAGGATGGAGTTCCAGAAGACCCAGGCACGGTGGGTGCTGCTAGCCCAGTCAGGGCTGATGTTTGTGAAGATGCCCTGGTGGTCCACCACAGCCTGAAGCACAATTGAGTGGAAGTCCCATCGGCTGTAGTATGGGTGGTCCCCCTGGGGTGGGTAAGTGATGGGGATGTGTATCCTGTCTAGGCCCTTGATGCACTGAAGAAAGCCTGGGACTCAGAATCCTGCCACCACCTAAAGGGGGTTGTTGACTCAGACCATGGTGTGGCCCAGCATGTCCTGGAGGGCAACACAGACCTCCAGAACAGCCTCCCCAGTAGTCACATTGACCATCCTAAAGAGATGCCCAATGTACCACAGGCTAGTAGATGTGGTGAGCTTGAGGGTGATGGCCACCCGGGTCTTCATGGAAAGGGGAAGCCACATGGTGGTAGGCTGCTGCTCCAGGTGTGGGCTAAGCTGGTTGAGTAGCTCCTGGAATGTGGCCCAGGTCATCCAGAAAGAGTTCACCCACTGCTCATCATCCCAAATGCACTGGACAACATGGAGCCAGCAGTCCTGCCTGGCAGGGCAGGTCCACAAGCAGTGGGGATGGAGCCCTGGAGCTCATGGATGGCACCCACAGGGTGAATATGGCCCATTTCACACACCCCTAGTGCTTAATACACAATAGCTTATTTTACTGTACATTAGCATATTATCACGTTTTTTTCGCGCTGCTTTCATGTGCAGTAGACTAGGCTACTGTACATGAAAACATACATGCAGATGCACCCAATAAGCCTAAAGTGCATTAATAGCACATGTAGATGCACCCTGTAAGAAGAATCTCATAAGTCTTTTTTTCAAAGACCACTGCAATCAGTGGAAAGACTTCCCTTAATTTCAAAGGGTTTTAGATTATATTCTGAGAGGACAGTGAATCATATAGTTAAACACAATACAGGTAGCTCATTATGCTGCTGGAGTTTTCTAGATGTTGTCTGAGTTTTTATCTTCTTCTGAGCTGTCAGTTTTTACTGATTTCATCCACTGTCCTTTCAACTCATTACAATGGGACTTTGGTAGGGATGTGGCTTGCCTAAGAAGTGAAGAATTTACTCTATGGTGGTTTTTTTTTTAAGTTTATCCATGTCCCACAGACATTCCACACTTGCAGAAATCAGTAAGAAGACAGTGGGACAAACTTATTATGAGTTTAACTGGTAAAATACCATTGATTTTAATGACTTTTATCAATAGTAAATTTGGCCCAGATTTCAAAAGTGATGTGATGACAGTGAACCACAACAAACCACTTGGTTTGGTTCTCAGCTGGTATAAATCAACATAGTGTCACTGATTTCAGTGAAACTAGTTTGACCTGTATGGCCTGAGGGTCAAGCCATTTAGATTAAGTTTGAGAGCAATGAGGTCTTTCACTGCTAGTGTTCTGAAAAGCATGTGTTTCTACATTTCATTCTGTGATGAGTCCTTCCTGTCTAGCTTGCTGAATGATTCAGCTTATGATCTGTGCTTGTATTTATTCTAGGAGTTTATTATTATTTTGCAATAAGGCAAGGGCTTTGGCTATTTCTAGAAGGTAAAGAAATCTGTTTCCAGCTAGGTGAACCAAATGTGTAAGTGCGGCCCCTAACTGTTTTCATCAGTCATGTCATTGCCCAGAAGTTTGTATAATTTTTTTTCAGAAACCAGGATATGTCTCTTCTCATTTGCTTTGTACCTACCAAGCAGTCTGCAATGCTAGTCTGTTTCCAAGTCTTCTAAAGGGCTGAAAACATTGCAGAGCTAATAAACTTGGAGCTTGGGAAACAGTTAATGCATTTTCTGCTTCTCTCTTGTGAAAGGGCTTTCTGCTGAATTTAACGGTTTCTTCTGGGGTTTGTCTGATACGGTACATTTCCTTTTTTAATCACCTGTTTATATGGGGAAGATGATCATAATTATAACATTGTTCAAGAAGATAAAGTCCTGCATAACTGACAAGGATAAGGAGGAAACAAACAGTGGTCTCAGTTCAGATCTAGGTAGTGTTGGCATGAGATGCATTGTCATCTTGAGCTGTTGTAAAACTGGGCAGTATTGCTCAGTAAACCAATAGCACCAGAACAGTTGGCCACATGTTGAGTTGGTCAGTTACTTTTTTATTGAAGTGAACAGAGGAGAGCAGCTGCTGCTGAGTGAGGATGGAAGAGCTTTCTCTAAGAGGAAAGGGATACTTCAGCTGAGGAATATTAATCCTTAATTTCCTTTCTTAGCTACTTTTATACTGAGATCTTTTTCCTGCTTTAATTCCTGACTCTGCCAACGCCTCAGAAGCACAAACTTGACATAGCTAGCAAAATGTAAAACAAAAATAAAATCACATTTTTATTTTTACTCTTTCCCGAATTGTTGTTTTTCCATAATATATTAAACATCTTTATAGGGGATTAGGAAAAAAAACAAAAAAAACATGTAAAATGCCATTTAAAAATTATAGGTTTTTTCCTTGTTAAAATTTGATTTTTCAAAGATAAATCAGAATTCAGAGAAGTTCAATCAGTGGCAGTTATTCTTTAAAACACATGGATTTCTCATTGAATCAACAGGACTTGAGTAGATGTGTAAGGATCACCGTGTGCTTTGCTGAATCAGGACTTCAGAGCTAATCAGTTAGACCTGAAATTATTATACATTGTGGGCACATCTACATGAGACGCTACATTGCCTTACTGACAAGCCATGGTGACATAGCTCATTGCTACAGAGACACAGCGTCGGCGGACACAAACTGTGATAATGACACTACTGCGCAGTAGGGTTGGAAATGACCTGTGCGCCACTGGGACTGTGGAGTAATGGCAGTTACTGCACAGCCTTTAGTACATGTAAGTACTAAGCATTTAGTGCTAAGCTAGTACTAATGACTGCGCTGTAACAACTGCACAGTTGGGGGCACAGTTTATTCTACTGTGGCTGAATAAACTCCTGTTTGTACTACTGTAATACTTAGGAGCCTCAGGCATGGACCAAGTCCCCGTTATGCCAGGTGCTGTAGAAATATAGAGCAAGAAAGATCTTGTAATAAGATCTTACAATCTAAATGCTGGACAAATGACATCTGAGGTAACAGAAAAGAAAGACTCATTAAGTGGTTGTTTAATTCAGTGCACTACTCTGCACTGCATGCATTTAGGCCATCATTCCACCAAAGCTGGTCTTGTATTTAACCTGCTCCTGCACTGTGGGTTATACTTTGAGCCAGCTTATATATACATACCACAGCATGAAGGCTCCCTTGTGCACTGCTGTTATATGCCTGATTGGAACAAGCTGCTGTCCCTTCAGTAATCTTTGGGCTGCTGCCCAATGCTCTGAGTGATGTCAATACATTTTTTAATGTGTGTCTATTAGCACTCTTTCCAAGCAGGTTTTAAAACATCTTTATGCTCTATTATGATTTGTTTGGTGAATATTTTTTTTCTCCTTATTATTGGATGAAGGGACTGAATTCTTTTGTTATTTAAACAAGCAAGCTTTGTAAATTATTACTAGCTGTCCTTACTTTGTGACCCCAACTAAACCTTGCAGCTGCTAAGATGACCAAATGGAGCAGAAAGCATCAATATCAAGAAATGTATTAGGTTTCACATGAGAATCTCACTTTGTGGTCTCAAACTCAGTGTAGGTCTGAAACTGGTGGAAGTTGCCATAGAGGTGAGGGGTGGGATTCTGTACTTGCTTGCACCAGTGTAAATCCCAAATCATTCTTTATTGAAGTCTGTAAGGTCAAATTTGATTTTCAACAAAGTGTAAATGAGATCAGAACTAGTTCTTAGTACTGAGATGCCTGTAGAGAGCCTTATCACTTAAAAGTATCTGAAACAGAGACACTGAGTGCTGTCTGCTCTGTAGGGAGATTTAGAAAGCCAGGAGACTAGATTTTCATTTACAGTTGGCCCTTTTGTATCACTCATACAGTGTCCCTGACTGCTGGTAGCCTGAAGAGAATGCTGATGAAAGAAGGCATCAGAAGCTGCTCCTGTGCTAGCCATTTCCTCTGCTCCAAAATAAAGTGAGGAGGTCAAAATTGGGGCAGAGATCTTCTGTAACAATCCTCTGCTAGCAAGATAATCCTCTCTGGGTGCGTCTACATGTGCAATTACTGTGGCTGAAGAAACCCCAGCACAGTTCAAGCTGGAGTTTATTGCTCCTAGGCACCATATTTGCATGAGCACCTGGGACTTCAGCATGTTGAGCTGGGGTAGCGCAGTTCTGGCTGGCAGGGAGTCCCTGGGATCAGCCAGCAAGCCCAGGGCTGCTTCGACTCGGCTCAACATACTGCACGGGAACTGAGTGGGGCATGAGGGTGCTTCAGTGCAGGGCTAGCTGGCAGGCAGCTTCTGCACTGAAGCACCCTTGTGCCCCAACCAGCCCCATCAGCAGATACATGGGCATTGTAGCAGAGTAAATAACTCCACCATAAGATATTACTTGTGTGTGGCAGTACTATTGTACAGTGGAGTTAATTAGTTTACTCCATCCTAATAGCACCCCATGTGTAGACAGTGATGTTTTACTATGGAGCTAATTAATCAGCTTTACATTAAATGCCTCATGTAGATGTGCCTTCTTGGGATTAATCTGCTGCCATAAGGTACATGTCTCTAGGTTGTTCCAACTGATACCAGGCCAGCCCAGGATTAGGGGACTGTAGCCAGTTCCTTCATGGCCTCCCTGCCTCTCTGCTGAGTTTAACTCAGCTGCTGGTGGGAGTTCAGTCAAGTGTATGTACCTACAGGGTGAAGGTACATGATCAAAATTTCTCCCATTTAGAGATGAGCCTTTTTTCTGTGGTGCTCATGCAATTAAAAGCATTAACCATGTTTGAAATGAAAGTGATGCTTAAATATAAAATTAATTCTTAAGTTGTTTGTTATATTAAACTCTCATGTGCATACTAAACAGCAGAAGAATACATCTCGGGATTGTAATGTATCTAAAATACATAATGGTGGCTCCCGTGGTGACAGACAGTGGCCACATCTACATGTGTGCTTTACTGCACAGTAGACTAATTTACTGTACAGTGAAGTGTCACAATCTACATGGGCTGTCTGGTGTAGAATAATTTACAGTGCTGTCTGATAATCCCATCAGACATAGGTACTATCTGACAGCAGAGTAAATTACTATTTTTAAATGCATGTGCTGACAGTGATGCTGGGGCTAGTTTACACTGGGCATGTCTACACAAGGTACTGTGTCACCATAGTGACAAGCTACGGTGATGTAGCACTGGCAGGCACTAACCATGATGCCACTGCTACTGCACAGTAGCACATTGCTGCTGTGCAATAGGGTTGTAAATGACCTGTGCGCTGTTAGGTCTTTGCAGTACTGGTGTGTACTGCAGTCATTTAGTACTTCCTTGCTTTAGTGCTTGATTTAGCAAGTACTAAATGACTGTGCAGTATCAAATGCATAGTGGGATGTACGTATAGATGCATCCATCGGCTCGTATTGCACTGAAGTTTATTCAGTCACATTAATTGCATGTGTAGATGTGCCAGTTTAAACCAGATCCTGCTTGTACGTCCCTAATTTTTCTTCATCTCCAGATAACAGATGTGAGCAACTTAGAGCAAACCCCAAGCTTATATACAGTAGTGGATCCAGGAACGAGGAAAGGGGGCTGTCCATTTTGGCTGTACTGCATGTGCTCAGTGAGCTCTGGGATCACTGCCTGGTCATTGTGGGCTCCTGCCAGAGCTCCATGTGAGAAGTGAGCTCTGAGCTCACTAACTGATTGTGGCAGAGTCTGGCTGGAGCCCTTGCTTTTGCATGGCTCTGGGCCCCAAGCGGGTGAATGCTGCTGCCATTCACCCTTCCCCTCATTCCTCCTTTCTGCTGCATTCAGCAGCAGGGAAAGAAGGGGATGGGTGGTCTAGCAGCATTCACCCCCCCATGTTCTGGAGCTGTCTAAAAGCAGAAGCCCTGGCCATTCTCTGTGCTCAGAGTTTAGGTCCAGCACCATCATGGAATCTTTCAAAAGATGCAAATAATAATACTGAGCTTTTGGTGGGCTAGGTTTTTTAAAACATTCAGCTGCCACTATGCACCTTTCAACAGGAATGTTAAACACCTTTGCAAATCTGACCCCGTTTGGTCAAAGCACTATACAGACATTAAATAAGACAGGCAGCAAGGGTGTCAAATTGGGGTGTGCAGGCCTGCTTCAGAGACCCTAGCTGTTTCCTTGGGGGCTGGAAAGCTCCAGGGCTTCCATGACCTGGCAGCTCTGAGTACCTGAGTTTTCTAGCTGGGATGTATTTACATGTACTTCAGTCACATCTCCCATTTACAGCATAAGCAAAACCTCAGTGTTATTACTCTCAATTTGGAGATAAAAATGAGACAGAAAGCAATGTGACTTGCTCCAGGCTGCACAGCTGATCAGGATCAGAGGTCTGGCTTATTTACGTTCTTGTTCATGCTACCAGGCTATGCTGCAAATCTCTGTGTCTCAGTGACAGCTTGTGTGCCATGACAAACCTCTCATGGGGCATTTGTGCTATGTGGCTGTATGGCAGCAAGACAAATGGGCATTTTCTGCAACCTGCCCCCCCTTCCAGAAAACAAAAAACCAAAGAAAACAAACAAGACATATGAATTAGGCATATACTGCCATTTGAAACAGTCAGACAGTTTAGCAGTCATGAATTAAAAATGATTCTGGACAGATTCATTTCTGCACTTAGGCTTTCTCAGATGCATAACCAACAGGGAACAGCTGTCTAACTTTTACACAGCTTTTAGGTAAATCTAGCATTTAGGCCTCATCTACCAACAAAAGTTGTACTGCTTTAAATATACCAGTAGAGTTAAAAGAGCCTAGTCCTCTTGGATATGTCTACACAACAAAATGAAAGTGTGATTATAGCCCTAGTTAGTCCTACTCATGCTATCTTAATCTAGCCAACTTGGGTAAGAGCACCAATAGAGACTTGGGCTACAACCAGATGTTGCTTTTGTCTTGGAATAAATCATTTTATCTTAGTGTAATCATTCACCTGTCCATGTTTGATGTCCTGGGATAAATCTTAAAAGGGTCACAGGATAAGAAGTACTAACAGTTAATTCCAGGACATCGCAAAGTGCATCCAAATGGTTGTCTCGTGATTGCATCATTGAATCAATGGCAGAAAAGCAGCAGTTTTTTTCATCCCTGATTAGAATGTCCATGTGTGTATACATCAGTCCCAGGATAATTCTTTTCTGGGGCAAACACGGGCAAAATAATCTGGGGAAAAATACAACATTTGTTCCTAGCCTTGGTGGCTTAGACTTCAGCAACCATAGTACATGCCCCTGGGGACTGTGACAGAACACCATTGGGATGCTTAGCACTTAGAGGACTGGTGTAGGCTACAGAGGAGCCTGCATGGGGAGTGGCAGAGAGACACCCCCCATTTTAAGGAGTGGTGCCTGATACTTTAAAGGCTTGAGCAGACAGCAGGGCAGCCTGCAGGTGACCACAGTGCCAGACAGGAGGGTCACATGGCCATCAGGAGACCACCTGATTGGAGCAGGGCTACACAACTGCAGGATAAGAGCAGTCCTGAGCAATAGGGCTGGCAGTTGCTGTTGGGTTGCTGTTGGGGTAACATCACCAGCTTAACATCTCGTGTTCCCAAGAACATTTGGAGGTTCAGAGTAGGAACTATGGGGATGGAGGAAATTCCTAGGGACTCAGTGGGGTCCCAAACCCTATGGAGAAGGCTTTGGGCCTAGTGAAGAGTGAGGCCAGCCTTGTAAAAGGTCTTGGAGTTGTGGGCCTACACAGGGCCTAGGCAAGCCCCTGATTAGAATAGGCAAGGACAAGGCTGGGGGCTCAGATGAACCCAATTCAGTGAAGGGATGCCTTATGTAAGATCTCTGGGGCTCTAGGCAAGTCCAGTAAGAGATGACTGTATATGGTGGGGCTCACTGGGAACCCTTGCTGATTAAGAAGGTCAGCTGCTGCTGTGCTGATACCAGGGAGTCCCTTCTGGTCAGAGCAAGGGGGCCAGGGCCAAAAGGCCAAAGGGCAAGTAAGCCCACTGCAAGGGGCAGGCCAGGGCTTCAGAGAGCCATCTGGCACCCCTACTGGCCTGGAGGCAGGGCCAGAACCGTAAACAGGCCAAAGGTCACTTTGTTGGGGGTGACTTTACTGCCAAAGGGAGGATAGGCTCAGCTGATCAGCACACTGAGATGATGGAAGCTGAAGCCCAGACATCTGATGGGAAGAATCCAATAAAGGGGTTGGAGAGAAATGGGCCCAGTAAGAGGAAGTAATGAGGTGGAGGTTGCAACAGAGGCCCCAGGGGAGAGAGCAGTCCTGGGGAATGACCTAAAACTACACCCTGATGGGGAGGATGATGTGGTGGGGCTGCCAGTGGTCCTCAGGAAATGCCACACCAGTCCCTCCCTAGCGAACAGTGAGTATGGGGTGCTGCAAAGCTTCAGCCACAATTGTTTTGTGGGTGATCCTGTAGAGGGGAAAGTCTAGGGCATACATCCTGAGAGAAAAGCAACAGGCTTGGGCAGCAGCACAGGGGCCAGGAGCGTCCAGCCCAATGCCTGAACAAGTGCGGCTTAATGAGAGGCCTGAAGGAGAGTGAGGTCCAGGTATGTCTGAAGGTGCTTGAGTGGACTATAGGCCAAGGTTCAGGCATGTTGACAGACACCTGAGGCCTAAGGGGCATAAGGCCCCAGTGTGGGGGCAGAGTGGTAACCCCAGTGAGGGGTAGGGTTTGAAGGGCTAGGAGCCTAATGAGTCAGGGAGCCTGGAGTACATGCATGAGTAGAGGCCCCAGTAAGGGGGCATGAGGCCAAGATAAGTCTTCAGAAGCCTGAGGCCAAGTTTGGGCCAGAGGCTCTGTGTGGCCCAGCAATGGGGCCTGGGGACTAATAGTGGTAGTGATTTTGGATGCCATCTGTAAGCTATGGGACATGGTAAAGGGAAGATTAGAGCCATGTATAACACCCTAGGCATCGGGGCATTAAATGGGAATCCTCCCATATTTTTACATCTGATATTAATACTTCAAAGTGTGGCAGGCGAATCAGGGTGGACTGCTCTAGACTGGTGGGCGGGTTGGTACTATGATTGGCCCTGTGACGGTGCCTTGTCACAGGAACATTTTACTTAGGTTGCTTACCTGCTCTGAGATGCGAGCTACTACATCTTCACTGCTCTTCCTGTCCGTGCTATCTAGATTAAAGCTAGCATGGGTATTACCTTTCTGTTCACCTTCCATCCTGCTAGGAGGGATCTAGACTGTTCTCAGTGGTGGCAGATAACAATGGTCTCAAGTTGCAGTAAGGGACATTTAGGTTAGCTATTGGGGAAAAAATTCTCATGAGAAGGACAGTAAAGCACTGGAACAGGCTACCTGGAGAGGTTGCGATATCTCCATCCTTGGAGTTTTTAAAGATTTGGGTGGACAAAACTTTGGCTTGGATGATGTACGTGGGGGTAGTCCTACTTTGAGCAGGGGGTTGGACTAGATGACCTCCTGAGGTCACTTCCAACTCTGCCTGCCCCCTCCTAGATCAGCCACATGCCATACACACAGGCTTCCTGTGTCACATGTAGGATTCATGTTGTAGGATGACCTGTATCACCCCAGTGCAATGCACCCCTGGTGCATTGTCTAATCCACTCCTGGATTAGACCAATCTGTAAATGCAATTGGTAAAGGTAATACTGGGCAAATAATATTCCTTGTTTTACTAAAGGCAGACAAGTTTCTTTGGGTAAATCCAATATCTTTTATTAGACCAACTCAAATAGTTGGAAAAAATCTTTTTTGCAAGCTTTCAGGTACAGATACCCTTTGTTAGGTTGAGGAGGTGTCTCCGGTTGATCTGTGGTCTTCCTGATTGGAGTAGTAAAGAAACCAGAGGCTAGTATGCATGCAAGAAAGCCAGACAGTGAAAATGTAAATCGAGGTAGTGAATGGGTGAAAGACAGGTTAATGGGAGGAAGGGTATGAATGCAGCTGTTAAATAGTAGAGAGGTTACCTGGGTAGTCTGCTGTTAGGCAGGCTATAATGTGCCATAAATCCAATGTCTATATTTAGTCCATGATTTTTTGTATCCAGTAGGTCAATGAAATGATGTTTGTAGGTTCATTTGTGAAAGATGTTTTGTTAATTCCCTTTTGAGGATTAGAACTGAGAGACTGGAGAAAGAGTGGTTTTCTTGTGAGAAATGTGCACCCACAGGTAATTGGGTATTCTTGTCTTTGATAGATTTTTTGGTGTGCTTTCATTCTGGTGCACAGTTGTTTGGTTTCTTCTACATAGTTTTCATTAGGGCATTTGGTGCACTGGGTGAGAGATTAAATTTCTAGTCTGGAGGTGGAGGTGCAGGTGTAAGATGCAGGAATAGTGACGGTTCTGTTGTGGGGTGTAGTTATTGTGGGGGTGGCAGATGTTGGCATTGTTTTACTAAAACCACTCAAGAGTTCATGTGTAAGAAAAGAGGAGATGAACACTGAATACACTAAATTGAGAAGAAGGGCAGAGTAGCATAATTTCACAGGATGAGGTGCACTATTAATAAATGTCAGGAGAGAAAAAACCTCCAGTGAACCTGGGGGTATGTCAGCTCTAGGATAAAGTAAGTACAGCCACTGTAGTGCTAGTTAGTGGGCTGTTGCCTCCTGATCTGGAATCTGGGGCCAGGTCATCCTTGTCTCCCTGAAGAAGCATCATGATGGGGTAGAGTTTAACAGGTAGCTGGAACTGAGGAGGAAATGGGAAAGGTGACATGCATGCCGTAAGCAGGGAAACTTTGGCAAGTGCTATAACAAATAGGGATCTGTAAGGGAAAGTCAGAACAAACTTCAGCTGTTCCAAACCAGCAAGCATTTTTGCATGGTGCAGTTTACTTTTGTATTTAGAGCTTGAGCTTTTGAGTCTGATTCCATGAAAAAATTCAGGCATGCTTTCAAACCATGATACCTGATCCTGACAGTCAGTTTTTAGAACATTTTAAATCATTAAAAAATAACATTAGACAATTAAAACAATATCCATACAGCTCTAACTAAAATTCCCTCGCCTCCCTTCCCTGGAACACAGCTTATTTATTTTCATTAGCTTTTTATGTTTTTGACAGATAGGACCCAATCAATTTGAGATTAACCATTTCTTATAATACCATTCTCTACCTGGAGTCCATTTTTAATATATATATTTTTTAATCTCCTGTGATTTAAACCCATGTTTGTTTAGTTTAGAAAAGGATTGGGTTGTTTTTTTGTGTTTTTGGGTTTTTTGTGGAAATAAGCTCTGTGTCATATATTGGAGCTAGAAAGAATATCTTTCACGAGATCAAAAATTAAAAGATCTCATCTGAAAGCAAGTGTGTTGTATGCAGCATGTGTGGTCTATGCAGGTGACCCCCAATTTTCTAAGACCAATGTAGGTGACCTGAAATCAGTGTGTACCCCCTTTCCAAAATCAATACAAAAAATCCTTTTTTGATTTATGTAGATACTTTGAAACATTTGTAAATGAAGTTTTATGATCATAATCCAGGCAAGCACTTGATTATGAGCACATGAGAAACCCCATTGACTTGAGATGGATTGTCCTGTGTGCTTAGTTAGGCATGTGTTTAAGTGCTCTGCTGGACTGAGGCCTATCTGTGTAACTGCTATTGCTGTGCAAAGCTTCTGTCCCTGATTTTGATTTGGCAGAGATTTGGCCTGATTTGGTGGCTGAATCTCCAAATTCAGATTGAATCAGAGGACCGTTTAATCTCCCTGAATTGAATCGGAATCCTCTGGATCGATTTGGAGATTCAGACATAGACACAACTTTAAATGTTTTTTCTACATACCTCTAGGCAGCTTATGAATGCTGTGATGCTGGGGAGCATGGAGTATCCCACAGAAGAGCAGGGGGCTCCCCAGTGTGCTTGGCAGCAGACTAGAAATGGACCAGAAGCACTGGCTTGGCAACTGATGCCTCCTGGGTCTGGGGGGGGGCGGGTACGGAGGGTCCCCCCATGACCAATCGCTGAGCCAAGGTGGCACCGGGGGGGGATGGTCCCCGGTGTGCTCCCCAGCGAACCCAGAAGTGGACCAGAAGTACTTCTGGTCTACTTCTGGGTTCACCACCGAGCTTGTGGAGGGCCTCCTGCACTCCTGTGGGATGCTCCATGCACTGCAGCATTTCAGCGTTCACAAGCCGCACTGGTACCTTGAGGTATGTAGAAAAAACATTTAAAGCTGTGCCTATGTCTGAATCTGCATCGAATCTTCAGATTCGAATTCAGCCGAATCAAATCGGGGACAGTGATCCAAATCAACGAATTGAATCAAAGTCTTTGATTTGGGCTGAATCCAAATTGAATAGGGCCTGCTTCGCACACCCCTAGTAACTGCCTGTCTAGTTATCTATCTTCTTTTTAATTTTTATCTTCCTTGTTTCATCTTTTTAAATGGAGCCTATACCTACTAATGCTGCATCTTATTGAAAGCTTTTGAAGCCAAGATGTTCTGACTCTTTTCATACCCATTATGTTCTCATGAGGGAGGGAGTTGTGTCTCTACCAGAGGGTGAGAAGCTTTGCTCAATCTTTGAACAGAGTGGGGGTGTTTGACTTGCTAGATTGATTAGGGAAAAGGTGCTGACAAGGGCTATCACTTCAATTTGCTATGTTACCTCTTTAGTTGAAACTGGAAAACGTGGTATTTTAGGGATAAAAGATTTCAACTCTTTTGTGGCATCATCCTTTGAACAGAAGCTCTAGTAAAAGCTAATTGACAAAATAATGCATGGCAGCACTGATATATAAATAAAATTATTCATAACGCTTATTGGCTGAGATTTATGTATTAAAATACCAGTTTCTACTGAATTGTGCTGTCTACAGTGGGAACAATAGCTGCTGAAGACTAGCTTGCATTTAACTTGAGATGCATGCTTGTGTGAATGCCACCAGCACTACTGCATATCAACAACTGATGGAAACACTCTGGTGAAAACTTAAGCCCAGATTTAACTTTTTCCACTATAAGTAGTCCTGGGAATTGCTTACAGTGCATAAAATATTCACACATATGAATCTGTGCAGGATCAGGGTTGGTGTTCTTAATGGAATTGGGCCAGGCCTGACCTTGATCAGAAAGGAAAAGTGGCCCTTATTTATATGGATAATCAGCAACATGTCTACCAATTGCTGCTACTTATCCATATAAGCAGCAATTGGTAGACATGTTGCTGATGCATGTCATGCAGGATTCATGGAGATCTGCACATCAGTGAGTATGTGTCTGAGCCAGGCATCCTGGCTTTCTCTGATAAAAACCCTACAAATTATCTGATTTAAAAACCCCAACATTTTTCATTAAAATGAAATGCCACTAGAGTATGTGTGTGTATCAGTTGAACACAATGTTTTCTTTATATATTTACAATTTTAAAGCAATTTTGAAGCCTACCAGTGCCTCAATCACTATAATAAAATTAATTCTACATACCTATACATTTTGGTATTTGATTTTTGGGTTTTTTATCATGGAAAATCAGGGCTCTCCCTGCCCCCTGAATTCACAGAATGCAGGTCCAGGCCCCTCACTCCCAAGCCACATCCCCCCAAGCTCCTGGCCCTGCTGGTGCTCCTCACCCCCCACCCACAGCCCCCTGTCAGAAGGGGAGCCCCCAGCTGCCAGGGCTATGGGGCCAGGGACCTGGGTCTGCAGCCCTCTGCCCTCCTGCATCAGCACCCAAGCCCTGGCTGCTGCCCACTGGAGGCAGCAGCTGCTACAGTGTAGCAGAGTGCAGAGCCCAGCTTCCCCTCCCTGCTGCCTGCCTGCTGCGGGCTTGGCTGTGGGGTGGGTTGGCTCCTTGCCATTGTAAGTACTCCTGGGGGAGGGGGGCAGGGAGAACCTGTGCCCCCAGATCTGTATGCAGGGCAGTGGCAGGAGTGGGCGCTGGCTGGCCACTGTGGGCTCAGGATCTCTGCCCAGCTGCCCTCTCCTGGGGGTACAGCTTTGCACTGCTGCCCCTGCTGCTGCTGCATGGGCAGGGGATACCTCAGCAGGGCAGTGTGGAGCTTGCAGTGGCAAGAAGTTTCTGCACCCGGCTCTGCAGTGCCAAGGCAAACCTGCTGGGCTGTGGAGGCCCCGGGGGAGGGCAGCAGAATTGGGAGCCCAAGCCCACATTGGACAGCCCACACCCACCCGTGAGCAAAGATCTGGGGGGGCACAGGTCCCCTCTACCCCCACTCTGGAGTGCACGCAGTGGTGGGGAGCCGGCCCTACCACCCTGTCCCCTAGACAGCCCACCCATGGCCCCAGCTCACTACTCACTGGACCTTTGCAGCAGCCCCAGCCCCTGCCCTACCCAACTCCCTCCCTCTCTCCCTTCCTATGGGGGCCTCAATCCCACCCTGCCAAGACTTAACTGCAGTAATGGCTCCTCTTGCCTGACCGGCCTCCTCCCACTCCCCCCAAGACCCTTGCATGCTGAAACTCTGCCAGCCTGCAGAGAGCTCTTTGCAAAAGTGCAAAATCAACAGGTTTCTGCATTAGAAAGAGAAATCTGCATTTTTCTCTGTTTTTCTGTGGGAAACAGAAAACCCATATCTCTGGTCATAACAGTAATGCTGATCTGTTCTTGTACCCTCTGACGGAGCCGCAGATTCAATCTAAATCACAATAAAACTAAAATGCCCAAAGGTTTCAATGTACTTTGGACTGGGGCCCAAGTTCCCGTTGACATGATTCACTGTTTCCACAAAGGCAATTTCCTATTGCACAGTCAAATGAGTGGTGTGGAAATTTAATGTTTCTCTCAGTGCCTGATTCACAGAGGACATCAGTTTATTACCTTTGAAAGTCTGGCCCTTTCATTCAGATTGCTGAGTCTGTAAATGTGTTGTTCTTAAGACTCAAGAGTCAACCAAAACAGCAGCTATTGGATTGCAGGCATTAGCCGTTTGTTCTGTACCAATGGTCATCAACATTTTTGTTCAGTGAGCCTGCTGGGCAGTCCCCTGTCACTCTGCAGGCTGGATCCAGCCCATGGACCCAATCCAGAGCTGGAGGCAGGTGTGGTGGGCCCCCATCCATGAGGCTGTGTGGAGTGGGGTGGGGGTCATCCTAGCCCCAATCCAGACTTGCCTGGGGAAGATGGGGGGTGGGGGGGGTCAGTCCTGATCCAGCCCTGCAGGGGGAAGGAGCATGGCCCAACTTGAGATCGGAAGAGCGCAGCCCTGAGTGGGAAGGAAGCATGGCCTGGCCCCAGATCATCTGTACAGAAGGAGGGGGCATGGTGTGGCCTCAGCCTTGCTGAGTGGAGGGAACCAGGTATGGCCCAGACCTGCAAGTGGAAGGGGAGAAGAGGACATGGGCCAACCCTGAAACAGCTGCATGGGGGAAGGGGCATGGCCTAGCTCCAACCCACCTCATTGGTTTTGGGATTTTGGCAGAAGGGAAGGGTAGCAGTATTAACTGCCTCTGTTCCACCACCACCAGATTTTCTGACCCTGGGTGAGCCCTGCAAGCTGGATTCCAAGGCTCCGCTGGCCACATTTGGCCCACAGCCTGGAGTTGAGCTCCCCTGCTCTATACAAAATCAGGGCATTTATGTGTTACAGAACTATGTGGTCTGTTGTCATTTTCTTTATATTTCTTAAAACTTCAGTCATTTCTCTTTATTCCATAGTAATTACAGTAAATGAGACAAAGCTGCCTAACTTAAAATTACCATTAGAAGGTTAAAAAATAACAGTTTAAAAATATATATTGGTATTATCTTAATGTGAAGTGAATATATTTTAGAAATAATACTAAAACATTGTAGGAAGATCAAAATACAGATACAGGCATGGCTCCCAGCCCTGTGACCCCCATGAGGCTCTGCTGGAAGGCACAGATATATTTACCCTTCAAATTTTTCCTCCAATGATGTGACCTTAATCATGCAAATAACCACCTTGCTTCTTGCATGGGCAAAGACTGAAGGACCAAAGGGAAACTTAAAAGATAGATAATGAGATCATTCAAATTTGATTACTTTCTGCAGAAAAGCATTCAGAAAACTCAGCTAGAGGAATGACAAACCTACTATGGTTGGAAGAGTGTATTAGATTTGAAGTTCAGCCAAGTATCTTGTCCACTGCAATCTTAAAGAGCCCAATAGAAATGCTCAAGGCTGACTTGTGGGTTCTGCCAGTTCAGTGGTGTTTTCCAACTACATCCCTTATTCACATCTGAAATTGTTATCCCTTTTGACATAGGTTGTCATAAGCCTTGATTCTGTATGTCAACCATATAAGCATATTTCTGTGCTCAGGTGGAACTTCAGTGAGGTCAAAACAGATGTGGGGACATGTTGTATGGTTCTAATTCAGGACTGGGTTTTCAATTCATATTGGCTTTATTGTAACTTCCAGGATAGTTTTGAAAAATAATATTGTATTCTGTGATTTATTTAAGCAGTTATGTTTTGGACAGTCTTCAGCTTTTAAAAGAGTGTCTTATTCACCTACAAAATGTAAATGCTTTTCTCTTTCTTTTGAGTGAACTTCTATTACATTTCTCAGGGGTTTTTTTTTATTTCTTAGTGCTGAAAAGGGTCAGAGGTTTACAGTGAATTGCAAGCTGAATGTAAGTCAACAGCATAATGTTGTGAAAAACTAATTTAATTAAATTAATTCTGTGAAATTTTACATCCATAGGCTCTTTGGATAGCTCACTGAATTCAATGGCAAGATTCCCATTCAATTCAATGGGATTTGCATCAGACCTTTAAGGGCATGTCCACACAAGCATGCACGTGCGTATTGCAGCATCTCAAAGCCCGGGAAGGGGGGTGGGGGAAGCGGGGCAGGGACCATGCCCTGAGGCAACTGGAGGCTTGCTTCTCCACAGAGATGTTCTGGTAGCTAGCCAGAGCATCTCTATGACTGGCCCTTGCCCCAGTGCTGAAGCCCTGCTGCCTCCACTGCCCCATGTTGCATGTGTGGGCTCTGCCATGAGGGCCCAGAACCCCCAAAGCCCCTGCTACAGCAATGTGAGTGCAAAGTTTTTTGTTTTTTTTTAAGTACTAGGAAGCTGGGGCCGGGTGGGGGGGCAA
>NW_017728950.1:27646727-27701427 GCF_001723895.1 Crocodylus porosus
GGGGTAGCTCCTGTGGGGGCCATGTGGCACCTGGTGTGGGGCAGCAAAACATATAGGTATTTAGAATTCATTTTATTATGGTGATTGCTTTAACACTGTAGATATATCAATAAAACATTACCGAATTGATTTCTCTCTCTCTCTCTCTTTCTCTCTCTCTCTGTCTCTCTGTATAGTGGTCTTTTGTTTTAATTGTAGAGGGACATGGATTTTGGGGTGTTTTACAGACTAACTTTGAGATTATTTTTTCTATTTATCTTCTGGCCAGTTGGACATGCTTTGACAGTTTAGAGCAGGCCACCATATTGGAAACATCTTTGGGGAAATTGCTGCCCAGATGGCTGTGGGCAGATGGTCAGATGCCTCTACTGGTTTTGCAGTCCCCATCTAGGTCTGGCAGGTGTGCAGAAGGTCACAGCCAGGCAGCAGCCCCCCTGCCAGACTGCTGCAGTGAGTAGAGGGTGCAGGGAACTCTCAGGGCTGCTTCAGTAGTCCAGCTGGCACAAGCAGTAGTGTCCCCAGGTATCAATTAGCTGGGCCCCAGAAGCTCCTGAGAGTGAGTAGCCCTGAGCTACTTGCTAGGGCAGCTTTTTGTACTGATGGGGCCAGGACGGGGCAGCTTTTTGTACTGCTGCAACAGCACAGGTGCTGGCCCTGGGCTCTAGCTCCCCCTTGGCGGCAGATCCGGGAAGAGCCAGTTGGTTATTTTGCCCCAAGTGGCACAATTTGCCCCACACCAAAGTGCATGTCCGGGCGTGTGCACTAAGGCAAAAAGCCCCAGCTCAGATTTGCACAACTTCTATCTGAACTGCTGCAAGTGCATGTGCTTGAATGTGTGGACACACCCTCAGAGGTTTAATGGAACTGCAAAGATGCTTGTGATGCAGTGTCTATTTCTATACAAAGCTCAGGACGTTATGTACATGTACTATATTCCCAGGAGAATTCATAGCACTCACATTTAGTATGGTCCAACAAAACAGAACAAACCAGTGTTTAGAACATAGAGCTATGACTTGGAAAAAATGGGCTCAATACCTTACATTTCCACTGCTTCCCTGTGAGAAACTGGGCAAGTCACTTATGGTGTTTCCATACTGCAGTCACAGAAGAGGTGAAAGATACTTGGGTTTCAAGTATCCCTCTCATAGCCTAAGCTACCTCTCCCCTTCTATAGTTGTCCTTGTGGCATGCACCACAGCCATCCAGACTGTGCTTCCTTTTCCTTAAGTGGAGACTTTCTAGGAATCAATCTATGAATTACTTTCTTTCCTTTTGTTCTCATCTCTAATTCTGGGCAGTAGAGCCATGAAGATGCCATGGAGCACAGTAGAGATGGTAGTCAGGAGTTCTGCAATTGCTGCTGACAGGTTTTCTGCCTCCAGAATGTTTGAGTTCTGAATACACTGCAGGGAGAGAGTAGGGTAAGAAGAGATTGAATCTGAGACCTTGAATTGCAGCAGAGTTGTTGGGATGGATTTCTACTGGGGTTGAGCTTAAGGGTTTTCACTGTGGATGGTTTACAGGTCTCACCTTGAAGGTTGGCCATAAATTCAGTCATAACTGGCAATGTAGATATAACCAAAGTGAGTTATGGTAGCAGCCTGGGTATAGCAGCACAGATCTCTCCAAGAACTGTAAGATAATGTGCTTATTACAAAGGAAAGAAGAGATGCTTTTTCTAAGAAAAGAAGGTAAAATGTTTCAGTCAGTGCTAAACAGCAGCTGCCCTTAATACCCAAATAATAGACTAGAAATAAAATTAATGAAATACTAGATATAAAATAGATATAATAACTAAACTGTAACATACATACATTCACATGTTTAAATTTATATTTATTTATATGACACAATTCAGTAAATAAAACAATACAATTTAAATTAATATAAAATTTCAACTATAACATTTTGTCAGATCAGGATGTATCTGTATTAATAGTGAGTGACATGCCACGAAAATATTTTAAATACCATATTTACTTGAATACAAGACATGATTTCCACCCCCCCACCCACACCACAATCAGCAAGGGAGGGGAAGGAGAAACCCTTGGTCTTACATTCTTGTACAAGAGAACCTCATTAAATACACTGTGGGCATGTCTACACATTCATTAATGTGCCATAATTATAGCACATTAAGTTTAGAACCCGTAATAAGAGGTATGAACTTAATGTGCCATAATTGGCACTACTGAGTATTAGCATAGATGACCGCTTTTTAAGAGATGTTGATGCGCAGCAGACTAACTGTACTGCACATTAACGTGGCTAGCAAAAATGATGCTAATGCATTAAGGCACAGTAGAGTTAGTCTTCTGCACATTAACCGCCTTGTGTAGATGCGCCCCATCTATCATTAACTGTTGCCAAAAGCAGCATGTGCTCAGTAATAGAAATGAGCTAAGAAGCTGATTAAATGTAGCCAGCACTCAGCATGACTATAAAATGCATGGCTAATATTGGGCAAACATGTTATGAGAACTTTTTTGTGTGTGTGCGTGTATGTGTGGCCCTTAAAAAAACAAAACAAAAATGGGCAGTTGCTCCCCCAGGACAGAAATGGCACTGGGCCTGAAGGAACTGCAAGACCAGAGCCAGCCCTGATACCCTCCCTTTGGTACCAAAAATGCTTGATCTGAGCCAAAAGGCCAAGATACTGATGGGAACTTGCCACTTTTTGAATTTTTGTGTCTTGGGCCAAATCACTTCTGAATTCTATCAACTGAGCAGAGCTCAATTGTTCAAGTCTTTGTGGTGCTACCATGGGTAAGTATCCTACCTCCCAGACTCTTTAGCCTTGGTCTTCAGATACTCCCAAGTCCATGGCAGGCATCCTGCTTGTGAGCCATAAACCCCGAGACCTTTGAGTTCAGATGCCACCTAGTTTTGTTTGCCCTTAGGGAAAAGGCTAAAGGCGCAAGCTAGGGGGGAAACCTGAGAACAAACCTCTATCACCATAAATTGTGTAGCTGAGATCCTCCCATAGGAAGGCTTTAGTAGACTGTTGCAGGGTGACCTGCCTGCAGTGCAATAGACAGGTCTCCACCCTCATTTACAACAAGTTGTTCAAGACTTGGAAAAAGGGGATCTCCCCTGCCAGGCAAGTCATTATGGTATCTCCCCTGTCAGGGACCAAATCCCCCCTTCCTTTTTGTAAACAAGAAAGTTTATTAAAAATGCACTTAGTACTGTACTCTTACAAAGCTATACATATTGAGTATCCGTTTTTTACCAGGACTTCATAGCACAAAAACAACTACATACAAAAAACATACAGCTACGTATGTTAAACCCATAACATACATTCACTTTCCACAAAAAAAAACAAGCAAACCCTTACATAAATCTTTTTCTTCATATAAAACCTCATGAAAAAAACAAAACAAAAACTGTTACCTCAATAACCACCTAAATTCTCTGCCTCTCCCATCAGTCTCTTTTGGTTTAGTGAAACAGGTGTGTCCAGTCCTTTTTCCTCCACTTCTTCTCTGCCTCTTCCTCTCTGATCCCTTCCTTGTCCTGCTCACTGTAGTACTTCAGTTCATGCTGCCCCAGCTTCAGGCTCACTCTTTCAGTGAAAGCCAACTCCTTAAACACCCAGAGGTTTCTTACTTTCCATAAATTAGTTTCAATACATGCTAATAAAGTCAATAATGTTTCCCTTGGTCCCTTTGGTCTGAGTTCATCTAGTACCATCTCCCGTGCTAATGACAGGCTTATTTTGGTGACACGCAGCAGCAGATCCTTTTCCACACCACCTTAATATATGTACATTCCCCAAATGCATGTCCCACTGTTTCTTCTTCCCTGCACCTCTCTCTTGGGCACCTGGATGAGCTTGTCATGCCCCATCTGTGTTGTACTTCTCTCACTGGTAAGGTATTTATTACAACCCTCCACATTAGGTGATCATGTTCATCTTTTAGTTATTTACTAGGACTGTGTGAGTTGGCAGCGATCTGATCTGGCTTCAGATCCGTCTGCTTTGGATGGCCATGATCTGATCCGGAGCTCTGGATTGGTTTGTTGTTTTGATCTGGCCAAAGAGGCTCCAAAGCTTCGAAGCCATTTTGGAGATCCAGCTATAGGCTATAATGGAGGATCAATTAAATATCTTTAACTTTGTTGTTTTATCTCTGATTTGGGTGAAAATAGCAGGGGTGGTGGCCTCTGTTGAGAACATGACATTTGCCAAGTTTCAAGAAGATTGGTGCAGGGGTTTGGGGGGAACTGCACCCCAAGCTGCTGACAGGCAAAACTTGTCTTGTGGGTGGGTGCTTGGGTGGTGACTGTGTCCAACTTGGGGCACAGGGGAGGTGAAATCATGGAACCACAGTTATTCTACAAGGTCCTGGACCACTTCCAGGACAAATACAAATTACACAAGGCCCCAGTGACTATTCCAAACCACCATAAGACAGAGAAGGAGGTAAGGGCAAGAGACAGAGAGTTGCTTGCAGTCGTACTACCTGGCAACAGCTGCCAGGTCAGATGGGAGAGAATCTTCCACAAAGACCTGAAGAAGGAACACAGGGACTGGACCTGGCAACTAGTCCACTGGGCACTCCCCATGTTGGCACTGAGACACAGGGGGCAGACAGGCTCATGGAACTGCTCCGAGCAAACCTGCTGGTGGAAGGAGGAAAGGAGGAAACAATTGTTCACGTCCTCTGAAACTGCCTGTATGCCAGGGAGGTGTGGAAGACGTAATTGTACTCCTAATGATGGTGACAGGGGTCAAGGTCTTGACCAGGGAGGCAGTGCTGTTTTCTCATCTGACCAAGCAGCAAGGACCCAGTTCATCTCCTGCTTCAGGAATGCCCTCTGGAAGACTAGGAACGTACTCATGTGTGGACATACAAACCTCCCAGTCAAAGACTGCATCAGAATGGGAGTGAGTGATCTACAGGTGTACTACAGGAAGGCAGTAGAAGATGATGGTGGAGGACACACGGAAGAAAAAAGACTGGTTCAGACTGTTGAAAAAACCAAAACCAGAGAGAACGACAATGGTGATGGTGACAAGTGAAAAGACTGGAGAAGGAAACAAAGGGGTTAGGAGGGAGGTGAAGGGTGGGGGGGAGGGAAAGGGCATCAAAACAGTTTTTTCTGCGTGGCTATGATGGGTAAAGGAGGTGGTAATGGGTATGTGGGTGCACGGGCATGTGGTTATGGTATTGTAATGGGGATGATGATGACTATTTGTATATGTGTGCTATAGACTGTCAAGTGAACTGGATCAGTCACAAGACAAAACTATAAAGGTATAGGTGTGTGTGTGCGCATGTGAATATATATGTATATATGTCTGTGTGAATGTATATATGTGTAGGTATGTACATTTTTGCAAAATAAAAAAGTTTGTACTACGTATTAGGTGCCAAAGTGCTGCTTAAAACTGTTTATGGAGTACCTGTGCTAAAACTTTCAGCAGTTTCAAAAAAGGTAACATCAATTTTGAATGAATTAAGTATATGGGTACTATATACAAATTACTACAGCTATGTTTATTTCGAAGTCAGTGTTTTCAAATTTTGTTTCTTAATTCTATGTGCTGAAGGAAAGTTGGGTCTGATAGTAAGGGGCAACTGCAGGGGGGAAGCAGCTGGGGAGATGCAGAACACAAGAGGGCTACCTGACTCCCTGGATTTATTTTCCCTGCTGTAGCAATGGAAAGGGCACAAATTCAAAGCAAACTTCCAATTATTAGATTATATACCTATAATAATGGGAAAATATATCACATTTATAGGTTTTTCATACATATAATCTAATTACTAGCGGGTCATCTTATATTAAAGTATAGTAAATAATAATAAACAATAATATAATAATGGTAATAATAATAAAGACAATGAAGAATCAAAAGTCCAATGTCATATTTTAAATTTTCCCCAAAAAACTTTAATTTTTTGTTTTAAAACATTTTTCAGTGGGAATATTAATCAGAATCAATACGAGTTTGTGCAACATTGGTTTTATTGGTTGACTATTTTTCCTGACAGGAAGTTGTTTAGATGAAACATTTCTGAACAGCTGTGTGATTTCAACTATGTCATTTAGAAAGCTATTCTCCCTGGTACAGACCATACAAGTATATGGACTCATCCTGCTCCTTTTGCTGGGTATCTGATGATTGACTTGAATGAGTGTAGGATTAGGTTCATAGTGATGCAGTCTTTTAGGAAGAGACTGACAGAACCATACTGGTTATACCAGTTTTTTGGATGCTATTTTTGAACCATCAGGTATTCCCCACTCCCCTTGTTTCCTGAGAAACAATGGGTTAGATTCATCTTTGGATTTTGGTGGCTTCTGTGGTCTGGCACAAGCTGCCCAGTGTTTGAAATTTCATTGGAAACATTAGCAAACGGGATCTGCACCCACTACAGGCCAGGGTTTTAGCACACACTTACATCTTCCTCAAAAATGGGTGGTGCTGTCATTTCCGAGATATTCAGTGTCCAGGGTATACCTTATCTCCGCAGCTTCTATTTGAGACCTGTTCTAGGCAAATTAATTTCAGTTACTATTGACATAAATACATAAATATAACTAACTGCACTTAACCAGCACCGTTGAACGCAATGTGCTGGGAATGAGGGACTGTATTTTTATTTCCTTTGGCTCACTATCATTCAATTAAAACCTGATAGTGTGTGACCCAATCTCTGAAATGCAGAGTGTTATACGGATTTTGCAATATTCAAAGGTCAGATAACTCTTTCAAGTCAAAGGCATTATTTCACTGTGAAGAAGGGGTCAACAAGGTCCTCTCAAGTTTAGCAGCCCAAAGAACTTGCCACTATCCATAGCCAATGGCACACAAGGAACAAAGTTGTTAGTATCATAGCTGGCCACCTTTAACTCTTGAATCCTAAAGCCAGGTACCCATTTATAGCTGGGTCTACTGGGGGCAGTCTTAAGCACAAGCCCAGAGCAGGACTCAAACTCACATGTGGGGAACCTTTGTGAGGCTTGCAGGTACGAAAGGAAAGAAGGAAACTAGGACATCTGTAAGTGGGCGGAGGCTTGTTCCTCATTCCTGCACTGAGATATCATCAACATGATGAACTGCCAATGATCTTTCAACATTTCCCATCTTTACTAGCGTCATGTGTGGGCAGCTTCCATGCTGGGATGTCTGGATGTAGTTTGCATTTTCAGCATGCACAGAACTTTCTGTGGAGACTGCTAGGCTTTTGGATAGCTAGCTATTTCATTTCAATTCATTGGAAACAAAATGCAGATACATCACAAACCAGGATGGGACCTGTATCTTTTATCTTAGTTTTATGACAGACAAGGACAGCAGAGAGATCAGAAATAGGGCACAATTATGGAAGCAAGAATGATGGGCAAAGGATACATGTAAATCCAAGTCAAATGATACTTTAAGAATACAGACAATGGAAAAGTATGTTTAATCATAATTAACTACATTTTGTATCTATCTGTCTATGATTTTTGTGTTATAGATATGGAATCTTTGACTCTGAAATATCCCTGGGTGTTTCACAGGTATCTCTGTATTATTGTGAAATGGCTATAACTACTTTAGGTTATGTTATATTTAGGGTAGGAGATTAAATTCTGAGATAAAATTTTTAATCTAGATGTCTGTTTCAAAACTATTTGAAAACAATTTAGCTGGTTGCTCAATGGGCAGATATTTGATGCCCTGGAAGTCTAGATTCAGTACCTAGTAGTTAGAGTACTGCATTGTAGTTGTTAGCAAGCAGCTGGATGGATCTGCAGTCCCATCTACATGTTACATTTAAAGTGTGATTAACCACACCTTAAGTGGCCACTTGGCCACATTTTCAATGAATTAATGTTGTGATAAAAAGAGGAATAAGCTGCAAAGTTATTCCACAAAATATGTGAAATAACTTTGTAGCTGCTTCCTATCACACTATTAATTTAACAGGTGGCAGGGGCCCCTGTGCCTGGCAGCCCTATCAGCTATTGCAGCTCCCAGCTGGGGGGGTCCACATGCACCCATGACCCTGGGAGCTCCCAACGGACAGGGCTCCCAGCTTCAGGAAGCCCCTCATAGCTCTGCAAGTGGGAGGTTGCACTTGCTGTGATCTCACAGCTATAGGGCAACACCCCTCCTCCCCACCTCTGCCAGGGCTGAGATCACAGCAGCTGAGGTCTCCCATCTATGGAGTGCATGGAGCCCCCCGGTAGCTGGGAGACTGTAGCAACTGCTGCTGGGGAACTTCTTGTTGATCCTGGGGAGCCCAGGATCAGGCTTCCCCTTGCACTGCCAATTAGGCATAATGAGATCTAATGCATGATCTACCCAATTGTGCCTCTTGCCATGCATGTGTGGCAAGATAGGAAGTGTGATTGTGTGGATCATGCATTAGATACTGTCACACCTTTACCTATATGTATAGAGAGGCCCTGAGTGATTAACATACAAAGGAAGTCCTCTTATGGCACTACAGAGAAGTGTTGCTAGGACAGTGGGAGGAACCTTGGGCTGTACTAATTAATCTGTATCTGTATTGTGGATAAATAGGAAGCATTAATACCCTAGTCATCAGTTTGGCATAATTTATGAGCCCTGCATTCACTAAAGAATTAAAACATAGAGAACATTCCACTTCATAAGAAAGTCTTATGTCCAGCATTTGTAATCCCAGTAGATGGTTTCAAAGGAAGAAACTTTTTTTTACAGAGGCCTCTATGGGATCCAGGTAGCTGGATTCTAATTCCAGATTTACCACTGACTTGAAGCATACCCTTGAGTAGTTTTCTTGTGTTTCTCCTTTGCCTTGTATTCTGTCCTCTCTTTATAGAATGTAAACTCTTCAATATAGAAACATTTGTTAGGATCTAAAGAAAGATGGACTTCGATTGAATTCTTTGGAGACAGTTTTTGTTCTGTGGTTGTACAGGATCTGGCATTGTGGGGCTGGGAAAGTGATTTATGCCCGAAATCATTACTTAAATCAATACTATAACAAACAATATGCACTATGCAGAAGATGTTCCTACCCCTCCTATCAAGCATGAAAAGTCTGCTTAAGTTGTGTCCCATATATGTACTGCCTCAAGGGTGCTGGAGATACTGCATAACTTTGTCCTTCTGGTTCAAGTTAGAAAGAACAAACAGATCTTCAAGACAGCTACACAGCTTGCTTCTCTGGTACAATTAGAGCATGTAATTACAAAATTTGACCCTATATTTATTTGGAAAATGAATTGTTTCTTCATAAGCAAATGAAGGGTTTAAAAGCAACACAGAGTCCGTGACTTTACAAAATTTTCCTTGCTGTAATAAGGCCTTTGGTGGAGAGAGATGATAAATTATTACTTTAATTCAGTAAATATTTCAACACAAACCAGCTTGGATTCCGGCAGGGGCCCTGATTACAGCCATATATTTTGTATTGTTTTTTTCTCTAAACACGCATAGGATCACTGATTCCAAGTCCCTTCTTGTGTGCCATATACTGAGAATGGATAGATAGGTATTATATATACTTCTCCATGATTTAAAATAGAATTTTTAGGCTGTGGAAAAATTCCAAATAGCATGTTTTCCCTTTGTCATGGAAGGTAGCAATTGCTGTTTTACATCTGTAATATACAGTTGTGTTGTATGTTCATTTTATAAACAGAGAAAAAGCAAAGACAATATTTTTTAGGTAATCTAATACATTGCTCCCTTTGTTTGCTTCCTGTAGATTACACCTCTCATATATTGCTAAACCACTGCCCCTTCTAATTCTAAAAACACTCAGGTGATAAGGTTTCCACTACTTCCCTTAGAAAACAGCTCCACCTCCTATGACAGAAATAAAATGCCACAGAAATAAAATGATTTTCCTGATTGCCAGTTTAGATTTCTTAATTCTACCCTAAAACTCTTTATTACAATCTTGCAAAAAAGATTACACCATTTTTATTCATAACAACTAATTATCCCTGTCAGTAACTGCCCCTTTAAATATTTGTAAACTGTTCTAAATGGTGCTTCCCTTTCATTCCTCTCTTAACCATGATATGTTGTAGCTTTTGGGTTCTCTTGGTACACCTAACCTGCATCAGGCAATACCAGGGAGCATTATCAGGAAACTATGCAGTGCCCGCTACTTTTTGATGTGCACTCGGGACATACCCAGTGCTGCTCTCTGGGTTCAGGATCAGCTTCATTCTGGGTAATGGCACCTATGTGGCATTTTTTGGTACTGGGTACTGTAATGGCACCTATGTGGCATTTTGGGGCGTGTAATGTATACAGAGCAGGAATAAGTAGATGGGCTGTGTTTTCATGGCAGTGCTCCATACTGCCATCCACTCTGGTGTAGACAAAACCCCAAATACCTTTTATTATAAGCCTACCCCACTACAATCCCTATTCATTTTGAGCTTACCACTGAACTCCTTTTCTTTTGTCCATGGTGTACTAGTAAGCAGGTAACCAGAATCAAGCCCCATATGTTGCTGTTAGAGATGTGCAGAGTCAGACCATAACCTTTCTATTCTGCACCATGGAGATTGCATTTCTTCAAGATTATAACTTCCATTCATCTTTCTGCTTTTTTCTGGGGCTTCTCACATGTGCTGGTTCTCACAACCAATCTGAATTTTCCAACATTTGTGAATTTCATTTGAATGAGAATTGCTCCTATGTTCAGATGAAATGGATGTTCTTGCACTAGTGAGTCCCCTCTTCATTATATACACTGTAGTTAATTATGGCATTACTGTAATTTCTTGCTTCTTCTACTGACTTTTAATCAACACTGTTGTTGGCTTTTCTACCATGATTACACCTTGAGGCCCTAGCTGATCCCTGTGCTACACCCTTAAAAATATATCATGAGAGCACTGAAGAGCTCACCAGCAAGTACAAGTAAAGCTCAGACCATTCATATGCAGATGGTTGGTAATTCACTTAGTTCACAGTGGGTTGCTGAATTAAGTGCAAGCTGCTTTGCTATTGGCTAGAGTGTTCACTTCAAAGGCCACTGTGGTCTTGTGCAGCTGATTGGAGAAGCAGCATCCTTTGAAATAAAAACTTCAGCTAATAGCTGGAGCACCTATGCAGTCCCATGCCCCTGGTTGCTGCAGTTCTGAATACCCCTCAGCACCTTTGGGGTGCTTGCCACATGGCAGGAGCTGTAGTAGGCTGGGGCAGAGCCCAGCAGGGAAGGCAGTCAAGTGAAGCCCTCCCCAGATCTCATTCTAAGGGGGGAGGTGTATGGCGGAGCACCCTTGGGGGTGCTCGCCACCAAAGGGCTCTCACTGGCTCTGAGGGGAGCCTGCTTTCAAGGAGCAGTAGGGGAATCCTCCCTCTGGTACCATTTTAAGGGGGAAGAGGTGTGGCAGGACACTGTTGGTGGCCCCCAGTGAGGGGGTGGTGTGGACGACCCTAGTGAGGGGAGTAGGTCAAGGTATGTCTCTAGACACCCGAGGCCAAAGTTTGGGCCAGAGGCTGAGTAAAAGGGGCTCAGCCCAAAAGAGAGGGGTGAGTCCTGACCCCAGTAAGTCCTCCACTGCTGGGAGGCCGAGTGTGGGTCAAAGGCAAGATCTATAGGGAGCACAATGACCTGCTGCTCCAGGGGGTGGGGAGTGAGAGTCCCAGTGAGACCCTGGAACACCACTCATTGTGTGAGTTACCCCAGCTCCCACAACTGGGTGGATTAACCCCTAGTACGGGCCAGAAGGTGGACCCAAGAGAGTGAGGGAGCTAGTGGCAGAGGCCTGAGGTAGAATATCCTCGACTGATCAATGCTGGGGCCAGGACCAGAATGGTTAAAAGCACCAGGGGCCCACCACGAGGGATGCCCAGAGCTGAGGGCGTGGGGTCCCGACTGACCTTGGAGGTGAAGCCAGGGCCTGTGTGGCCCAAGGTCCCAGGGGGGCCACGCCCAAGAGGGGAAATGGTTTCAGGGAGCTAGACAGCCTGAATGAAAGTGGGATAGGCCACCAGAATGGAGGGATCTTAGAAGGGTCCTGATTGGAGGATTCTGGGGCCCAGTGTGGTGCAGGTGAGATCAACAGCTGGATGCCATCTGCAAGGCATGAGCTGCGGTGTAGGGGAGGTACAGAGCCGCAGATCGTGCCCCCTGGCATTAGGGCACGAATGGGCATCCTCCTGCCTTAGTTAACATCTTAATTAATTAAGAACAAGACATGGCAAACGAGTCAGGTGGGTGGCGTGCCCAAAGGCAAGTGGGGAATCTAGTACTGTGGCTAGGCAGGGAGTTCTACTTTGCCACACCCTCGTTACTTTGCAAAGCTCCATCTTTGCAGAAGGGGTAAGCCACCTAACCCTGCAATGAAATCTGGGTTCTGCTTTAGTGGTAGTGCTCATATTCCTGATTGAATTGATAGTAAATTTTCATAGTCCCAGCAACCAATGAAGCTTCAGGCAAAAGGTTGAAATCTCCTAGTCAGTTGAGCCTGGAGATGGACAAAAATGACCACACAATAAGGAATAGAGATTTATTTATTGTCAATCAAAGGATCAAGAAAGGAGGCACTTTGTGTGAAAGTTGGATGGTCTGTGGGATTTCAACTCGGGTATAGACCCCAATATCCTCATCATCTGAGATCATTTACCAAAACATTTTTTTAAGAGTAAAGGAATCTCTTGTGATAATCCTGGCTAATTCAATCTTTTTCATGCCAATTGGCCAAAAGGAAAGGAAACAGGATCTTTACTGTCACTTTGGGAGATGGATGGGGCCCTACATTTCCTTGTACTTTAAACTGAATTTACAATGTGAAAAGCAAGTATGACAAAGGCTGTGTGGCATTCTCTACTCGCTGCTGCTTTGTCCATAATCAATGTCATCTGCTTACAAACAACATTATGTGGTTTTTAAAAAAAATCATAGCTGACAAGCCTGCGTATCTTCTATGGCTTCTGAAAAGCAACCTGGGTCCTTCTGTTCCCATGCATCAACCTCAGTTACTCAGAGGCAGTGACACTGCACTTATGGCACTGCTGGTGTGCATGATGGTGAGTTTTCCTACAAAGGCAGGAATTTTCTTTTCTTTTATTCTACTTTTGAAAGATAGGCAATGTTTCCTTTGTTTTTGTAGCTAATGGGTGAGCAGGCACTTTTCCTGGATGTTCACAGGAACATTTTTCAGGATTAAAAAAAAAGTGAGCATTACAGGTTGGTCAGAGCTGATACAGTTGGCATGTCTTCTGGAGAGAGCCTCTCTTTTCTCACCACTAAACCCCAGGCAGTTCTGGACCCATGTACTACTGGGAGTCTCAAAGAAGCACTGTTGTTTTCTAATGTTTTTGAGTGGCTTTCCTTGTAAAGCTTTATGGTCATACAAAACAATTGCCACAGGGTTCCTTTTAGTTTACAGTGGTCTAGAGGGAGAATTAAAAAGAATACTTGGAGAGTATTCCTAGGAGAAAAGCAGTGTTATTCTCAGAGAGATCATCTAAATTACTCAGTTTTATGGAAAATGAGACATTAGGTACAGTGCCAATTGTTATAAATGTTATCTCCTGCCTTGGTTAGCTTTGAAAGACATTAACACACAGATCCTGAGCTTGTATAAATCAGATTCAATGGCCCCAAATCTTTTCTGCTATGGCCCTGTAAGATAGGAGAGCCTACACCTTTGAAACTACAGATACATACCTGTTAAGGCCAAATAGTACCTCTCTGACTTTCTCCCAAAGCCAGTGGTAAGCCAGTGTAGAATGCTGTTCACTGAAGCATATTATTTTTCCTCCTGTTTTTAATTTTTATTTTAATTCTTTGAAGCCTTAAAATATGACACCTAAAAAAATCCTTTGAATTTTGGAACTGAAAATGTTATCATGATTATTTCAGAAAAAATTCTACATTTGGTCAAAAACAAGGGAAGGTAGAAATTGTGAGATTTAATTACATTTTCTCTCATACTTTTTGCTTTGTTAATTTCAAAATTGGTAATTGATTGCCCTTTTTGAATGATATGTCTCAAGCTGATTGTATGTGGTAGCATCATGAGTAAACCAGGTTATTCAAAGTAATGGCAATGTGACAGATCCTCTGATGATGGAAATTGCTTATATTATTAAATTTGTGAGAGTTTTGAAAAATATTTAAAAGAGTCTGGGTTTTCCCCCTGGACTATGAACCCAGAGCACTGCCACTTGTGATAATGAAAGTAAACCAATGATCTAGAAGACACAGCTGGCAGCTATTCTCTGTGAATCAGTGATAGAAAAAGAATGTGCAACTCACTTGCCAATTCTGCTAAAAATATTTGAATATTAAGCCAAAGAGACCTTACAAATTCTGTTGGTATGTATCACATCCTTAACGTTTTAAGGCTGTAGGCTAAATCAACTTTGTGTGGAAACTGGATAGCTAAATCCACACTCATCTGATACTTAAGAAACAATAGTAAGTTATTCTTTACCATTATTTTTATTAAATCACACCTAGGTAAATTAGAAATGTATTAAGAATGTATTCTGAAGTTGAGAACATGTGCCCTTTCTTTCTTTCTCCCTGTCTCTGTGTAACCCCATGGGGCATGTCGACACGTGTGCTTGCAGCAGCTCAAATAGGAGTGGCACAAATTCGAGCCAGGGATTTTTGCCTCTGCGCATGTACCTGGACATGCACTTTGGTGTGGGGCAACTTGTGCTACTTGGGGCAAAAAAACCTGCCCAGCTCCTCCTGGATTTCCAGCCAGGGGGAGCTAGATCTAGAGCCTGGGGCAAGCACCTGTGCTGGCCACAGTAGCATAAAAAGCCGCCCCGGCAAGCAGCTCAGGGCTAGTTGCTCTCAGGAGCTTCTGGGGCCCAGGCAATTGGTATGTGAGGACACTACCCCTGGTGCCACTTGGACTGCTGAAGCAGCCCTGAGAGCTTCCTGCACCCTCTACCCACTGCAGCAGTCTGGCAGTTTCACTTTTGCACAACCAGTTCCTTAGTTTCTCCCCTAGCCGCCTCAGATGATACAATGCTAATAATGAACAAAATGGAGTGGAAGTAGTTGAAGCATAAAAATGTAGGTGATAAGTTGGATCTCTTTAAGTGAATGTGGGTAGATAACCAGAAACAAACAAAACATAATCCTACAATTATGGAAAAAATCATTTTCAGTTAAAAACCTTTTCTGTATAAGGAGGGAAGTGAAAACTGCAGTTAAACAAAGTAAAACTGAAAACAGTAAAAGCCCAGTATACAACACATGGAAAAGTGGAAAGTGATAGTGCTGAGAGCAGATCAACAATTTGGAAATGCAGACTACAAACAAAGGGAAACTGAAGTTTTTAATGACTAATCTGTGGCCTATATGCTGAAGGGAAATAAGAGGTTTTTTTAAAAATACTGTACTACAGCAACATACTAAATCCTCGGTCACATCTGATAAGGATGATAAAATCCTCAATTATGAAAAAGACAGGAATATTCAATACATATGTCTGTTTTGTATTAAAAAACTAGTAGAGTGAGGAATCTATATCTTACAGGAGTAATGAATATTTTACTATGGTGCTAGACAGGAACTATTGGAGTTAGACTAGGAAGATTAGGAAATTTACTTCTGAGATTTCTTTAAAAGAATTTGCTAAAAAGCTAACTAAATTATTAATGATTCTTTAGGAACTATTAGAATACCTGGAAAAATCCCCAGAATGGAAAGAGAATTGATGCTGTGTCTGTATTTAAAAAGGGTAAACAGAATGATCTTAACTGGAAAGGCAGATACAAGACTTATTTAGCAAAGACTTGCAGAATGGTAGTATGCTAAATGCCATTCCGCATGGTTTTATGAGAAGCAAGCCAGGTCAAACACACTTGCTATGTTGTCATATTCTGATGAGATCTTAAATCTGGCCAATAGAAGTGTTATGCTGATTTAGAGAGAAGATGCATCTTTAAACTATTGAAAAAGGCAAAATGAGATCCAACACTTAAAACCTGAAGGTTGCCCCAAATTAGGCACGAAATAGGGAAGTTCTTTTATCAGTGAGGAAAATTCAGCATTGTTACAACTTTAGCTGTTGCAGTCTTGATATCAAGAGTACGAGCCAGATTTTTTTCTACCTATTAAGCCAGAGGCGGGCAATTATTTCAGCTGGAAGGCCAGTTAATGAGTTTTGGTGAGCTGTCTAGGGCCGCAAGGATAGCCCTGTCCCTTGACAGGCGCCCCACCCCCTGGTCGCCATCTTGGGACCATAAGCCCACCCCCTAACCCCTGACTTTTGCCAATGGAAGTCCCTCCCCTAGGCCTCTGGAAGTACTCCTTTTGGAAGGGGTGGGTTGTCATTTTGTAACCAGAAAAAAAAAAATCATATGCTAAAAGTCAAGCACACATTATAACATATTTTTATTTCATTACAAAAAATATTTTTTCATGATATGTGTTTGTGTACTGTATATAGAGGTGATTAAATAATAACTCAAAAATAAAGCCTTTACTCTTGTATATTGTGGGTGGAGGTGTGTGGTGTGGTTTAGGGGTGTGTGTGTGTATGGTGGGGTGTGGGGGATGTGTGTGTGTGTGTTTTATGAGGGGGTATGGCTGTGTGGGGGGGCAATACGGTATATGGGGAGAGTTGTGGGGGCCAGGTGCAGGTGTGTGGTGTTTGTTGGTTGTGAAGGAGGAAGGAGGGGGTGTGAAGAAGGGCCCCTCACACACTTTCCCCATGGCTCACAACCTCTGCAGTTGGTGGCAGTAGCAGCAGCAGGCAGCGGGCGCTTAGGGTGCTCATGCCCTGTGTAGGCACTGCTGCCCAGCGGTGTGTGGCTCCACAAAGCACTGCACGTGGTGTCAGGGAGTGGAGTGAGGCCAGTCCACCCCTCTTGCACTGGGCTTCATGGAGCACATGGGCTCCCATCCACTTTTGGCAGAGTCCCAGGACCTGCATGGCAGGGAGTGGTGGAGGCTGCCAGCTCCATTATGTGGGACTTCCCCTGGTGGCATAAGAGTGCCAGGAGCTGCACATGCACTGCATAGAGCCCCACACAGTAGAGGCAAGCCAGCCTGCCTGCACTCCTTGTCACCACATGCAGCACTGACCAGAGCCGTGAGCCTCCAGGAGGCAGTACCTGTGCGGAGCACAAGTGCCCTGAGAGCCTGCTGCCTGCTGCTGCTGCTGCTGCTGCTGCCACCACTGGTGGCAGGGGCTGTGCATCATGGGAGGGAGTTTGTGGGGGTCCCCACAGTCCCATACCCTCCCTCACACTCACACCTTGCCCACCCAAGCTCTGTGTTCCCACTGTCCCCCTGGGTGAGGGCTATGCACTGCCATCAGCCCCAGCTTCATGCCCCGTGCTCCTACCCAGCTGCAGCTGTATCCATCCACACCCCTGCTTCTTCCATTGCTGCTGCCCAGAGTGACCTGGACACCAGGGAAGCTGAACAGGTTCCACTGTGGCTGCAGCAGTGGCAGCAGCAACCCTGTCCAGAAGTTGTGTGATGCCTGGTTGGGCCTTTACATCCATGAGGATCGGAGTGAGGCACATGGGCTGGATAGAGTACAATTAGTTGGTGGGTGCCCACAAGCTGGATGAAATTGCCTGATGCGCCAGATTTGGACTGCAGGCTATATTTTGCTGGCCCCTATATTAGGTACTTAAGTGCAGTTGTGTTTCACTGTGAGTCCTAATAAATCAATTAATGCATTAGTTTTGGTAAAAGGCTCTCACCTTAGCCTAAAATTAAATTATAAAAAAGCAGAAAGTAGAAAAAGAAGCCACTAACTCTTTGTAGTACAGTTTTCAGGAACTTGACTAGAATGGAAAATGTACTCTAACTCAAATATGAGTAATAGGATAAATAGAGAAATGACCAAGTCTAATGCAAACAATAAAGCACTTTACAACTGTCAAATAATCAAATGGCACAATTTCCTTTCTGCTAAGCCCTCATCACTTTTCAAGTGGGGAAACTGAAGGAGATTAAGAGACTTGCTAAAATGATACATACAGCAAGTCAGTTTCAGAGCATGATGTAGATTCCAACATGTCTGTTTCCAAGCTATGTGTATAAACAATACCTAACATGGAAATCCTAAAATGTCCAGTTCTTATTGCCATATCTACAAGGGCAGAGTTAAGGTGATATGGCTCCGTTGTTTGTGTGAATAATTGATTTCCTTGTCTTTTCTGAGTTTTGTAAGCTTACGTACCATCTTTTCTTATAATGCAGGCATCCTTTTGCAAGGGTAACTGGAAGACCTTGTCTGAGCATTGTCCTAGTTTATGGGAGAGATTAAGTCCTGTGTTCCATAAAAAAACCCCAAACAAACAAAATTATAGAGCTTCATGTGTTTGATAAAAGAGGTAAGTTTCATTAGCTCTATTTACAATATGGGGAAACTGAGGGATGGGATACAGAAATGACTTGTTGAAAATCACCCAGAGAGGAGCAGATCAGAGAATGTAACCCAGAACTTCTGAATGTAATCAGTCTCATCTACTAACTCATACTACTCTTCTGAGATTAGAGAGGCTGGAGGCGGGGTGGGGTGTTCATGTTCTCTTTTAAGCAGAGGAGGGTGAGTTGCCTTCCCCCTTGTTTACCATTACCTTAATCTCTGGAAATCATTTTGCCCACTTCTGTTGCCCAGCTCATAGGGAGAAGAGGTTGGCCTACTGAACAGGGGAAGTTTTTCTCATGGCTGTTCATCTCTGGTTCACTTCAGCCTGGAAAACACATCCCTTGTTTATTTGAAAACTGGGCTCCAGGCAACAGCTTTAACCAAAGCTGACTTTTGCCAGAAAGTATTGCTTTAGTTTTTAAGGCTTTTCTTTCCTTTTTTTTATGTTATATACATGGGCTTCAAAATCTGTTTTGATACATTCAGTTTAAGATGGGCTTTTGCTGCCATGCTGTGGCTCTTACTCATGATATGCCAGGCTTCCTCATGTGACAGCACCATCCTGACAGTTAAACCCACTCTAGGTTTCTGTGGGCACTTCTACATGTTCATTAATGCACAGTAGTTACTGCACATTTAATTTAGTACTTGCTTAATGAAGTACTAAATGCACAGTAACGAGAGTTACTGTGCAGTAGTGCCAATGAATGCCTTTTTAATGACACTGCTGAGCAGTAGCCTAATAATAATGTGCAGTAGCATATAAGCACTGTCAATGCTGTGACATGCTACTGCACAGTGTTATTAGGCTACTGCGCATGCAGCATGTGCATGGATTAAGGGAATGATTGAATCAATAGAAAGCAAGGTAGAACTACCTGGAACTGGACTTATTCACTATTTTATGAGGTGGGCTTTGTTAGGCTCCTCCTCTGCCAAAAAGAAAGCCAATAAGGATCAGGAATGATTTCAGAAACCGGGGTGGGGGTGAGGATGCAGCTGGTTTTGCTCCTAAGGCTGGTACTCACATCATTTATTTCAAACCACAGGACTATAGAGAAGCCTCATTTCTCCTCACTTGCTGCAGGAGGTGATAGGGGAGAGGTAGGTGAATGTATAATCCCATTCTCCCACTGAGTCTTCATTGCTTACCCAGCTGAGCTCAATGAAAAACATGCTGTCTCATGTTGCTTTGCGGCAGCTAATGCCTGTGCAGTAATTAGATTCATGCTATTTGCTAAATAAGTAGCAGACCCTGGTGACTCATGATTGCTGGGTTCTTCCTTTTTTTCGTCTTCCCTTCCCCCAGTCTTTCCTAACCTAGAAGGTTTAAAAAAATAAAAAGCCAGCTAACTGCAGCATGAAGCCAAGGAGAGCTGCCAATTCTCCTTAGCAAGCAGAGTTTCTTTCTTTGCCACAAACTTTGGGCTTTATAATTAGAAAGAATGAATAGTCTTTGCTCTTGTCGTTGTACTAAAAAGGGGAACCCAGCCCAGCATGTCCGCTAGAATATATCCCGCCCCAACGTCCAGCCCTTTAACAGAGATTTTACACTAAGTCAGCACAGTGTAAAATGTTCTGATTTTGCCATGCTGAGTACCTCTGAGTACTAGAAAAGTGAGCAGGGAGCCTTCTTTCAGGAACCTGTTCTGCCTCAGCGTAAGTAGGGATAATAGAATCTATCCCTGTGTTATTTCATTTGTACTGACAACTGAAAACCCCTGGGTTGCTACTCCAGATGGCATTTAATAACAATTACTACACGGAGTAAAAATGGCCCTTTAGTATATTTAACTGCACTACTGATGTAAGCAGATGCCACATTTACACTGAGGTAACCAGTAGGGCTGTGTGAAGCTTTGGGTGCTGATTCAACTCAGAGGAGATTTGGCCCAATTTGGTGGCCAAATCTCCAAATCCGAATCGAATCAGGGGACCAATTAAAAGGTCTGAATCAATTCGGAAAAGATTCGGAGAGCTTCAATAATTCAGGCAGTCCCCGGTGGCTGCAGCAGGGAGCAGGAGCCAGACTTGGGGCTAGTAGGTGAGGGAGGCGGACTGGAGGAGAGAGGGGACCATGGGGGGACCCCTGCCAGGTCCCATCCCTTGCCTGCTCCCCCAGTCCTCCCCTGACCTCCAGCGGCTCCCCCAGCCCACCCATGGCTGCCCTGCCTGGCCCAGCTCCCAGTGCTTTAACCCCCCCCAACTCACTGGGTGCTGCCAGGTGGGGGGGGCAACTCCTGCTGCCCGCCACTGCCCTGCACTGCATGGGCAGCTCTGCCATGAGCCCTCTGACCCCCACCTCACTCCCCCAGCCCTCCCCATGGCTGCCCCACTTGACCCAGGTCTGACCCTTTAAGGAAAAGAGACCTGAGAAAGACCCCAGGACTCACCACTCCTGCAGCGGCCTTGGGACTTCTGGTGCAGGGCAGTGGGGATTTCCCCCCACCAGCAAGAGTCTGGGGGCGGTTTCTGTGTTTTTTTTTTCCTTAAAGGGCCAGAGCTGGGGTGGGAGGGGCAGTCATGGTGGGGTTGGGACAGTGCAGAGTCCCCCCATACAGCATGGGGCAGCAGGGATTGCCCTCCCCGCCCAGCAGCACCTGAGGAGTCGGGGCTTTTTTTTTTCAAAGTGCTGGAGCGGGCAGGGCAGCCATTGCTGGGCTGGCGTAGCGGGTGGGGGATGGACCTGGGTGATTCAGAGATTAGGCAGCAGCTGAATCTCCAAATCAGATTCAGCCGAATCAATTTGGGACGGTGATTTGAATCACTGAATGGAATCACCGTCCCCCAAATTGGCCCAATCTGAACCCAAAGTAAATACTAGCTGCTTCGCACATGTCTAATAAACAGCAGTACTCTAGCATTAAAAAAAATGTAGTAGATGCAAACCCTAATTTAGTCTGAGTTCAGCCAGTAGATAAAGAATTGCACCTGAAAGAATCAGAAGAAAGACACTACTGTTTCTACCAGTTGAGGTTTCATTTATCTGCCTTCATCCCAGAATCACTGTTTGCTGAAGGCAAATGATCTAATATTCATTCTCCCTGCCCCACTCCCCCTCCAACTAGTGGTGAGGTACCGTGCGATTAGCTGCTTAACTGTCCATCCTTGATCCCAGAGTACTTTACAAAATGGAAGTACATTATACCAGGGCATAAAATTATAACAATAAATTGCTACCACAATTCCTCTGCCGATAAGCCTTCCTCAAACATTATGTTCTCCCCCATCCTTCTTTTCTTCATGCATGCTCTCCATTATACTTTCAGTACTCCTCCCTTTTATTTGAATGGCTTATATCATAACAGGAAACATAGACCATGTCTAGATGAGCACAGATATTTGTTCTCCCAGGGTCAAGTAGCGATGGCACAACTTGCTGCTTTTCCCCGGGGAACACTTGTGCCACATGTGCTCTGGCATGTGGCAAGTTACCCCAGGTGGGGTAAGGGAGGCTGGAGCCAGCAACTGTGCTGGCCCCAGTAGTAGGGTTACCCTAAGTCCGGGTTTTCCTGGACATGTCCTCTTTTTGGGTCTTCTGATCTCCGTCTGGCCAGCTTTGAAATAGGAACAAATGTCCATGCTTTTGCTGGTAGAACTGCATTTCCCAGCTTGCCCTAGTAGCACGTATGTTTACCAGGGATCTGGGTTTTTGGCTTCCTGCAGAAAAACATGAATTTTCTTTCTTAAAGGAGGAAACTGCAGGTTTTTATTTGCAGGCTGTCAGCCTTCCAGCCTGGAAGGTGCTGCTTGGGGGGATTGGAGGCAGGGACACCATGTGGCTGACATACAGCTAGGCAGGGTGGTGGGAGCAGCCTCTGGCAACTGGATGCAGGTAAGTCTATGAGGGGCAAAGGTTGGTGGGCCAGAGCTTGGGGACAGTCCAGGGGCTGTGTGTGTGAGAGGGGGTGGTGCCTGTTGGTGCTGGGGAAAGTGTCCAGGTGCTGGGGCTGTGGCAGGGCACAGATAGCAGGGGAGGAGCACCAGCCCCTCAGGCAGGGAAAGAGGGTGGGGGGCCCTTCATGGGCAGTGGGGAACTGTGTGGCTGTGCCAGTGGTTCTGGGACCGGTGTCCATTCTTGCAGGGGAGGGGCTCCAAGAAGACACTGCCTGAGGTGGGACCATGGCCAGACCGCCTGCCATGATGCAGGAGCCCCAGCCCAGGATGGGGCATGCCACAGTCCTCCCCTCCTCCTCCCTCCAGCTCATGCTAGGGCAAGAATCATTCCACTGCCACCCACACAAACTGGAGCTGCCGCAGTTGCTGTACTCTGGACTAATTGGGACGGGGGTGGCTGCGGGGAGCAGGAGGCTGTGGGTCAGGACTGTGAGGCACAACCAGCAGGGCTGGGGAGGCTGTGGCTTGCAAGTGAGGGGCACTGGGAAGGGATGGGGGGGCTGTGGGTTGGGAGTGTGGGGCACTGGCAGTGCCAGGGGGTAATGGGTCAGGAGTGAGGGGCACCCCCACCCCCAGCAGGTGTCCTTTTTTTTAAAACTCAAAATATGGTAAGCCTACTCAGCAACTTACCTGGAGCCCTGGGGGCCTCAGGGAGATGCAGCTGTGTCACTTCTACAGCTGGGAGCCTGGCCAGCAGTTGGTGTGTGGCTTCAGCTGGCCAGGCTCTGGTTTTGGGTGGTGTGACTGCTGCCATGTGCGCTCCCCTGCTTTGTTTTGGCATGGATGTTTTTTGACTGTGGGATAACCTGGGGTCAAAAAACACCCCAGCACTGCAAGGCAGCAGTGCAAGGAATGCCTGAATGTGCAGTGTGTGGCACCAGAGAAGAGTCTGCGGTGCCACATACTGCACATTTGAGCTCGCACATGGCCATAGGTGTCAACAGAGACTGGTACAACCAGCACAAATATAAAACAAGGAATGGTTCCTGTCTTGGAGACTTTCAGTCAAGACTGAGAAAGGGTGGGAGGAAAGGAGCATTTTTATCCCCACATCAAGGATGCCCTCAAAACAGGAAATAAGCACTAGATATGTACGTTTTTAGTTGTTTAATAGGGCCAGATTCTTCAAGTCCTTGTGGAGTCTTTGCAGCCTGGATTCAGTCTAAGTATATATCAGCAGCAGGATCAAGACTGCTGTTTTCGTCTCAAAAGTGGGAGCATTGGAAGCCAAAGATATTGCTTCCCTGCCCTGCCCCTTACACTGTCATTAAAAAAAAAAGGGTGAAGAAAAGCACTCCAATTTTAATTCTTCTTCCACCATCAGGTGACATCTGGTGGCAAGAGCAGGAAAGTTCTAAGTTGCCTACAATCACAGGAGCCACAGAGCTGGGGCAGTTTTGAAAGTACACATGGGGCAGGTTGGGCAGGAGGGTGACTTTAACCCTTGAAGTTGGCAAAGTCTGGCTCTAAACTCTTCATTCTGAGATTCCTTCACAGACAGATATATGCAGTGTCTGGTTTTCCATACATAGAAATGCAGTCCGAGGTGTTCTACTACTGGAGTTGGATTGTCCAATGTGTTCAGCACTGACTGGCTCTCCCACTGAAGTCAGCTGTAAAACCCTCTGATTTCAATGGGAGATAATTAGGCCACATATTGAAGGATTAAAAAATTTGTTTTTACAAATCCTACATTTAGGCTTTTTCTTATTCCAGGTACCTATAATATACCAAGCAAGCCCTCTTTCTGCTTGTTATAGTCACCAGTGAAGAGCATCATAAGCTATGAAAAGGATGTCCAACTGGTGGCCACTGAGGGGTTAATTTGTGAATCTCAAGTTCTCACTGAGCTGCTGCTCTCCCCATTGCTCTGACTGCAACAGCACTCCAGACTCCAGACTCCATACCTTCTCTGGCTTGCATTTTCTGTCTCCACCCCGGGGGGCAGTTCAAGGTAGCACAGCACAGATGGCAGCCCAGGGTCCCTGCATGGAGCAAAGCAGTGGGGAAGCCCATGGCTGGGGAACTGAGGGTGAGTCTGGAGCACCCACATGGCAAGCAATCTGGACAGCCTATGTCTTGCACTAGTTGCAGCCTGCACAACATGTGGTCCCTGCTGAAAGCCTAGGCAAGGTGTAGCCTGGGGGTGTGTGGCCCCCAGGCATTTACAAATGGGACAGACCTGAGCTCTGACAAGTCATAGTTTGAATTTTGTGTCCATTTCCCAAAGTTACTGTCTTCTTCTCTAGGGCAGGAACCATGAATGGATTTTGAACTAATTAGTCTGGTTGATTTATCTCCAAATTCTGGAATTAACTTGATATCAAGTTAGATTTTTATTTTTAAAAAAGTGCTAGAACTCTATAGCATAACATCTTGCGTTATGACACTAACTCTACAAATACAGGGTTTATGATCCTGCAAGCTTACAGTCTTACAAGACTGTGCCCTAGATAAACATTTTAAATGATACACATTCCCAAATAATGTTCCAAAGGTGTGCAAGCCAGTTTGAACTAGTGAAACTTTTCTTTGGTCCTCTCTGAATCTCTCCCCAAAACTTCTACCAAACTTGTTATTTTCTTAGGGTGTATCTACATATACCCTTGACTATGCATTTGGTACTGCAGAGTCATTTCATACTTGCACATTTGGTACTGAGAAGTTCTGGTAGTACATTGTTATTTTTAGACACTATGGGCATGTGTAGATGAAGCAGGGGCCCTAAATTGAAGTGGTGGGTTTTTAAAAACACCGTTTCAATTTAGGGCCCTTTAAACCGCTGTGTTGTGCTCACACCCAAACTTACCTGCCTTTCGAAAGGCAGGGAGGGGAGGGTGAGCTGCCAGTGGGTGGAGCAGTCACTGAGCTGTGAGGGGGGAGGGATTGGTGCTTACCTCTGTGTCAGTATTGGTCCCCCCGCCCTTCAGTGGCACTAGCCCGCAGGCACCTGGCTTAGGCAGTCCCAGGGGGCACCACAGCTGTGAAGGGAAGCACTGGGCCCCTAAGCAGCTCAGGCAGGCAGGTTCTAGGGGAAAATAAAGAAAGATCAGGCTTGCCGTTTTTCTTGAGCGGAACCTGCCTTCCGGGGCTGCTGCTAGGCTGCCTGCCTGGGCTTCCTGCAGAGCCCCTGAGCTGCATAGATCCTGGTGCTTCACTCCGCGGCTGTAGGGGCAGCAAACTAACATTCCTCCTTGGAGTTTTGGCTTGCTGTGCCCCAACTCATTTAAGGTGCATTACACCACTGAACTTCCTGCAGAGGCTAGAGTTTTTTTGAGGTTTTGCCAAATGTTGGGAGCAAGCTAGAGTTAATGCGCAAAACGCCGCCGACGCACCAACACCATTAAAGCGGTGCAAAAGCATTTAACCTGCTTTAAAGTCTTGTGCACACATGCCCCTCATTTCATCTACACACGGTCTATGTCACCATAGCAATGAGCTACGGTGACGTACCTCATCACTATGACGACATAGCATCAGCATCACGGTTTGTGCCTGTTGACACTACATCATCATAGCAATGAGCTGCATCACTATAGCTCATCCCTATAGTGATGTAGAGTCTTGTGTAGACACACCTTTAATGTTGGGAGCAAAAGGAAAAGTGCTGAGAATGATATAAGAAGAGTATTCTTAGAATGTTTCTGGCTTGAACAGAAGCAGGAAGTAATTGCCTTCTCATGAGAAATCATGAGTGTTCCAACTTAAAATTTCGAGACCCAAGGGGCACCAATAAAAGTGGAATGCATACACAGTTTTGGGTTCTTATTCAGAGTGAATCTCGCTACTTTTCTGAGGTTTGCCAAATTCTATATTAAAAAAGAAAGTAGCTGCATGGAACTTATTTCTGACTGGCTCCAGGCTATTTCTCATGCACAAAACTAACATCTTTAGCGATTCTTACGATTCTAATAATATTAATAATAACAACGATGATGCACTGGAGACTGGTTAATTTAATGCCTCTTTCTCTCTGTCATTCAGCGATTCAGTCCCATGATCTTATGTGCCATAACAAAAACTATGTCAGTGTTGTTGTCGTCATCAAGAAAATGGTACCAACAGTTGAAGAACAACAAAGAAATAGGCAGGTTGTTCAATCAGTGACATCTTTGGATTTTCAAATTCCCAAATATTTTTAAAACATGGTCTGTTTCTAATTGTTTCAGAACTTTCGACTGGATGCACTCACTTTTTGAACTAATGCAAATGCCAACTTGGCAGAGCACAATGTGATGTAAATCAAGAGAGACGACCTAAGCAATACAAGTTAAATGAAAACACACTTCCCCCCGCCCCCGATCAGATATTTGCTGTCAATTTGGGTGAAGAATATTTGATTCAAATGGATGTTGTCAGTATTGGCAAAGAGGAAGGATGAATCTTTCCAACTTCAGATATTTAAAGGCCTGATCCAGTACTCAGTGATGTCACTTGAATTCTTTATGTTGACTTCAGTGGTCTTTGGGTAAGGGTCTCTGTGTTTGATTGTCTGCTCTTCCTAGCCAAAAAAGTGATGTTGAGCAGAACTGGACAAATGTTCAAAAAAGTATTTGTGAACAGAGCTATATGATTTTTTTTCAAATAAATAGTTTGTTCATCGCTACTGTCACCACCAATCACCAAAAATCAGTTCTAGATTGATCAAATATATTTGAAAATTTGGATCAAATTCAGTGAATAGTTTAGGCCAAAAGGTTGATGAGGGGTGGGAAGCCCAGTACAGTAAAACATTTTGTTTTGACATTTTCTTTTTTTTAATTTTCAAATGATGACTTAAAATGAAATTTAGCTATTTTTTCCTTACTTAAAAGCAGTAAGAATGAAACAAAACTATGGGTTGGGGGCATAAAAAATAATTTATTAGATCCAAAACAAAATTTCTAGGGATTAGAAGAGGATTTATGTTGGCCAGCAAACCAAAATTTTCATTTTGGGTGAATCTGAAGTGATTGTCTTCTCCAATCTTTTTCTTCAGCCATTGAACTGAAACTCAATGATTCATACAGTTCTATTTTCAAACATTCATTCAAGTAAAAAGAGTATAAGTTTGCTTTGGTGGTATTCATGAACAGAATAGATGAAAAATGGGGGAATGTGCAGAAAATACAGTCTTGTCATATGGAAAGTCAAATGCTCAGATATTTCACGCTAAAACCAAAATAGCGTGTCTAGAAATAAAAAAGATTTCTATTTAGAAATGCTGACATAGAAGGACAAAAGGAGAAGGATATTCTATAAGGCAAATACTTCCCCATTATGATCTCTGATCTGGGAAGGGAAAGTTGTGTAGTACCGGCTGCTCAGAGCTAGCCAGGTTTCGAGTGGGAGGATAACAGGCAGGATATGTTATCTAGATATGTAGTCTGGCTGACCAATAGACAAGGACACCTCCACATGCACATGCAGGGGCTTGCATTTGCCATAGGAAAAATAGCAGCAGCACAAATTTGTGCCACTCCCTTTTGCTTCTGTGCACATCACTTGCACATGGGGTTTGGTGCGGGACAAAATGCCTCACTTCAGGGAAACAGCTGTTTCCCCACTCCTGCCATCTCCTGGCATGCTGAAGGAGCTGGAGGATAACTAAAGGAAATGCTCTGGTTGGTAGCCAGAGCATCTCCCTGGAAGACCCAGCCTCTGTGTCTGCTGGTGCATGCTCCTGAAGTGTGCACTACACCACTTTTATTTCTGGTAATTTTTTTGACACTGGGATCTCCCAGTGTCAAATGCTGGCACTGCACTAGAAATTTACAGAATAGCACATGGTTACATGTGTACTGCATGTGGTTTGCAGTACCACAAACAGCTCTGAGGTGGCCCAAACCATACATGCATATATATCTGGATGTACCCAAATAGAAAGACACAAAGCCCCCAAACTCAAAATCCATGGCCATGTCCAAATGAGCACAGCTATGTGGTATGTGGTGCTGCAGCCATGTCTGCAGCACGACATACTGCACATTTAGGTGTTCTCCATGCTGCAAGGCAGTAGCACAGGGTGGGTTTTTGAACCCTAGGAGATTCTGGGGTCACAAAAAACTGTGCAAAAAAATAAATTAAAAAAAAAAGCAGGGTGGCAGACATAGGGACAGCATGTGCCACCCAGAACCGGAGCCTGGCTAGCCAGAGCCATGCTCTGGCTGCTGGCCAGGCTCCAAGCAGCAGGATAACCACTGCTGCAGTCACAGAAGGCCCCCAAAGCCCACCCAAGTTAATCTGCCTTATGCCAGAGGGAACATAGCACAAGCATTCCCTAGGGACAGCTGCCAACAGCTCACAGTGTGTTGCTGATTCTTGTCCCTGGGGAACTAAACATCTACGCTTGTGTGGATGTGGCCCACAAGGTTATACAGCATTTCAAAATTGAAATCATTCCGGTTTTCAACAGAAACCTGAAAGTTTCCATGGAAACTTTCCGTATTTTCCTGTGCTTTACCTGTGGCAGGTTAGTGTGTTAGGTCTATGTTGTCTCAGGGTTGAGGGTAGTCTTTTCTAGAGATTCGATTATGGTTGTATAAGGTGGTTTGGATAAGGATGATCCTGTCTAAGGCAGATGTTTGGACTGAATGCCTTCTGGAGGTCCTTTCCAACCATACTTCTGCATGACTTCTATGAAAGCAGAAATTTGTAATGAAAAACATGTTTAAGAAAAACTACATTTTCTGCTGAAAAAGCATGTGTGACAGAAAATGTCCAAACTTTCCTTTAATTTTAGACAATCATGTAAGTGATTGTTCCAGTTTATTCTTCTACAGGAATATTCATGTACTGTGTTTCATGCTAGATATGGTCTCCAAGGTTTTTGAAATGTGTTTGACTTCAACCTCCTGTTTGAAAAGTCTTACGCATTTAATCAAGGAGAGAAATAATATCCCATGTGACCGATCACACACCATTGACAGTGACTAATGAATAGTGGAAGACAAGAGTTGAAATGAATAGCTCACAGATAAGCCATTAAATGAAGCATGGACCATTCAAGCACACAGCCAAACATTTGAAATAACTAATACATTCACTAAAACTGAAGTTTGTTTACACATATTTTGCAGAGTGGAAAAAACTAACATTATTGAAAAAATTGCTAGCTGCAAATAATTTGCCAAGCTACAATCCTGATTTAAATAGTATGAGAGCTTGCTTGCAGATGAATATAAGCATATTGTTTGAACTATTTTTCTCCCCCTCTTTTTTTTTTCCAAGTGAGTGGCATATCACAGAAACTACGTAATCCTTTACCCATGTTTTGGTGTAAAAGTGGGAATCTAATGCAAGGTGTTCATCCCTCACCTGTCAAAATTGGTAATCAGATTGTTCAGAAACCAGGGTTTCCATATAGTGGAAAATGTCAAATTTCTGATGGGAAAATGCTGTACATTGATTAGGGGGGAGGCTGCAGGGGGAGAGGAGGGAGGATATACAAAGTCACAAAGTTTTCCATCTCAAGGACTTTTTCATAAAACTATACTTCCAAGGTGAAAATTGGCAATTTCCTGTCCCAGCACCTTGACTACCAAAAGGTCAGAGGACCTAGGAGCCTGAGGAGCTGCAGAAAAGATTAATAAAGACCTCGAGAGCCTGGAGGGTCCTGGATCTGAAGCCTGTCTGCCAAGTGGGCTGTGGAGTCTCAGGATGCAGAGAACTGGATGCCTGGTAGCCATCTACTGAGGGACTCTGGGAGCCCAGTGTCTGGGAAGAAGGCTACTTAGGGCATCAAAGCCTTGAGGAGATCAGCTGCCTAGGAAAACAGACAACCTGGATAACCAGACCTGATAGAAAATCAGGCAGGCTAACTGGATAAGCAACCTGCCTCTTTCCATCAAAGCTTTTGATTGAATCAATGTATTCCCACAAAGACCACATCCAGATATGCAGTGGCACGAGTAGTGACACCAATTTGTGCTGCTACTTTGTGCCTCAGTGCATGCTTTTTCATGTGCACTTTGTTGCAAGACAGATACGTTGTCCTGCTTTAGGGAAACTGCCCTTGCCCAGCTCCTCCTGGCTTCTGACTTGAACAAATTGGACAGTCAGCCAGAGTGTCTCACTGGAGGGCTAAGCCTCCACTTGTTCTGGTACATGCTCTTTTCATGTGCTCTGTGCCATTTTTTTTCCTGGTGCTTTTTTCAAAGTAGTAAATTTTGCCCCCACACTGAAAATTTGCAGCATGGGGCACATTTTAATGTTCCATGTGTGCAGTTTGTGGCACCACAAAGGTGTCCGGAGCCACAAACCACATGTGCCTACATATCTGGATGTGGCCAATATCTCTTGATTTCCACTTAATTTTCTTTTTTTTTTTTAAAGACTTGTTCTATTAGAAAAAATGTCAGACCTACTCAGATTAGAAACTTAAAAATGTTGACCCTTGTGAACTGATGTCAGCTGCCGTCTTGGAATATTTCATGCATGTTCCTGGAATAAGTTGAAGGCAGCATCCAATTATTGTGATTAATATTAGATCTAGTTGGGAAAAGATTTTTCCAAGCCCACAGACCTTGATGATGAAAACTATTTTTATTTTTGGCAACAATTTTTCTTCAAACTCTTTTGCTTTCATACTGAAGAACCAACATTGGGCACCTTTTCATGAAAACATCTCTTCTGTGAAAAATCTAATTCCCCTTGAAGAACACTTTTTAAGAAAAAAAAATTAAACAGTTACTTGTGCTATTTTTTTGTTGGCTATTTCCAAAGAGCTTACAGTCTAAGTCAATCTTTGGGATTCACTTCTATAAAAATCTGCACAAAGCATGTCTTAACTTTCTTCCTTTGTTCCCAATCTGTTTTTAGAGTTCATGTAATCTTTAACAATTTTTAAGGAAATGCTTTGCAGGACAAAAATCAGAGACCATGTGAGACCCTGGAACAGAATGCTGGTGTTTTTGGGGAATGTGTTTCTAAATATACTTGGTGTGTAGGGGAGAGAGAGTGAACAAGAGAGAGAAAAATTGATCACAGGAAGGAAACAGATTGTGTTAAAGGAATTAATAAAAAAAAAGGTTTAGAAGTGATTTTTAAAATTTATGGAAAGTATCTTGCTTGTATCCGATCAAAGCAAGGGTAATAGTAACATCCAAAGGAACATATGTAAATGCTTCCACAACATTTATTTCAATTGTCATGCAATGAAATAACTCTTCCATAATAGCATTTATACTTCAAGCCAACATGCTACACTTCAAGGCAAAGGATTTATAATCCCACTGGTATTTAGTTTTAACTAAGTGTTATACAGAGCTCATTTTATGGCATAATACCCGAAGTTAAACTTTGATAACCATTTTTCTTTGTTTTGTATATTCTTTCTTGGAATATTTCTTTTCAGCGTTATGGGCTCAATATTCAGCTGTGCTGAGCTCATGCTTCTTCTGAATCTAGAGCTGGCTAGAAGCCAGTCCCCAGCCAAGTGAGAATAGCCACAGGGACTGCTTTATCTGATGCCAGCTGGATGGGGCTCCTATAGACAGTTCCATCAGCACAGCATTCCCAGAATGCAATACAGTCCTGCCATGACTGCCTACCCTGAAATACCTCCTCTGCAGAGATAAGGGAAAGGGTGATGTGTTGCTGACTAAGCTAGTTTGCTAACACAAAAATGGCAAGGGAATCAACTGTGGCCCATTAAGGAAGCTTTCAGTTCATTTTGCATGGCTGAAGGGTTTTTAAGGCAGGCCGAGGGTCTGGCTCTGCATTCTCTATGGTATGTGTACAATGACACAGACTCTGTCAGTATCTTAATGTATCATTAAGTGTAATTCCTTATAGGGCTATGTGAAGCTTCAGTTCCTGATTCAATTCAGCAGAGATTCAGTCCAATTCGGTGGCTGAATCTCCGAATCGGAATTGAATTAGGAGATCCTTTATTCTCTCTGAATCAAATCAGAACTGTCTGAATGGATTCGGAGAGATTCGGAACGATTCAGTGATTCGGACTTTACATGTCTCAGCTTTAAATATTTTTTCTACATACCTCAAGGTACCAGGCAGCTCGTGAATGCTGAGATGCTGGGTGGATGGAGCATCCCACAGGAGTGTGGAGGGCTCCCCAGTGCATTTGGCAGCAGACCTAGAGGTGGACTCGAAGCACTTCTGGTCCATTTCTGGGTCCGCCAGGGAGCACACTGGGTCCCCCTCCCAGCGCCTCCCCAGCTTGGCAACTGGTGCCTCCTCAGTCTATGGGGGCACCTGGAGGCCCCGCACAGCCAATCACCAAGCCAGGGTGGGTGGGGGAGTCCCCCGCAGAGTCGGTGGTAGACCCAGAAGTGGACCAGAAATACTGGTTATACACAATCACTCCATCCGCCCCACCATCTCAGCACTCAGGAGCCATGCCTGGTGCCTCAAGGTATATAGAAAAAACTTTTAAAGCTGTGTCTATGGCCAAATTGCTGATTCTCTGAATCAGCATCGAATCTTCAGATTTGGATTCATCCAAATCAAATTGGGGACAGTGAATCAATGAATCAAATCATTGTCCCCAATTTGGGCCAAATCTCAATCAAATAAAGCCCATTTTGCACACCCCTAATTGCTTGTAGTATTCAGGAAAACTATACTTTGTCCTGTATGTCACATGACTTTTAGTTTAATTTGCTGTCTTGAACAGTAAGTTGATAATAATGCTAACGATACATTAATAAGTTAACAAGGTTTATTTTAGACCTTGCATATTCACACAGCTCAGAAAACTTTCAAAACAATGGACCTGATCCTATGCACATTAATGAATACATTTCCTTTTTAATAACTATGGGCTTGATTGAGAACAAGATAGAAAACATGTCCTTTTTAGAAAATGTCATGTATGTGAAAATTTGAATCCTGAAAAAAAAGTGATTTACTCAATTTATTGTGATCAAGATTTTGATCCAAGATGCTGGGCTGCCTTCTGATTTGGTACATCATCCAACAAATCTTGGTAGAAGCAGAAAGGATTTTCTTTTAATGAATGATTAGTTCCTAACATATTATCCTGCATCACTCCAGCAAAGTCAAAGGAGCTTTTCTACTTTGCAACAGCCAAGGATATTTTCCAGAACTTCTAAATATACTGCTCTGCATTCCACAGCTTATTCAGCTGCATAAGGAAGGTTAATTAAAATCTAAATGTAAAAGCAACAATAATGAACTGGTAATTTTTTTATTTGCTGATCTGAAGCTTGTAACACATCTTAACAGTGCAGTCACATCACAGCCATTAAACTTTTTGCCTTACTTCACTCACACATACTAATTACCTAAGGTCTTACATGTTCTTAGTGTGTATTCTGATGAAAATCAATAAGACCCTTTTTCTCACTCTTTTTAGACTCAAGGGACTCCTGGTTAGAATCAAGGTACTCCTAAGAAAAAGCCGGCACTTGGTTTTCAGTCGTTTTTAACTAATGAAAAATAATAGAACAATTCTTGTTGCAAAGAACCATGACAGGTGAAGATGATGTTAATACTATGAATTCCTATTGGAAATCTTTCGGTTTAGCTTATAAATCATGTTTGCACACCTAATAGTGCTAATATTGTGTTGCACCCCATAATACTCTTGAAAAAAATCTCAAAGCACCCAAGGTGCCATGGTACCTGGTTGAGGATCACTGGTCTAAGATGTCCTTTAAATAATTAATCAGTTCTTCACTGTAGGCCAGAAATGTTTTTTTCTACCAGTTAGTTATAGAGTTGTTATTATGGTGCAAACTGGGTTGCAGACAGCTGTTGTTATTTGTGGGTACCCCAACTATTGGAATTGTCAGCATAATTGCAATAATGAAGTTAGGGCCCATACACCACCCAAATACACCTAACTCCCTCAGGTTTTCTTGACAAATCCTATACTATCTGAAAGCTCCTCAGTCTTTCTCCTCATTGTAATTTCTTATTTTTCATGCATACAAATTCCCTGTATTCTTTGCTAGGCCTTTCATTTGACTGCAATGGTCATCTTGCTATTTTTACTGACGGCAGATATAAGTTCATATGGTTCCCATTACCACAAAATATTACCTTACTTTAAACCATTTTGCAAATGAGTAGATATGGGGGGAAAATTATGTCAAATCTAAATGGCAATTTGAAGAGCTCAAATTATTTGTGTCAATTGTACAGCTGGTCGGGGTGACTATGTTATTTTAAAATAAGATGGACCAGCATGAAGTACTGATTAAAAGTGTTCATTATCATCCAGAATGGTGGTGCTAAGCATAGGAAGGAAAGTGTAGTGGAATGAATGGTAGATCCCCATCTAGGAGATCTCCTGTCAGGAGACCCAGGCTCGGTGTTGTCTCAATCATAATTTGAGTGACTTTGGGCAAATAATTTAGTCCGCCTTCATTGCCTTAAAGGCAAAAATTGAGAAACTTTGTATCGCATAATAGTATTAGGAGGATCTGTGGGGCAGAACTGTACTGCTACCCAGCACATGCACAGGTGGCAGATAGTGGAATGGCCATCAGGGAAGGTTAGCTGTGAAATAAGCAGACGTTTCTCTGATGAATAAGCAGTCACAGACCAAGCAGCAGCAGCACCACCAGGATGTGGTGAGGACAGCAGATGGCAATGCTTTCCCTCCTGAAAAGCTGCATATATCCTTTGATGGTGCAGTGACATGGTGGCATAATCAGTGGGGGAAAATATTACTGGGGGGTGCTGAGTCCCACCTGACCCCCACCTCTCTTTCCCACAGGGCCATTGTGGGGCCGATGTGTGCTGGTGCTGCACACAGCGGTGGAGGAGAGCCACTGAGTGCTTCGGGATGGCGGTGCTGTGGTACTGCTGCTGTCACCAGCTGCCATGAAAAGTATGGGGACTAAGCCCCATTAGCCTGGGCCTTCTGTCACCTATGATGGCAAGTACAGGTTGCAACTATAATAAGCCTACCCAGCCCCCAACCATGGGTCTACAAGTTCTCAACAGTAGAGCAAGCAAGCAGAACAAGATGTTAGAATTTCAGCTCTGCCAAGATGGATGAAGGCTGGAGATCTCTATTTTTCCTGGTCTGCTTGCCATTGGATCAAGGTCCAGTTTTATCAAGAGCCATAAGGAAGTTGATGTGCAGCAGCTTTTCTATGATAAAAGAAGTCATATAGAAGCATCTTCCATGAAAACAGCTTTTCCAGCACATTCCTCAAGCCCTTTGGTGACCAGTTAATGGAGATGGGAGCAGGATTGTGAGGCGTGGAAGCTCCTAGTCATGAATTGGCATGAAGGTGGTAGTTACAAGAAGGACATCTCGCACTTGGATAAGACAGGAGTGTGATTTGGTAGCTGTGCGATTTGGCAGGAGTGCTTCCTTGTCTGCGAGGGATTACTGAGATTCGGAGGATAAAAATCCATCCACTGAATTGGTGAACCACTGGAACAGAGCTGTTTCTTGATGTTGCAGAATCTCCTTCCTGGGATGTTTAAGAGAAGGATAGACAGAGATATATCAAGAATTGTCTGGGTATATTTGATCCCATTTCAGTGCAGGGATGTGGCCTAGATAAAGTCTTGAGATCCTGTCCAGCTATGAGTTTCTCTTATTCTCTAGTTATTGGTGACATGACATGCTACAGTGACGCAGGTCATGCTACAATGATACATACCTAAATAAGAAATCTCTATTGCTATTTGATTCTTTTTCCATAGCCCATTTATACTGTTGAAATACACAATAGTTTTTCCTAAACATATTCTGTTCATCTAATGCTAAATTGCTAATCTAGTCACTCTTTAGACTGAAGCTGTTTACATACCCATATAACAGGTACAGCATGCAAAAAGCAGAAGCAAACTCAGACTCTGGCAGGTAAATGTAAATGTATATCACCAACCTTTCAGACAACATCTGGAAGAGTGTTAGGCTGTATTAGTTTCACATCTTAAGTCAGCTTTCCTCAGGTAGCTCTCTCAGGGGTTGGTTCTAATGAGTGGGTCCTCTCCTTTCTTGAGACAGATGTATTGTGTCTCAGTCAGGACTACCCTTCCTGATTGTGGTCTTGACCTTATAATTACACCCACCTTGGGAGGCATGCAAAATTGAGGTCAGCAATATGATCCTTATACTTCTAAAGGGACTGACTCTTCAATTCCTTCCATCCATTTATACTTGTCTGAAACAGAATTATCTATTTGTGTGTCCATAGTGGAATTTTACATTCATCATGTCAATGTGTAGATCAGAGTACAGTGGTATCAGTGGTGAGAAGTTAAACTTGAGAAGCATAAGCACCAAGATTTTATTTGCCCTGGTTGGGTGGAAGGGTTCCCTACAAACCCTCCTGTACCCTATACGTTCATTCAGGGACAGCTCATATCCATGGCTGGAAGACCCACGGATAAGTGAAACTGGACCTTAAAAATATTTCCAGTGAGAGCAGCTAAAGCTAACCTTTTTCTAAAGGGACAAATTTGGCTTTCTGTAACATTAGTATAAATCAGGAGATTTCAAGGAGATTTTTTAGGTAAGTAATACTCACTAAGATGTGTGGGTCATAGAATTCAGTGCTAAAGCTGCTGAACTGTTTGAAATGCCAGGTTGGAAAAAGTTATCCCACACCCTCCTTCTAAATTTCTAAGGGCTGTAGCATTCATAATATAGAGGTTAAGTCTACATGAGACGCTTACTGCACAGTAGCTCATTACTACTACTTAGTAGCTCATTACTTCTGCACAGTAGTGTCGCCCAGCACGAACCGTGACACAGTTTACTTCCGGGTTCTCCGCCAAGTACGTGGATGCCTCCCCCCCAACACATACACACTCCTGTGGGATGCTCCATCCACCCTAGCATTGCAGCATTCACAAACTGTGCTGGTACCTCAAGGTATGTAGAAAAAACTTTTAAAGCTGGGTCTACGTCTGAATTGCCGATTCTCCGCATCAGTATTGAATCTTCAGATCTGGATTCAGCTGAATCGAATCGGGGACAGTGGTCTGGACTCCACCCTCACGATCCAGGGCCAGGCAATGAGGCACCTGCGCGACAGCGAGGCCTACTGCCACATGGGGATGCCCACTGGCCACCGGGCCAGGCAGACGCTGGAGGAGACCATCACCAGGATCATGCAGGATGCCCACAAGCTGGACTCATCCCTGCTGGCCCCCTGGCAGAAGATAGATGTGGTGAACACCTTCCTCATCCCCTGCATTGCGTTCGTCCTGAGAGGCTTGGCGGTCCCCAAGACCCCCCTCAAGAAGGTGGACACCGAGATCCAGCTGCTGCTCAAGAAGTGGCTGCACCTGCCGCTGCGGGCCAGCAACGAGGTCCTGCACATCCCCTATGCCAACGTCCCCCGCATGGGAGACCTCTGCGACATCGCGGTGGTCACCCACTCCTTCCACCTCCTGATCTGCCTGGACGCAATGGTAAGTACCATCGCTGCCAGCACCCTCGAGGAGACCACCCACAAAAGGATTACAAGGCAGCTGACCAGACAAGACTTGGCCACCTTCCTCAGTGGCTCGCTGGAAGGTGAGTTCAGCTGAGACGGAAGGGACTTTGCCTCGCTGTGGAGCTGAGCCCACAACGCCATGCGCTGCCTCAGGAACCGCATTGGCTGTGCCTGGACCTGGACCGAGGAGCGCTGGCAGCTGGGAGTCTCCCTGCGACCAGCTCCGCATGCCGACCGCATCACCTTGATGCCCTGCACAAGGACCTTCCTGGAGAGGTTCCTGAAGGATGCCATCTGAAACAAGTACGCCAGCAACCTGAGGGCCAGACCTGACCAGGGCAAGGTCTTTGACATCACCTTGAAGTGGGATGCTAGCAACCACTTCATACCCAGCAGGAGTTTCACAGGCTTCGCAGACTGGCGCTTCCTCCACTGCGCCCACCTCAACTGCCTGCCTCTGAATTAGGCTGTGCGCTTTGGCCACCGGGACAAGAGGTACTGACAGTGTAGCTACACGACAGAGACCCTCCCCCATGTGCTGTGCAGCTGCAAGCCACAAGCCAGAACCTGGCGGCTTTGCCACAACACTGTTCAGGACTGCCTGGTGAGGGCCATCCCGGCTGCGGCGGGGGAGATCTCCATGAACCGCACCATCCCAGGTTGTGAGAGCCAGATGCGACCTGACATCGTCATCACCAACAAAGAAGCCAAGAAGGTCGTGATCATGGACATCACCATCCCCTTCAATAATCAGCACCAAGCCTTCACTGACACCTGGGTTTGCAAGTGGGAGAAGTACACCCTGCTGCCGACACCCTGAAGGGCCATAGCTACAACGTGACAGTCGACGTGCTCATCGTGGGAACTCTCGGAGCCCGGGACCCCAGCAACGAGAGTGCCCTGCGCACCTGCTGCATCTTCTGCCACTACGCTAAACTGACGCGCTGCCTCATGGTGTCCGACACCATCCGTTGGTCCTGCGACATCTACATGGAACACATCATGGGCCACCGCCAGTACTCCGACCCCAACAGATGAGCCGCCGCCGGACCGGACTCAAAGGGCACCACCTGAACCACCCCCCCTTCACTTCACTCTGAGAGGATTCTTCAACCATGGATGACCCCGCTCCACCCGAAGAGGACCCCCGCAATGAGACTATATGGACTGAGACACTTCCTCCAAGCCACTTCCTCCACCATTGTGGACCATTGTAACGGGTTTGTGTGTCTCTATCTCCTTTCTCTCTCAGCGTCATGAACCCCCATCCCTCTATTGTTAGTCCCTCGCTCGGGCGCTCTGTATTTCCATATCAGCTTTGTCATCTTTTTTCTGGATTCCCAATCCTAAACATTTACTAATAAAAGTCAATCTGTTCATGTCAAGGTAGTCTGTTTTGTGTTCTCTGAGGAGTTGAACTAAGTCTCCTTTGAGGAAAAAGGAAAGTACAAAGGTATCTACAAACTAGTAGCAATATAACTTTAAATGTTATCTCACATCCTTCCATGTTTAGGGACAATTACCCAATGCCCTTGAAGGTATGTCAGCATGATACGTGACAAACATACTTGTGGACAACATAATTGCATCTGCTGGTAGTTAAATCAATGAGCATCCTCTAAGGAATGCAGAAGATTAGTGACGGGTTTGAATGGCTCCAGAAATACAAGTGTACTTTAAAGGAGCTTTCCTAACAGCACAGATTAGAGAAAGCAAATTTTACTGCCTGTTAGTTGTTTTTCCATAACAAAATGTCATTTTCACAAGGCAGGTCAATGAGCTGATTTGGATATGATTATTTTAAAGCATATATTTATATTTTTATCAGTTTAAATTTTCAGGATTGTATGAAATTGGGGGCATAGGGGGAAGACAATTTATTAATGATAAACATAACTACTGTAGGACTGCCATAAATTGAGTGGCACAGCTGCCATCAGTCACTTCACTGGCCTATAGCTGCCTTGTCCGGTTTGTCACTTCCTCTTTCTTTGTTCGTAGTGCCTTTGGGGTTCTGGGGGTAAATGCAATCTATGGTCAGTATGGTTCTGTAGGACTGCTCCCCCCTGTTGTCACACACTCCATCAACCATCATTTTTCTTATGTCTCCTTTCAGTTGTTAACAATGGAAAATTTCCCCTTGGTCTGTGTGAGGTGAAATCGACATTTATCGATGTTTACCAATACAATGGGATCCTGCCAAGCATACTTATACATCATGTTTATGAGTTGAACTAGGAAGCACTGAGCCAAACTCTTAAAATGAAAAGAAATTAGTTGTCACTTTCCTTTATTTCAAAAAGTCAAATTAACAAAATGCCTGATGGAAAGATGGGTAGCTAATAGGTCTGTGCAGAGTTACACCTTCCTTCATCTGAACCTTATTAAAAGAGACCTGATCCTACTCTATGTCTGCAGTTGCTCCTTTGACCTCAGTGGCACTGTGCCAAGTTTGTATCCACTAGAGATGTGGCCCAGTGCTTCTTGAAAATTTAAATGGAGCTGAAACACTGAGTAGACCTTGGACAAATGACCAACTCCAAATGAACAACTGCCATAGGCTCCACAAGTCAATTACCCATACAGCTAACCATCTTTGACAGCTTCAGCAAAGAAACTTGTAAGCTTCTTGTTCCTCAGTGTGTGTGACATATAAGCTGTGGCCCAGTTTATGTTTTAGTACTTTGTGAATTTGTGGTGTGTATGAATGCCTGTACCCTGTATGGACTGTGAAAGTGCCATCCACAATTACATACAGTTTTTGTACTTGCAGACTATATGCTTTTTCACTACTATACTCTCTGGCAGCTGAGGTGTTCTGCTAAGTGTCATTGTGGGGGATGATGTTTACGGTTTCTCTGGGATCACTAGAGAAAATGTGACCACCTGCACAAATAAAAGTTTTCATACTTCCACCCCTCACCCTCATTCTCCAGCTTTTCAAACTCAGCATAGGTTATGAGATTTGAAAGATTTTTCCATCCACCTGTCACATATACCCCAGCAATGGAGGATCCTTCAAGCAAATTTGGCTTCATAATTACACCTGCGTTACCTCACTGCCATCATATTATGTCCTCGCTGACATCTGTGCAATCCCACTGACATCAGTAGGTTTGTACAGGTGTAACTCATGGGACCTTATTAAATTCCTCTGTTAAAGATTCTTGGGATGAAAAGTAATCTTCCATTCACTGACTTGAAGTTGTATTGACTCTCCTGGGTTAAAAGAATAAAAAAACTTATTTGAGTCACTAAAGTCCACAGATATGGCTCTGTCTACACAGGGGAGCAGATATGTTAAGTAACTGCTTCTTTTTCTAAAAGACTTTGTAAGAATAGAACAACATGTTCAGCCATCAGGTGCCCAGTTGTTACCTGTAAACAGAGGCACGTTTCCTGTATTGAAATACCTCTTTCTTCCATGTTACTGCAGACTGTATCTTAATCCTAGTAATTGTCTCATTCTTCTGGGGAAGATTTGCTTTCTGATTTGTTTCTGCTTGCTACAGGGTGTTTGTTTAGTCCAGCTCAGGAACAGGAAAATCATAAACACAGTTTTTTTGCTCTTCTGCTCCCTAAGGACTTCTTTAGCAACTGACTCAAAACCAAGTGAGATATTTCCCTTTTTGTTTTTTTGTTTGTTTGTTTATAAAATATTGATTGTGGTTAAAAGCCAGACTGAAAGTCTGAAAACACTATAAGCTGAAATCCTCTATCTACTGAATAGCTATAGCACAGGCAAGAGCAGGAAATTTTTTTCCTTCAGGGGTTTTTACCTCCCTTCTCTGGGGTTTCATTCTCATACGGCATGTCTACATGTGCATTTAGGTGCACCTAAACTTAATGCACATTAGCTTAATGCCCATTAAGGTGATTTAGGCGTGTGTCTATGCATGCATGCATTAAAGTGCATTAATGCTATGTGCCTGGACTGATGTGGGACTAAAGATAGTCCCAAGACAGTCCATACACAGCGTTAATGTGCCTTAATGCATCTACACATGTGTTAATCTACACTATTCATGCCTACATTGGATACCTCCTTTTGTCGGTATCAAATTTAGGCACAAATAGCCTAAAATCGCCATTTTTAAGGTGCATTAAGGCTGTGCAAGTATATACACTCACACTTAATGTACCTTGAATTGAATTAAAGTACCTTAAATCATCACATGTAGATACATCCATATGCTCTTGGTCCTTGTCATAATTTCATAGTTGGTAGGGTCGCAAGGGACCTAAGCAGGTCATCAAGTCCAACTCCCTGCCATGGGCAGGAAGGAATGCTGGGGTCAAAGGACCCCGACTAGGTGATTGTCTAGCCTCCTTTTGAAGATCCCCAGGGTAGGGGTGAGCACCACTTCCCTAGGAAGTTGGTTGCAGCTCCTAACCAGCCGGACTGTGAAGTAATGCCTCCTGATGTCTAGCCTGAACCTACTCTCAGTCAGCTTATGGTCATTATTCCTTGTAACTCCCGGTAGTGCTCAGGCAAACAGGGACTCTCCCATGGCCTGCTGGTCCCCCTTGGCAAGTTTGTAGGTGGCCACCAGATCCCCTCTCAGCCTTCTTTTGTGTAGGCTGAACAGGTTCAGGTCCCATAGTCTCTCCTTATGAGGCCTACCCTGCTGCCCCCTGATCATGCGAGTGGCCCTTGTCTGGACCCTCTCAATGCTATCCACATCCCTCCTAAAGTGCAGTGCCCAGAACTGGATGCAGTACTCCAACTGCGGCCTGACCAGTGTTGTGTAGAGGGGAAGGATCACTTCCTTGGACCTGCTCATGATGCATCTATGGATGCATGACAAGGTATGGTTAACCTTCCTGACTGCGTCCCCACATTGGCAGCCAATGTTCATCTTGGATTCAATAGTGATGCCAAGATCCTTTTCTGCCTCTGTGTTGACAAGAAGGGAGTCCCCCAACCTGTCGGTATGCTGCTGGGTTTTTCTCCCCATGTGCAATACCTTGCACTTGTCTCTATTGAAACCTAACCTATTCTCATCTGCCCACCTCTGTAACCTGTCCAGATCTAGTTGTAACCTGTCCATCTCTTTTAGCGTGCCCACTTCTCCTCACATCTTAGTGTCTTCTGAGAACTTGAACAAGGTGATTTCGCCCCCTTTGCCCAAGTTGTTGATGAAGATATTGAACAGTGGAGGCCCGAGGACCGGGCCCTGGGGAACCGCACTGCCCACGTCCCTCAAGGTTGAAAATGACCTATTCACCACCACTCTCTTGGTGTATCCCTCCAGCTAATTTGTGACTCATCTGAATGTGTAGGAGTCAACACCACAGTCACCTAGTTTTTTAATGAGGATGGGGTGAGAGACAGTGTTGAAGTCTTGCCTAAAGTCCAAAAAGACTACATCCACCATGACACCTGCATCCAGGGCTTTTGTGACCTGGTCATAGAAGGCCACCAGGTTGGTTTAACAGGACCTGCCTCAAATGAACCCATGTTGGTTGCCTCTAAGCATAATCTCCCCTTGTGGTCCCTTGCAGATGTGCTCCTGGATAATTTTCTCAAAGTGCTTTCCCAGGACTGAGGTAAGACTAACAGGCCTATAGTTTCCTGGGTCCTCTTTCCTCCCTTTTTTGAAAATGGGGACCACATTGGCCCTTTTCCTGTCCTCTGGCACCTTGCCAGAGCACCATGAGTGCTTGTAAAGCTGTGCCGGGGTCCTGCAATGACTTCTGCCAGTTCCCTCAGCACTCTGGGGTGGAGATCATCTGGACCTGCTGATATGAACATGTCTAGTCCCTCCAGAAGTTGCCTGGCTGTGCCTCCCCTGGGTCTGTCCAGATTCCCAATGTGGGGGATGTCCCTGTCCCTGCTGAGAAAAATGGAAGAAAAGAAACTGTTTAAGAGATTAACTTTGTCACCTGGTGCTACTACCAGATTACAAAGCATGTCCTGCAGTGGCCCCATGTTGTCCGGCACCTTCTTTTTACCCCTATGTATTTAAAAAAGGATTTCTTGTTATCCTTGATCCTGGTTGCTAGTCTCAGTTCCATCTCTGCCTTAGCCTTCCTAACAGCCTCCCTACAATCTTGAGAAATGGAGGTATACTTCTTGTTGGTGAGGGCCCCTCCTTTCCATTGGGTGTACGCCTCCTTTTTGCCTTTGAGATGCTCCTGGATGCTTTTGGTGAACCATAGGAGCTTTTGAGTGCTCTTGCCGCCTTTGATCTGCGTGGGGATTGTCACCCTTTGGGCTTGGAGGATCGTCTCCTTAAGGAACGACCACTCCTCTTGGACTTCCAACTCCCTTCCCCTCCAGGACCTCAGTGCCTCCCTGACTAGTTTCCTTACCTTATTCAAATCCACCCACCTGAAGTCCAGAGCTGCTGCCTTGCTGCAGGCCTTTGACACCCTGCACTGGATGGTGAATTCCAGTAGGCAATGATTGCTGTTGCCCAGGTGGTTGAGCACCTGCAGTCCCCTCACCAGTGGCCAGGACCAGGTCATCACCTGTGGCCAGGACCAGGTCTAACACGGCATTTCCCCTGGTGGGACTGTGCAGCTCCTGGGTTAGATGGAGGTCCTGTAATTTAGCTAAGAACCTATGTGAGCGGTCAGACCTAGCTTCCCAGCAGATGTCCAGATAGTTTAGGTCACCCATGATGACCACGTCCCTTGACTTGACTGCATCCGTGAGCTGACCAAAGAATTCCTGGTCCAGCTCTTCTCCTTGGTTGGTTGGCCTATAGTAGACCACCACCATTAGGTCCTTTTCCCCTCGAACCTCTTGTATTCTGGCCCAGAGCACCTCAGTCTGCCCTTCCTCAGTGCTGTTTCCTGAGGATGTGTATTGCTCTTTGATGTAGAGTGCCACACCCCCACCTTTCCCCTTCATTCTATCCTGTCTATGCAGCCTATAGCCCTTGATGTTTACCACCCAGTCATGCATTTGATCCCACCAAGTTTCAGTGAGCCCCACTATGTCTGGGTTTGTGTTAGCTAGCAGGAGGGCAAGTTCCTCCTGCTTGTTCCCCACACTATGAGCATTAGTGTAGAGGCATTTAAGGCCTCCTGAGGATGTATGAGCCTTCCCTTCCAATCCCAGGACTATCCAGGCCGCTGTCTCTTACCTGGGTATCTCTTGTGGTCGTCACCTGTCTTGGATGGGCTATTCTTGAGGGTATCTTCTGGTTCAGTGTTCCATGGCTCCCTTGGTTCTCTTCCTCCCCCTTCCTTGATGAATGTAGTTGAAAACCCACTGGAGGAGATCAGTCAACCTGAAAGAGAACTCATGCTTACCTTTGCGGGGACGGGGAGCCCACCTGAGCATGTCTCTTGTCTTGAAGTGTGGGTCATGGTCCAGAAAGCCGAAGCCCGCTGCGAGACCATTCCTGAAGCTGCAAGTTGACGTCCCAGATGCAGGTCTCATGGTGTCTTCCACGTCCACTCACTGGAAGGACCGATGAGAAGACAATTTGTTCCCCTATCTCCTTTAGCTTGCTCCCCAGAGCTTGGTAGTCCAACGTCAGGCAATCTGGACTGCTCCTGGTCACATCATTAGTGCCCGCATGGATTAGGACCATGGGGTAGTAATCAGGGGGCCAGGATCATCTCTGTCACATTCTGAATCTGCACCGTGGGCAGACAGTAGATCTCACATGTCATGGGATCCTGGTGACAGATGGGACCCTCTGTTCCTCTCAGGATGGAGTTGCCTATGACAAGTACCTGGCATCTCTTGTTCCAGGTCAACTTGCCTCATTCAGCCCATTCTGTACATGGAGTGACCTCCTCAGCAGGGGTTTCCTCCTCACCTTCCTCTTCCTCCAATGTCACCAGGGCCTCATACTTGTTCTCCAGCTGGACTGGGGAAGCTGGTACTGTGCCATCATGAGCAGCCCTGGCTCTGGAGGGGCCTTGTGCCATTCTGCTGTGGAGGGCACCTCCTGGGGATCTTCTTCCTTTGGTGCTTGGCCCTGCAGGGAAAGGAAATGCCCATCAATTTTGTCTTCTGCTTCCCTGATCCCCCTCAGCTTGCTAACCTCCTCCTGGAGCTCCCTCACCTGCCCCTCCAAGGCCCTAAGACAGGCACCTATGGGACAGGTGTGGGAACCTCCATTCTCTGACCCACCCGGCTCTGCCGGGAATCCCCACAGGTCAGGGGGCAGGGTGACACCAGCTCCCTCATGGGCTCCATCTAGGTAGACACCTCAGAAAAGCCCCAGGTAGTCAACACCCCCCTGGGCAGGGGCCCTAGCAGCACTCTGCATCCACACCTTTTTTTTTTTGGTACTGTGCTTTCAGCTTACACTTTGCCAAAGTCTTTCTCCTGGCCCCTTCTGTTTGCCTGCTGGAGAAAATGCCAGCACAAACACTGGTGCGCGCTCTGTTAGCACACAGATTGGGAGTGTGGGTCCCTGGTGGCTCAGTCAAGAGGGATCCAGGGACTTCCCCTCCAGATCCACTTACCTTAGGAGGATCAGCTGTTGCTGCCCCCTCCACTGCCTCTGCTGCCTCCTTTGCTGCTGCTGCTGCTGGTGCCGGTAAGTTTAGGGGGCACATGTGTGTAGAGACACGTGTGTCCAGTTCTCCCTCTCCTCTCTTTGTCTGGCCCTTGTCCTCTGTTGATTCTTGCTCTTATCATGGGGATGCATGGAAGAGCTGGTAGGAGAGGTGGAGGGAGGACCGAGTCATTTCTGAGGGTGAGGAGATGGGCCATCGGGGATCTGGTGGATGCTGGACTGATTTATGGGTTGAGGGGTGTGCAGGATTGATATAGAGGCAAAACTTAGGTGACAGTTGGAGAACAGGACTGAATTCTTCAGGGTGACTGGAGGCAAAGACAATTGCCAGACAGGGGCCAGGCATTAAAGGGGCTGTTGAGGACTCCTGAAGTGCCAAAGTACCAAAACCAGCTTTTCTAGTATATTTGTGATGGATAATGATGCATACGTATGTGTATGGACAGGGAATTTAACACAGCAGAAAAAGGACCAAAATTACAGTATAAATCTTTTAAAAAATAATTTAATTTGAGCAAGCAACCTCATGATTGGGGGTGGGGGAATCATCTGATGATTTTTAATACCTTGATTAAAGTTAACCCTTTGAGGCTGGTAATATAGTGGTTATGGTCCATTTAATAGCCCATCTTTCCTCACCAGTGGTTCCATAGGTTTTCTCCTGAATTAAGGACTTCTAATCTGCCCTCCAAATTATTAGACCTGATTGAAAACCAGGTTCCTGCTGACATTTTCAGCAAGAAGTGAAATTCTGAAAATTTGAACTGGTTCTGAAAAACTGAAATGAACCATAAGAGTTCATAGGAAACTCAGGCAGAACTACTTCACACAGAGGCTAATAATTAAGGCTGTGTGACTAGGGAAGTATTCAATTTGGATTTAGGTTCAGCCGATTCAGAGGACAGTGTTTTGATTCAGTGATTCAAATCACTGTCCCAATATAATTTGGCCAAATCAGAATCAGAGATTTGGTGCTGATTTGGAAATTCAGATAAGCCAGGGAGAGTCACTTACCCCACTGCAGGTTCTCTTGCGGCTCCTCCAGCTGTGCCTGCCTCTGCCCTGGTGGGGGTGGCCATGGGAGAAGTCCCCATGGCTGCCCTGCCCAGCCTCATCTCCTGTGTGTCCCCAGCCTCTCAGCACTTAAAAAAACAAAAATAAGCCAAACCCCACTTACCAGCTGTAGCAGTGGTGATCAGGGCCTCTGGGGGCTCATGGCAGAACCCCCCACAGAGCGTGGGGCAGTGGGGTTCAGTGGGTATCACCCCCCCACTTGCAACCCATGCAGCAGCTGTTGCATCACACAGGTGCAGCACAGTTCAGCAGGGCACTGCACGCTGTCTGGGAGCTGAGGTGGCTCCACCTGTCCCCAGCGGTCCCAGCTCCCAGATAGAGTGCTGCGCCTTGGGGCAGCTGCCGTGTGAGTGCCAGGAGGTGGGAGGGAGGGGAGATCCCTGCTGCCCCGTGCTGCACTGGGAGGAGGAGGAGTGGAGGAATCTGCCATGAGCCCTCAGAGGCCCTGATCACTGCTGCTACAGCCAGTGACTGTAGAACATTTTTTTTTTTAATTGCTGGGAGGCTGGCGCAATGGGGGCTTCTCCTGTGGCTCTTCCTGCCTGGGGAGAGACAGACACAACCAAAGGAGCTGTGGGAGAATGTGCAGCTATCTAGCTGTGTCTGCCTCTCCCTGGCCCATCTGAATCTCCAAATCTCTCTGAATCTTTTCCAAATCGATTCAGAATTTTCAGATTTGACTCAGACCTTTTAATGGGTCTCCTGATTTAATTCAGATTTGGAGATATGGCCACTAAATTGGGCTGAATCTCCTCCAAATTGTATCTAGAATGAATTACTTAGGAAGGTGATGGAAACCAAGAGTATAAATGAGTTCAAGCAGTATCTAGATTTGTTTCTTGGGAAGAAATGGAATGAACATTATGGTGAGAAAGTAGTAAATCAGGATTATGGTCAACCAAAGAAAAGGAAAAGATGTGTTGGTCCAGATAACCTTTTCAGGTGCTCTTCAAAAATTTTATTTTAATATTCTCTTGTTGACCATAGAACATATGGTCATTCAGTTCTTTGTGTTCTACCCTTTAATTTTAAGAAGGTTGACTAAAACTATACTGAGTGTCCTTATAAAGAAAGCAGTGAGGATGGTAAAAGCCTTCAAAGGCAAGCAAAAATAGATTCTGAAAGTCCCCAGACCCTTATAGCTTTCCCATTATTTCCACATGCAAGGCTAGTCTTGTTGGATAACAACACAAGTGAGCACATGAAAGCAGTATACAAGCATAGTGGGTGACTGAAACTGATTCTGGTTATTTTTTGGTTCTTCTCTTGGCTGGTGGCCAAAAGACTGTCAGATGCTTTTCTGTCTTCTGTCACACACCCCCTGCTATCCTCCCCACTCCTCCATAATTTCTGAAAATAAAAGGGACATTCAAAAAGTTGGTTTGGCAACAGGAAAAAGAAAAGGGTTGCTTTCCCTCATTACGGAAAGAAGACACTCCAATCATACTGTAGGAAATGAAATTAGATCAGGACTTTGGTAGCTTTCCTGCAAATTTTATTCAGTAATAGAATTGAGGTTAAGTCTTAATGAGTCCCATCTAAAACCATATCATAGTATACTACAAAGCAATATGAATGATTGATTAAACAGAGTTAGTCTTATTTTTGTTTCTACTGCCAGTAGGCTCTCCAGTTTGGATGTCCATCATTCGGATATCTGAAGGGGGATTTTCATACAATTTTTTAGAAGAGTCTACTGAGAAACAAGATTTTCTGCACCCGAGTCTCTTTTACTTGAGCCTAAGTTTCCCTAATTGAATTTATTGCATTCAAGTATCCTATTCTTCATGATTAATATAACATCTTTATTTAATCTGTTATTAGGTAGTTCAGTATTACACTAGTGCAATTCTCTTGTCTTCAGTGGTGAAATCCTATTTATATTCTAAGTTGGGAGAAGTATGTTAGACCTAGATTTTTAACATTTGCTTATTCAAAGCTTGGGATTTCTCCTGGTTTATTTTGCATCACTTTTGAATAAGCATGAATATTTTATTGAAATACAGCAATAACTGTAGGCCAGGAAGCTGAAATCCAGGGCATACCATTTTCTGCTCCTTTATGTCTTGTTTGGTAAATGATACTTGTGCAAGTGGGTGGGTAAATTCTACAGAATTAGAGAAATAGTTCTTGAGTCTTAGTTTACACTAAATAACAGCTAGAGTTATGCAAGGATGAACATTCTGTCTTGCAAAGTATTTTGAGATTTTGAAAATGAACTGTTCTGAATCAGAACAAGCCTCAAATGTTGAAATTATTATTAAAAGGAAATTCCAATATAAAGTTCTTTTAGGATTAACTAAAATACTTTGTTTTGTTAAAAATAATATATTTAAAATAATAATATACTTCATTTTTTTCAAAATTGTAATTACACAATATTGAAAAATTCGAAAAGCAATTTCAAAAGGAGAAACAGAAACATTTTACCCTACGTGGAATGTTGGTGAATTTAGCATCATTTTGCAAAGTTTTAGTTTTGATATAGCTGCATTTGCTAATGGAAAGTGGTTCCATCAGAGTTTTTTTTGTTTTTTTTGATGGGCTTTCATGATTATAAAAGGTGGAAGGTCATATTTAATCAGATCATTGAATGCTATGTGGGCTTTTTTCCTCTCTTATGCCATCACTTTAAGGGTATGTCTATACTGAACAGTGGGAGTGTCTACACATTCATTAGATCTGAAAGCAGTTTACTTGTGAGTTAACTACTAATGAGTAAATGCTTCAGGGCAGGCATCCACCTGTGCAGAAGCAGGAGCAGTTTGCTGCTAATGGCAACAAACTGCTCCCCCTTCCTGGGGCTCTGCAGTGGGTCCCTGCCACCACCAGGGGGAGATCTAGGCTTCTCCTGGGTGCTATCCCAGGGGCTGGCAGGGAGCACCAGAACAGGAGACAGCTGTCTCCTGACCAGGGCTGGAATATTGCACTGTACTCCTGTGGGTCTGTTTGCTACTGGGGCGGGGACAATATCCCCCTGCCCCTGAAGCAGGGAGCTCCAAGCCTTGGCTCCCCAAACAAGAGCAGGGGACTTTGAAAGAGCGGCAGGGGAGGGGCATAGCTCAGCCTCCTGCCCCAATGCAGTGGTGGGGCAGCTAGCAGCTAGCTCACTATTATCTGCCCCACTGGTGGATCAGGAAAGTGGGATTGGAGCTGCTCCATCCCTGCAGCTCATTCCAAGCTCTGCACCTGGATCTCTTGATCAGGGCATGGGGCTAGGACCTGTCCCTGATTGGGACAGGTCCCAGCCCCCGCTCTGTGATCATGGGGTGGGGGGCTGGATTGCCTGTTCCCCGCTCATCTTGGAAGCTAGGAGGGGAACACACTTCTCAGCCCCCACCAGCAGGCAGCTCCTTTGTACCAGCTCCTTAACTCCCATCACCAGGTCCATGGTTGTAGAGCCTGGGCTAGATGATTCTTGCCTCCCAGCAGCAGCTCCATGGTCATGGGACTGGCAGTCTCCCAGCCCCCCACTCCTTGATCACAATGGAAAATGGGGGCTAAGAGATAATGATCTCCCAGCCCCTGCTCCCCAATTACAATCTTGGAGTGGGGAGGCTTGGAGATCCCTGCCCCAGCTCTGGTGGCACCTGCCCTGCTAGCAGGCAGTTCCTGGTGCGGGGAGAAATCTCCCACCCCCTGGTGACTGGCAGATTTGCTTCCTCTTTATTTAATCCCCCTACCCCCCTCTTTTTACTTTACCTTTTGGTGGCTGACTTCCTTTGTTTCACCATCCGTCCCCAATCCCCATTTCCTTTCCATCTCCCATTTCATTGCTCATCACCATCCCATTAACTCTCTACCTCCCAGCTTCATATTCCTGCCCCCCAACCCATCTATCACACCTTCAACTAGAGTGGGGACAGACACCTCTCCTGACTCACCAGAGCTTTAATGACAACTCACAGCTATAGGTAGGGACCTAATGAAATAGCAGTTTTGTGGATTTCACTGATTTCGTGAAATCCTGCATTGCCTGTGAAAGTGGGCAATGCCTGCAAAATGCACAAAACAAGGAAGAAAAAAAGAAAACTTAATGAAAATAAAATTCTGACTCCTAGTCCTCATTGTGCTGCAGCCTGGCTGCACAGCCCACCAGGGAGGAAGGGGAGAAGAGGGGGGCTGCTTGTATGACAGGCAGGTCAAGATGGTTACCGCCCCCATTCTTCCCTCCTGACTGACTGTGAAAGCTGTCCATCATATGGTTCTGGGCCCTCCACCAATTGGCAGCAAGAAGTGGGGTTGCATGATGGACAGCCCTCATGGCCAATCAGTGGCAAGGGGCAGGGCAACCAGGGCTCCTCTGCCAATCAGAGGTGTAGTGGGGACGGAATTCTGTGCTTCACCCACTAAAATGACTGCCCAATGTTCATTTTCCCACTGAAACCAGTTAACAGTTCCTTCAAGTTTGGTCGGTCTCTCGCTATAACTCCTAGTCCAGACCCTGCTTGCCAGCCCTCTAGTGGCAAGTGACAACTGTGCAGGTTGGGAACAATTGGAAAGTTTTTACCCTTGAAGTGTGACTGCTCCAAACTGGAGCTAGCACTAACACCAATCAACATTTGAGCAGCTCAAAGTGCAACATGAACAAGGCCCTTACTGTAATTCCACGCTACTGTAATTTCTCTGGCTTTAATAAAGCAGCTTGTTTTTTATGTCACTGCAAGAAAGAGAAAGATTAGGTGCTTTGTACACTGGAGAAGATGTAGATATTACTAGCTGTACCTTAAGGGGTTAACTTATGGGTTGAAACTTAGCCAAGTTTTATTTTAAACCCTTCCACTGATGGAAATTCTGTGCTCCTCACACCAGATGCCCTGTGCTCTCCATGTAGTTGCTAGCATATGCTTTTTCTAAGGGCACAAGCTTTGGATGGCAAATACTAGAAAGTGTAAATCCTCTGCTTGCGCTATTTATGTATCTAACAAGTGCTTCCTTTTTTTTTTTTTGGACTGAATGGGAACCCAGAGGGCAGAAAGTACAATAATTCTTTTCCCAGTGGAATGTCATGCTACTGAGACGTAGTTGTGTTTATTCCAGATTGGTGTGGTACATTAAGGACTTGAATTAAGACATGCGTATAAAAAGGCAGGCTGATGATGATAAAAAAGGATTGTTATTTTAGACATAGCTTAGTTATTTTAGACAGACCTCACCACTCTGTATTGTTCCTTACTGGATTATACTTTTCATTTGTCCTTGAAAAAATAATTAATGATGAAATATATATATTAAAAAAACCCTTCATCTAATGGAAATGAGTGTAGCTCTATTGTGGGTTCCATTCCACAAAAATGGCCAGTGGGTGATTATTGGTGCAGTTGCTGAATGGAAATCTTGGGGGGAAATTTTGTTTCGGGCAAAGTAAAATAGTAACGTTAATGTTTCTTTGGGCAAAACAAAAAATGACCAATTGTATTTCTGGTCAATCCCAAATGAATGATTTAATTTATTCTTGCATTTCATAACTTTAACCATTTTCTTTTATTTGGATCGAACATTTTCATGAGAAATATTTTCTTAAAATGAAAAATTGAATTTTTTTTTTTAAAGTGAAAGAAAGAATTTTGGCATTTCTAAAATGAAATGTTTGATCAGTTAAAAAATGTTCCACCTTTTCTGGCCTACTTTTTCTTTTTTGGCTGAATTTGGCCCAAAGATTTTGGTAGCTTTTAGTTCCCTAAACTGCATTTTTAGAACATTTATTATACATCGCTATGAAAAATTGATTCCCACCTCTACTTTTGGGCCCTACAAATATTATTACTTTGCACTTTAACTTCCCCTAATTAGGTATCTAGAAATATAAAAAAGTCTCTCCAAACCTTCACTTAAAGATAAGATGCCAATGGTGCCACAGACACCACAGACTGAGAGATGTCTGAGAAATATGTCTCTCTTCTTGCCCACAAACTGATGCTGATATACATAAATTACTAAGGTTGGAAGGGCAAACAATGGGATGAGACAGCTCCATAAAGAAACTGGTGCAGGTTAACTAAAGTTCTATCCCTAGTAGCCCTACTATTGAATTTTACATACATATGGCTGCAGGTGCTCAACCACCTGAGTGACAGCGATTGTCGCCTGCTGGAATTCACAATTCAGCTCAGGTGGCAAAGGCCTACAGCAAGGCAGCAGCCCTAGATTTCAGAAGGACGGACTTCAATGAGCTAAGGAGAATAGTTGGGGAAGCACTGAGGTTCCGGAGGGGAGGGGAGCCAGGTGTCCAAGAAGAGTGTTCGTTCCTTAAGGAGACGATCCTCCAAGCCCAAAGAGAGGTAATCCCAACACGGATCAAAGGGAGCAGGAGGGCACATAAGCCCCCATGGCTCACTAAAAGCATCCAGGAATGTCTCCTAACTAAAAGGGAGGTGCACAACCCATGGAAGTGAGGGGCCATCACCAGGGAGGATTATACTGCAGTTGTTTGGGGATGCAGGGGGGAAGTCAGGAAGGCCAAGGCAGAGATGGAACTGGGACTAGCTTCCCAGATCAAGAACAACAAGAAGTCCTTTTTTAAATATGTAGGGGGCAAAAAGAAGGTTCTGGGTAACGTGGGGCCACTGCAGGACACGCTAGGAAATTTGGTTGTCACACCAGATGACAAAGCTAACATATTTAACGATTTCTTTGCCTCCATTTTCCGGAGCAGGGACCAGAACAGCCACCCCCCTTTGACCCCAGGGGAGGCGCACCTAGGCCAAGGGTTAGTGAGGAACTAGTTAGGGAACTTCTGGAGGGACTGGATGTATTCAAATCAGCTGGTCCGGACGATCTCCACCCTAGAGTACTGAGAGAATTGGCTGAAGTCATTGCAGGACCCCTAGCACAGCTTTACGAGTACTCGTGGTGCTCTGGTGTGGTGCCAGAGGACTGGAAGAGGGCCAATGTGGTTCCCATATTCAAAAAGGGGAAGAAGAAGGACCCGGGAAACTATAGGCCAGTTAGTCTTACCTCAATCCTGGGGAAGCTTTTTGAGAAAATTATTGTGGCGCATGTCCATGAGGGGCCAGCAGGGGATATTATGCTTAGGAGCAACCAACAGGGGTTTATTAGAGACAGGTCCTGTCAGACAAACCTGGTGGCCTTCTACGAACAGATTACTAAATCCTTAGATGCAGGGGTAGCAGTGGACATAGTCTTCCTGGACTTTCGGAAGGCCTTTGACACTGTCTCTCACCGAATTCTTATTAAGAAACTGGGGGACTGTGGTGTTGGCACTTACACAGTCAAATGGGTCGCCAACTGGCTGGAGGGCCGCACCCAGAGAGTGGTGGTGGATGGGTCATTTTTGACCTGGAGGGATGAGAGCACTGGGGTCTCCCAGGGCTTGATCCTCGGGCCCACACTGTTTAACATCTTCATCAGTGACTTGGATGAGGGGGTAAATAGCACGCTGTTCAAATTTGCTGATGACACTACGATGTGGGGGGATGTGGGCACCCTAAAAGAAAGGAATAGTCTGCAATCAGACCTAGACAGGTTACAGGGGTGGGCGGATGAGAATAGGATGGGATTCAACATTGACAAGTGCAAAGTGAT
>NW_017728950.1:27701706-27707953 GCF_001723895.1 Crocodylus porosus
CGGCTAGAGTCTGGAACCAACTTCCAAGAGAAGTGGTGCTGGCTCCTACTCTGGGTGTCTTTAAGAGGACGCTAGATGAACACCTTGCTGGGGTCATTTGACCCCAGTACTCTTTCCTGCCATGGCAGGGGGTTGGACTTGATGATCTGCTCAGGTCCCTGCTGACCCTACAAACTATGAAACTATGAAACTTTATCCCAGTTATATACATGTCAGCAACTGATCTCAAAGCACTTTACAATGGAGGTCTGCTTCATTATTGTCATTTTACAGATGAAGAAAAAAAGGCACAGAAAGGGGAAATGCCTCATGCAAGGTTACTCAGAAGCTCAGCATCTAAGCTCAGAATGGAACCCAGGTCGTATTCACATTAGTGAAAAGTCAAACTCTATTTTCAGGAGGCAAAGTTTTTATTTCGCTTTTATGCAATGGTTTATTCAAGTTGTTTATGACCATTTAAAAGCTGTTTGTTGCTGTATGTGCTCTTTCACCAAGAACTCTCTAAATTAGCTTAATTTTCTTGCCCCTAACTTTCATCCATATTTCCTTCTGGCCCCCTTTTCATAATCTATTTATTATGGTTGTTCCTTTGGGCCAAGTACAAGCATTACACTTTTACCAGTATAAGTGATTTGAACTGAGTTACACCCATAACAGAACAGAAGTTTGGCGCACACAGACTGGTTTATAAAAATGGTGGACCCCAGTCTAAGATTTGCTCCCTGCCCCCACCAGAGGACGAATGTGTGTTCTGTTCGCTACTGATCTAAATTACACCGGTTACAGAAAACCATGTAACTTGGATTAATTCTGCACTGGCCAATTTGAATGTCTGTACCTAGCCTTGCTTTCCCTTCTGGTAGCAAAATGTAGTTCAACAGTGTATGTAGGCAGAAAGCAGCCACCCTGCAGATCGATTAGGCCCTGACCTACTTCGGCTGCAGGCAGATAAAAGATGGTTTGCTAAAACCAGCAGCAACAGTCCCAAAATAAGTCTAAGGGGAGCTTCTGGGACTTCTCAGTTAAGGCCATTGGTGGGTCTAGGATGGCACACCTGTGCCACAAAGTAGACAATGTTAGATTGTTAATGATCAAAACCCAACTCAGGTAGGGGAGGCTTGCAGAGATGCCAACTGTCTATAAACTTACAGATAATCCATGGATGGAGCTGTCCATAAAAAAAACTAAGAAAATATGAAACTTATTGACAATTCATCATTGGAATGAGGCTAGGTGCAAGAAGTGTTGATGGACAGCCAGAGCAGAGCAGCACCACCTTGTGTTTGAATGGAAGCACAGCATCCTGCAACAAGATCTCTGATAGGTAGAGATCTATCGAACTCAAGGAGGCAACAGGCCAATTTCATGGGCAGATCTCAGGGCTGCTACCACTTTTGCATGCTGAGCTTGATAGTGTGCCCCCCCCATGCTTCTGATTGGCCAAGGGGCTGCAGCAGTCCTGCCCATCCCCACAGCTTGCCACATGGCCCAAAACCACAACTTAATTACCCTGATTAAGCCTGGGGAAGCCATTAATTCATGCATTAAAATAAAAAAATATACACAACTGAGAATTTCAACAGTTATTTTAACCATCCTCAGAATCCTTCTATTTATGATCATACATTGAAACATCAACACTTTCAACCACTTCACGCAGCCCTGGATCAGCTGCACAAGCACAACAGGCTAGGCCAGGGCTCTGTGGATCCTGGTGAAGCCCCCTGGTGGCCTGTCACAGCTGGCCTGGAAACATGGTACAGCTGCCTACAGCCGCTGTGCCTCCTGCTGCAAGCAGCCCCACCCCATCGTCTCTTCCCTCCTTTTCCCCATGCCTGCCATGTTCCAAGACTGCAGAGTTTCCCACTTTTTTCTCTACTTGCTAGTAAACTGGGTTTTTTTTGTTTTTTGTTTTGCTGCGAGCCGACTGAAATCATGTCGCCTGCCATTTTTTGCAGATCTGGCCTAATTTTTGGTTTTCTGCAAAAATCAATCACAAATTTGGTAAGGTCCCTACTGACAGACCTTTGTAATTCTCAGGAGCCTCTATAGTCCCTGCCCCTTCAGACATTTGGTGCTCCTGCATCTTCCTATACTACCTGTAATAGTTGCTTGCCTCAAAGATAGGCAGGGCTACATGGTCCTAGACAATCTAAAGCTGTGGGACAGATTGGAGGGGGCAGGGTAGTGTGGCTGGGACTGAGCTGCAGGACTGGGAGGGGGACTACTAAAAATTACTACTGCAGTGGTTGATAGTGTTGATGTTTCAATGTATGATCACAGATAGAAGGATTCTGAGGATAGTTAACATATTTCTCAGGTGCAGTTCTCAGTTGTGTGCATTTTTGTACTTTGTACTTGATATAAGCCTGCTCATGTTGTTTAGGCTCAGCTATGGTTATATTCTTCTGTGTTAATTGTGTATTCCTGATTTGTATACCTTGATTAGTATGAAAGCTTGGAGTTTTGGGGGTTCCTTGTGCCTATTTTACTGTTTGTGGGCCTTGGTATTAATATCTGATGGTCACTTTTGGCTGGAACAAATAGGAGTGCTCCCAGATGGCAGCTGAGGTGGAGGGGGTGGGGGGTCAAAAGACTCTGAGGGCTCCCCTCAGCCCCCACTAGGTAGACCCCATCTGGAGTCAGTCTGGGCCAGGGAGAGGGTTTGAATCCTCAGATACTCAAGTGGCTGGGCTGGGGCCTGGCCACACCCCGCCTCTCCACTCAAGCAGGGGAGAAAAGCCTCCAAGGGCTTCCCTTCTAGCTTTCCTCCCTTCCCTTCAGCACTGGATGGCAGGCCGGGAGGCATGCTGTAGTACCCCCTGGCTTTTGGCCTGGGCCACTGCATTTCTGGCATCAAAAGTGAATGTTTGCTCACTTGCTTATTGGTTCAATCTATGCAGTTTAGACTAACCTGCAATGATTGAATGGATTCAGCCTCAGGCTTTTTGACTGTCTGTACATAGCCCTAGTGAATAAGACTGCTAACTGTTTGAGTTTTATTTCAAGTTTAATGGTTAAGGCCTTCTCTAAGGTTGTGTGTTAAGGCCTTCTCAAAGGTCATGCCTTGACGTCCTTGCCAAAGCTTTCCCAGTTTTGACCTAGACAGGCTGCTGGGTATAGAAAAACACCTAAGATTTTGAAACTCTCCTGGCACTAGGGTAGGCCTCCAGGCAAATCTTGGGGATAGATAGATAGATACATAGATAGATAGATAGACAGACAGATAGATAGAGCTACTATTAAAAGTGTAGAATCCTACTCAGAACTATTTCATTTTCCAAATGAGTTAAAATCTGACACAATTATAAGACAAAGAAATACAATTGGTCATGCATTGTTTGCCCAAACAAATGTCCATCAGAAAATGCCAATTTATCAGATCCAAAATCTGGTTATGGTAAGGGTCAGTTTCAAGGAATCTTCCATTCCAAAAAAAAAAATAAAAATCTGAAATAATTTTCATTTTAAAATGTAAGTTAATTTATTGTGAAGAAATGCATACAGAATTAAAAGGTAAAATAAAACTGAAACATCTAATTGAAGTTTATTGCTCCCAGGTGTTGCATTTGAATGTGTATCTGCATGGACCACGGAGGCAGCTTTGGTCCTTGAGAGGTGCTGATGGATATGTTGGGTTGGGTGTGCTGATGGGCCCCTGACTCCTTTTACTGTAGCTGCAGGGGGTCAGCCGGAAATCCACTGATTTGGACCCTTGTTTCCCTGGAGAGCTGGCCTGAGGTGTGCCATTGGAACTGCAGGCTTTCCCTTAGGGCCCTGGACACCCTTTCCAGCATCCATGAATGTCAAACAATAAATAGGTCAGAACAAAATGTTGAATATATCCATGCTCCTTGTTTATGCTCTCCAGGTGGTGGGTCTGGTGCAGCCCCAACAGCTCCGATCTGGGCCTGGGGCTGGCTGCAGGGTTCTTGCCAAGTGAGGGGAAAACTGCCTGCCTGCTTTTGCCCCAGCCAGCCCAGTGCAGCTGCTCCCAGCTGCTCTTAGTTTCCCACACTTTCAAAGGTGCCCTTTCCACCCTGTCTGGGCAGCTAGGCTCTCCCAGATGGACCTGTTAACTGCTGCTATGCGTGCTGCTTGGGCATCTACCTGGTCTGTGTGCCTGCAGCACAGCTGCATCTGTCTCAGGGTATGGGGGGGTAGGGCCAAAGAGGGGAGCTGTCGTGGCTTAGGTGCATTTCTCTGCACAGCGATGGATTCCATTACTGCCTGTCATTGTAGCATGTTGAGTCAGGTTGGAGCAGCTCCAACTGTCAGGGGACCTGGGGGGTCAGCCTGCCACCCTGGGGCTGCTCCAACCTGGCTCAGTGTGCAGTGGAGGGGCTGGCTGAAGCACCCTCGTGCCCCAGCCAACCACATCAGTGTCTACACATACATCACTGTAGAGTAATAAAACTCCACTGATTTAAAAAACTTTGCAAGTACTAACCTACAGAAGAATTAATTCATTTACTTTGTCCTAAAAGCACTGCACATGAGATTCTAAGACATTTAGTGGGGAGCTAATTAGGCAAATGCCTTATTTAGACACTCCCTGAAAAATTAAAATTTAAACTTTTTGTGTGAAATAAAACCTTTGAAATCTTGGAAATTCCTGCAGGATTGTTATACCATTTCCAACTCATCTCTCTAAAGAAACAGTTCCTTTCCTAGCAACACCTTCTTTGGCTGTCTTTCTTTACCTGTTAACTGTGACTAGTCCAATTCAGAGTTGGGAACTCTTACATGAAATTTCCTCCTACCATATTTTTTTGACTCTGGCTCTTTAAATTTGATACACGCAAGCTTAGAGTGACTACCTCATTAATTGCAGCATCACTCTTTCTTTAGGAAAAGAATAATAGATTGGAGAGAGTTTCTTCCCATTTTCCCTTCTCATGCGAAACTCTACTTTTCCTGCAGTGACCTTTGTCTGGTATGTACTCCTAAGGATGCCTGCTGGGTTTTTTATTTTATATTCTAAATAACTTTCATTACACTCTGTACTTTTTGTAATGTCAGAAACCACTAAAGCTGTAAGCAACCACTGATGAGTAGTCTATGAGTGACTCCTTTGAGCGTAATAAAATATAATTAACTTATTCTCAAGCTATTTAAATATTCTATTTGCACAGAAAATAGTCATGCTAGGATATTCTAATTGTATTAGGATATTTTGCTCTATAACTCCTTTAAGTTTATTTCTCATTTCTACTCAATGAGGCCTCGGTCTCAGAAAAAAATCTCATTATTTTTCTCTCCATAAAACAAATAAAGAATTCTGTCCAATTTTGGCAGGATGCTATCTTTAATGAAGAAGACCTGTTCAGTGCAATAACAGATAATTAACTGAAGAACTGCAAACTACCCAAGGAAATAAATAGACTAGGAATACAGGAGCTTGTACATGAAAACAAAACATGCTTTTTAGAAAGGGACAACTTAAAAAAATCCCTGAAAATTTTATAGTACAGAGAATTAATTAAAGGGTCATTTTCAAAGTATGGTAAATGCCTGGAAACATTAGATTTATTAGAAGTAATGTAATATTTTAAAGAAGTGATTGGTAGTTTGGTAAGGGAAATCAGAAGCAAGGATTGGCCTAATTCTGTTCCTATTCATAGACTATAGGATTTCATTGACTCATCTGAGAATATTACTAGTTTCATTAGCAAATGTTTTTGAAAATCCCACCCTTTGTTTTCTCTTAAAGAAATAAAACTTTTGAATTGCAAGCAGAGAAGCAAACCAAGAACAAAATTTCAAGTGAGAGACAAATTTCCATCTGTGCTTTTTAATTCTATTTCATATGCAGTCTAAAAGTAGAACAAGAAAGGACATCTAACATCATTATTACCATTAATTATTATTGATAATACACTTTTTAGCTTAAAATAAGTTATTCTTAGGCAATCAAAAATAGGCATGATCTGTTTTAACAATGTGTTTGGCTCAATATTTGGTAATTCTTGCTGAGTAATCATGAAAAGATTCAGTTGTTTACTGAATCTAACCCAAGCACCTTTAAAACCGATCTGTGTAGCATGCAATATTTGCAGCATGATACCTTTCACATATGGTCAGTTAAGAATAGAGCATCTCCTATGTTTTGTGCTTTTAAAACTGTGGAAAAGCATTCTTAATGAAACTCCACACACACACACACACACACACACACACACACACACACACACACACACACACACACACACACACTTCTTGATTTGAATTTTGTTAAGCATGTGAA
>NW_017728950.1:27708148-27757466 GCF_001723895.1 Crocodylus porosus
CCTCCGATGGCAGGCTGTTCCAGACCTTGGGGGCTCGGACAGTAAAGAAATTCTTCCTTATGTCCAGCCTGAAATGGTCTTGTAGTAGTTTATGACCATTCGACCTCATCATCCCTTGGGGCACTCTGGTGAACAAACGTTCCCGTAGTTTTAAGCAAAGCAAAGCTGAATGATAACTTTGCAAATAATCTAACCAGAATATATTGTTTGCGTAAGGTTGAGGAAAATTAGGTGAAATTTAGAGTGGCAACTGAGATTTGGTTTGAGATTTTGTTTTATTTGTTCAGACCTATAACTATCTATGACTCATAATTATCCATCATAGAATCTCAGCACCTTTCATACACAATAGACTAAGTTGGGGAATGTGGCCTGAAATTGAAAAAAATCAAAGCATTGTCCTTCTCTCTGTTTAATGCTTCAGCTGAAGTGGTGACATAAGTGTCCCAAAATTTGGCAAAACCATTTGATCTGGACTTTGGTTCAAATCCATCTCTAGTTTTGCTAACACTGCTTTTGGACCAACAAAAGAAATGTAAAGACATGCAGAGATTAAGAGATAAATAAAATGAACTGAAACAAAATGCCATTTAAAGGGGGCAGAACAGGAAGATTTTGGGTGGAGGGAGACTTACTTGCATCGATTATCAGTGAATACAAATATATGCTGTCACAATGCGCATATTCTGTCAGTGTGATTCTGTAGTGATATAAGTGTAGCAAAATGGCTCTGATTTAAACTCTACTTCATTCATGGGCAAAGTTAGGATGACTTAGCTCACTTTTATAGCTATGGAATCATGCAGATGTAACAATCAGATCACAACAGCTAATGCATGTTTCTGAGTAGCAGCTCCCCCGCCCCTTAAAAGCAGCTAAAATGCATATTTGTCCATCCCCTTTGTTTGGAGTTGGAAGAAAGTTTGCATTTATTCCTGTCATCCAAACTGTTTCACCATGCCCTAATCCAAACTGTCCTGCTGCAATAACATATTCAGACAATGCCAGACTCAAACAATACAAAGTTGTAACAGAGGCATTTAACTGTTTTTAGGAACAGCTTGTGTGATCTTCACAAACTACTTCATAGGGAAACTTGTGAAGCCTTGATATTTCTCTATGGGAGCAGAAGGAACCAAAGGGCACTCTCTCTCCTAGGGCTGGCTGGTACATTTGGGGTATAATGAATCAGTTCAAAAGGACAGCATCTGGGGTCTGGACCAACAAATTCACAAGCCCAGTGAAATGCAGAGAGAAGCTATGTGTGTGGTACACATTTAGTTTGGGACAAATTAGACCTTTTAGAGGGCAAAAGGAAAGGAATCCTAAAAGAAAGGGCAGAATTCCCTAGCTTTTCCTTTTTTTTGTTTTTTTTGACAGATCAGGTAGTGTAAAAATAAACATAGCAAAGAAAGACCCTTCATCCGAGCTGTGTTTCAAGATAGGCTGTGTCTGAACCATCCCCACTCTATGATAATATGACTTTTTCATTTCCAATTAACTGCTGGAGTGGAAACATCTTGGTGGAGTGCATTCAAATGGGCTGCCACAGGATATTCTTTATCATCCCTATGAAAAGAACGCTCCATTTCAGTCATACATTGTTTGAGTTGGCAGCTGGCTATACCCACATAAACCAATCCGCAGGGGTATTTTAACATGTGCATGATACTGCTCATAGTGCATGAGATAAAATCCCTAATGTGGAAGACTTTGCCAGATAGAAGATGATAAAAACCATCTGTTTTTATAAGCATTACTGCACAGAGCATGGCTTAGAATGTGCTCTTTGATGGAGGGATCCTGAATAGGAAGAGATGGAGGCTCCATTTCTTGGTTGGGGGTGTAGGTAAATGAGCTAGATTCTGGGGTCAGATTCCCAAACATGCTTAATACAGCACATTTCTCAGTGGGAACAACAGTTACTGCTGTGTTCTCAGCATTTCCTGAAATCTAGCCTCAGGCAAACTACACTGTTCTGAAAATCCAACCTATAGAAATTTGGCTTTTGAAATCTGTTTTACTTCTTGCCTTTCAAATTCAGGTATCTTTGAATGTTCCCAATGACAGAATAATGCATTTCCAGCCAGTTGTTTCATTGGGGTTCCTTCCAAGATCTGAAAATGGCAAAAATGAAATGTCTTCTGATACATTAATTGTTCTTACATTCCTATTTCTAGAGTGCATTTCAATAATTCTTTCTGTATTTAATTTACCATCCATTCAGCCCCTATGTTTCCTTTTGTTCTATATAATACTTCTTTAGACAAAGAATATAAAAGTATCTATACTCTTTGTTAGCTTAAAAAAAGTTTCCAAATTGACTAAACCATTACAGTTGCCTTGCACATTATTGTATTTCATGTGAGCAGTTATTATAAGAAAACTAATAAATATCAATTTACAGTGCAATAACTCAGGAAATAGAGCCCAATTCACCTTTCAGTTATAGCTATGGAAGTCAGGAGTAGTTGCTGGAATTGACAGAATTACATCAGTGTGCAAGTAGACTATGTAAGAAAGAAGCCATACTTCCTCAGAAATATGAAGCAATATATTATTTCTGCCCAAAAATTTGACATGGGGCTGACGAAGCTGGAAAGATACTGGAGAGCAAAGACACAGGCTAAAGAATATTTGATAAACTGTGCATAAGAATATGAATTTAGTTGAATTCATGAATATTTTTGAGGTTAAAGCAAAATCTACCATCAATAAATGTTTTGCATATGCAAGGGCCATGACATAATTACAGCTGATTTCATGGGCAGATCCTGGGGCTGGGTGCCATTTTCACAGACTGAGTGCAGCAGAGCCTACTCCACGCCTCTCCCTGCAGATTGCCACGTGGCCTGAAATGGCAGCTTAATTACTCTGATTAAGTTTGGGGAAGCCATAAATCCGTCCATTATTAAGTGTGGATTAATGTTTTTTCGGGCTTAATTAGGGTAATTAAGCTGTGGTTTCGGGCCATCCCCAAGCTAGAATGCTAAATTAGTAGCTTTACCAGGGTCTCAGGCTGACTGTGGCAGGCAGATGGGAGGCTGCACTGGGGTCCACTAATTGCCAGCACTGGGTTCACATGTATGACGAGCTGGGCCAAGGCCAAGGCTTTGCGGACTGTGGTGCAGCTTCCAGGCTACCTGCCATAGCTGGCCCAAGACCCTGGTGAAGATGCTTGTGCAGCATTCCCATGTCCTGCAGTGAACAGCCACATCCCCCTCCTCTTCCCCTTCACCCTCTGCCTCCATCCCTTTACTCCTGTCCCCTATCCTCCCCCCATGCTCCAAGACTATAGGGCTTCGTGCCATTTTCTCTGCTTGGCAGTAAGTTTTTTTTTGTTTTGGGAGGTTGAAGGGGTTGATTTATTTTTTTAGCGAGCCCACTGTTTTTTATAGATGCCGCCCAAATTTGCATTTTCTGCAGAATTTGCGTAATAGCAAATTCAGTAGTTTCCTACTGATATGGTTCAATTCTGCTTCATTTGTTGGTATAGTATTGTGCAGATCTAACAGATTTCTACTGAATGCACAAAAAGGACATTCAGAGGTGATGTGATTCAAAGTCTGAAAAGGGGCACCACAGTTGCAGTTCGGTGAACTAATTAATCCAGCCCCATTGATGTAACAGCAATCCACATCTGCCATGTCCTTGCCTGGATGCAAGAGTGGCTCAATTCATCTCCTGACACAGAAATCATTATTACAAATCCCACCATTAGAGTAACTGTCTTTGATTTCCCTAGACATCCCTGATCTCTAAACTGAATTAGGGCTTATCTTAGTAATAAGCACATTTGAAACCCCAGTTTCAAGCCAGAGGTGAGCTAATGATACCTAGCTAGCCCACAGAAATATTCTGAGGATAGATGAGATGTACAAACAAATGTTTAGTGCAATTAAAGATTGTGCAGCATGGTGAATATGTACATTTATCCATTACTGATCAATATTATTCCTTAATCTTAGAAATATTCTGTACCTGTTAGTCATTAATCTTTAGATCTTTAGTTCTTAAATGTATTTTTTAAAAATATATTTTTTGGGGTTGTTTTAAAAAATATCACACACCATTAGTTATGATGTATCATCCTTCCCTAGAACCTATACAGAAAATCCTCACACAATTACAACCTATACTAGAAGAAGACCCAATTTTTAAAGAGCTCTTTATAGGACCCCACCATCCTAGCTTTTAAACAAGCACCAAACTTTGCCAACCTCATCATCAGAAGCAAACTTCCTATGGTTGAAAACACACCCAATGGATCCAGACCATGCCAGGACAAGAAATATAAAATCTGCTAACATATCTCCACCACTCCTACAATAGCTACACCCCATAACAGAACCATCACCATTCCTGGATCTTATACCTGTATGTCCAGAAATGTAATACATCTCATCCAGTGCACTAAATGCCCTCATGGAAAATATGCAGGAGAAACCAAACAGCAATTGCGTACCAGAATGAACACACACCAAAAATCTATCAAAGACAACAAATACCCAATTACCTGTTGGAGCACACTTCTCATAAGACAACCACTCTCTCTTCAGTCTCTCAGTTCTAATGCTCAAAGGGAATTTACAAAACACCTTTTGTAGACAAGCCTACAAACTTTATTTCATCAATCTACTGGATACAAAAAATCATGGACTAAATATAAGCATTGGATTTATAGTACATTATAGCCTGCCTGCCATCTGATAAGGTAACTTGTCTGCATTTTACCAGCTACATTCCATCACCAGTTCTATTCCCCCTTCCCTCTCCCTGACCTACCTGTCTCAAACCGATTGTCTCCCATTCCCCCTGATCCTCACTGCCATGCTTTTGCATTTTCACAGGCCTGCATTTTGCATATTGGCTTCTATTCTACCCAGAAGAGTACACAAATACCACCAGACTCTCTTTATGCGTGAAGAAAGGATAATGCCCTGTGCCTGAAAGCTTGCGAAGAACATTTTTTCCAAATATTTAGTTGGTTTAATAAAAGATATCACATCTACCCAAAGAACCTTGTCAGCCTGAAACAATAACTCAGAAGCATGTCTACATTATGGTGGCAGCAGGTCTATCCATCCTGGTGTCCAGGATGGCAGCAAGCACTCTGCTGATTCCTTCCTGCCAAGATATTCCATGTGGGGATGGATTCTGACCAGTCCTGGTCTCTAGGGATTACAGCCCAGATTCTGCTAACACTTATGCATATGGGGCATGTCCTGATGAGTGTGCACGTGCAGGGGAGTGCATTTCCCACAGGACAAATAGCAGTGGCACAAGTATGTGGCATACTTGTGCCACTGCTATTTGTCCCTGGGCGTGTCCCTCCACATGTGCTCTGGTGCATGGAAAAGTGACCAAGGTGGGATATGGGAGGTTGAGGCCAGCACTTGTGCTGGCTCCAGCAGCCTTACCTGGCATCCTGCGGGTCTCCCAGGGCAGCAGTGGTATTAAGCCAACTGCTCAGAGCCTGGCTGGCAGCCAGAATGTAGTTCTGGCTGGCCAGGCTCCCTTTCTGGTAGTGGTGCACACTGCTTTTGCATGCACCACACCACTTTTTTTAAGCAGCAGGTTTTTTTTTCACACCAGGATCTTCCAGTATCATGAAAAACCTCCATGCTGCAAATTAGTAGTGCAGTGAATGGGTGCGCATGTGCCACATGTGGCTTGCAGTACCTCAAACTGCTTTGAGGCACCATGAACTGCATGTGCACACTCTTCAGGATGTGCCCATGAATAGTTTTTAATCATGTGAACGTTATGGCTGAAGTCAATGGGATTACCAATGTTCTTGAAACTACGAACATGTATGTATGTTCACAAACTGGATGTTTAGATTGCTATAATAGGAGTTGTTAATTGTAGCAAGCAGAAGTCTTCACAGAAATTTAGTGATCCACCCATAAGATAACAAATTACTGAAGACTCATTACTAATGCTGTATGTCATTATGGCAATAAGAAAATACATAATTCATATTGGGATCATTTTCTGAATCATGCCAGAGTTTTCTTAATAACACAGAGTATTTGTCTTGAAATGATCATGATAGTAAACACAGTACAAAAACTGGATAGCCAAAATGCTTCATTCCATTCCTATGTAACAGTCTGTTAGTTCTTGCCAATGAATGTGTTTTCTTTTTTGTAAACTTATATTGCTTATTCTTTCATTGAAATTTTTCACTTTTTTTCATATTTTAGCATGTAAAATTGATATAATCAGAGAACTGCAAGGGTTGTCTGAGTCTGTTGCATTTCAGGTATTGTAGAACCAAATGGACCCCTAGGGAAAAAAAAAAAGGAGTTTACCAGAAGGCAAGGAGAATCAAAGTGAAAGAAATGGAGGACATCGGTGCACTTTTGGGACTGTTGTACTCTCCGTCACTTGCCATACCTATATATTTCCTTGCTTTCCCCAAGAGAGGAAACAGAAAAAATAGGGACAAATTTCATCCTCCTAACTTGGCCACTTGTGCAGTGATCATCAGGTTCCATAAGTACAGCCACACAATGAACGAGAAAAATAATATACTTTAACTGTAGAGAAATATTCAATTTCTACCACCACTTATTGATCTCTAACCAATTAGCTAGCTACTTCCTCTCATTTCCCTCAGTCTCCTAAAGAGGGAGAGCCTCTTTAATTTTAACTTCTACCACTACAACCTGCATGCAGCCTGAAATAAAAGTAAATCTTGCTGAAGATAATGGGAGTTACTTGGAGCTGCACAGGTAGTGCAGGGTCCCAAGACATATGACAAGAAAGAAGTTTCAGTTTGGTTTCTGATGAAAAGCTCATAAATTATTGCTGGAATTTTCATTCTTGATTTTTCCAAATGACCTGATTTTCACATGGTTTCAGGCAGAAGTGATTGATTATTAACAGAAGCAGCAGCAGTTGATTTGTGATTGTTTTTATAGTAGAATCTTTCAGTTGCTTCAGTGTTATTTGTGGCAACATGCTGTTCTTCATTATTGAGTTATTTAAACAACTATCGGGTGTTCCTGAATATATTAAAAATTCCTAGCAGTTTCTCAGACTTAAGCACTATTCATTATTTGCCACATGCTGTCCATTATACTCTCCTTTAAAAAGCGAAGTCATCCAATGAAGGGGGATAATTTTATCTTGTGATAAGTTGTACAGCATGAACAGCAAGGAGTGAATAGGCAAAGTGCTAGATTCACAACCTATTTATAGGCCGAAAAGTATTCATCCTAACTCTCCAGTGAATACTTATGAATAACAAATAGATTAGAGCATGGATTCTTGTCATGTCTTTGCCTTTTACACAATATTAAGAATATGAGGGAACCACATTGATGCATCTGGCTTCCAGCTGACCATGTTTATTAACTACATATATGCAAGTAAGACTTAACTAAATATGCGCACGCGCGCACACACACACACACACACACACATATATTAAGGCTGTGCAAAGCTTCAGTAGGCGATTAGATTCGGAGGAGATTTGGTCCAATTCGGGGACCGAATACAAATTGAATCAGGAGACCAATTAAAAGTTCTGAATCAATTCAAAGCATCTGAATGGATTTGGAAAAGATTTGGTGACTCAGCCATAGACTAAACAGGCAGCTGACACGGCTGCCTCCAGTTGGTAAATCTGTTGGGGTTGGGGGAGCGGGGATTGGGGCTGGGACAAGCTGCCCAGCCAGGGTGGGATGGGGGGGTACATTACTTGAGGAGAGGGGCGCAGGATGTGGGCATGGCAGTGCTGGGAGTGGGGGCTCGGCTCTGCTGCCATTTGCCCAGCCAGGGTAAGGAGAGGTAGAATGCAGGCATGGCTTACTCCAGGTGGAAGGGGACACGTGGCACCAGAGCATAGCCCCCATGCCCACATCTTATGCCCCCACCCTCGACCGGCTAGGCAAGCACTGGCAGCACCTGGCCTCCTGCGCTGGGTGGCAAACAGCGGCAGGGCAGAGTCCCTGCTCTCAGTGTTGATGCAGGTGCAGGAGCGCTGGGAGTGGGGGCTATGCCCTGCTGCCACTTGCCCAGCTGGCAGTGGGGGGAGGCTATGCAGATGTGGTAGTGCTGGGAGCAGGGGCTATGCCCTGTTGCCACTTGTCCCCTTCTACCCAGAGTGAGCTGTGCCCACATCCTGGCCCCCCCACCCCAGCTAGGCAAGTGGCATCAGGGCCTAGCCCTCACTCCCAGCACTGCCCCACCTACATCACATGCCCCCTCACCCTCCCATAACATATCCCCCCAACCCCAGTTGGGCAGCTTGTCCCAGCCCCAATCCCTCTCTCCCCCACACCTGTCAGCTGCCTGTTTAGTCTATGGTTGAATCTCTGAAGCGGCATCAAAGCTTTCAGATATGATTTGGCCAAATTTAATTCGGCCAGGACAATGATTTGGCCAGATTCAGGCAGGACAGTGATTCACATCTCTGAATCGAATCACTGTCCTCCAAAGTGACCGGCTCCAAAACAAATATTTGCCACTTTGCACATCCACATGTACACCCCTGGTGTATTAAGTTCTGGTGATTTCCATAATAGAACGCAATAAAACTTTCTATGTACTTCCAAAACTTTATTAGGTGGCATGACATCTGCAGGGAGCTCAAAGGAGGGGTGGAGAGGCCAGGTTCCTGGGTGGGGATGAGGCACCAGGCTGCAGCTCTGCCCAGGAGGCACTGGGAAGTTGTGATGCTCTGACCCCACCAGGCTGGCACCAGCAAACCTGCAGCACCAGGGGCTGTGCTCACTCTGCCTTTCCTGGCATGGAAGCAGGGGTCTGGAATGGGGGTGAGAGAGGGAGGGGAAAGAGGCTGCCATTTTTCCTTTGCACTCCCTTCTCAGCTGTTCTGCTGGCTGGGAAGGAAATATCACTGGGTGATCAGCCCGGCTCCCAGTAGCAGGGAAACCAGCAGTCCCCACCTGAGCTGAGAGCTGGAGTGATCACCTGGCCATGCCCCCTCCCCTGCCACTGGGCCAGCTGAGGAGGAAGTGGGGGGTGGAGAACAGCCCCCATTATGGCCTTCCCATCTCATGTGCCAGGCACAGTCTGGCTGGAGATCCAAAGCTGGGCTGGGGGTGGGCAGTTCCCCCCCCACCTCCACTCCCTTCTCAGCTGGCCTGCTAGCTAAGCAGGGGGCCCACACTCCTCATGACCCTGGCTTACTTGCGGCCACTTGCCCAAGCCAGAGAGCAGCAGCAGTAGTGATGGCAGCAGCATCCAGGCACGCAGGTTCATCTCATCTCCTGGCTTGGGTGGGGAAATAAAGCCCCCACCACAGGCTTCCCTGCAGCTGGCAGCCAGGGCAATCACCTGGCCATGCCCCCTGCTTGGCTAGCAGGCCAGCTGAGAAGGCAGTTGTGGGGGGATGCCCCCCCACCTGGCTTTGGAGCCCCAGCCAGGCTGGCTCTGGAGCCCCAGCCAGGCTGGCTCTGGCACAGGGGGTGGGAAATCCACAGTGGGGGCTGTTTCCACCTCCACTCCCACCTCAGGTGGCCTCCCCCACCCTGCACCTGGCATAGCTGGCCTGCTGGCCAAGGAGTAGGCATAGCTAGGTTATTGGCACAGCCCCTGGCTCTGAATAGGGTGGAGGGGGATAAGAAATGCCCTGCTGGGGGTTTCCCCTTTCCCCACCCTAGGGAGACCCCAGCCTAGGGTCCAGTGCCAGGGGGATAGGAGGTTCTCTCAAAACTTCCTCCTCAGCTGGCCCAGACTAAGAAGGGGGTGTGGCTAGGGGGACCAGCTCTAGGCATGGGGTGAGAGAGGAAGAGGCACCCCACTGGGGGCTTCCCCCTCTGCCCTGCATGGGGGAGACCCTGGATGGGGGGCTGGTGGCGGGGGGAGGGATTTTCCCCAGGTCTGCTCTTCAGCCAGCCCAGACTGAGGAAGGGGCATCACTAAGGGCAGATCTGGGCACAGGGAAAGAGGGAGAAACACCCTACTGGGGGTTTCCTTCCTCCCCCTTCCCCATGCTGGAGAGACCCCAGCTTGGGGTTTGGTAGGGGGGGAGGTGTTCCCCCATGCCCCCTCATCAGCTGATTGGTGGCTAAAGAGGGGGTGTGGATGGGGAAATCACATATCTCCTGGCTCTCTGTACTGGCTGGCAGGCTGGGAAGTGTGTTCTGGCACCCCCTGGCATGGGCCAATACACAAGTCTGGTTGCCTTTCACTTTGGAAAAGCAAATGTCAGTTCACTTTCTTATTGGTTCAATCTAAGCAGTTTACAAAAGTCTGCAGATTGAATAAATTCAGCCTTGGGCTGTTTGACTGTTTGTCCCTAGCCCTGTTCACCGCAGTTCTTGTCCCGGGGGCTGAAACCTTAAGAGAGAACTTGTGGTAGTTAACAACTCCAACTGTTGTTACAGGGGATATGAATGATCATACTTTTTAACCATTTTAAAAGTGGGGTGGAACTGCCACTTGGGAGTGTTCAATAGCCATTACAATATAAGTGGTATGTCCTCATAATCCTGTAGCAATACATGTGGGCTAAATTGCTCTAACTTTAAATGAAACAGGGTTAAAAATGGAGCAGTTTCATTACATTTGTATCCACAGGAACATACAGATGTATAAGCTATTATAATGTAACCTTTGCAAGTATCCTTTGATTGCTATGTTAGTTTATGGTCATAATATTAGTTTCTGGAGAGCATTGAAACCCACCAAAGTACCAGAAGTTTGGATCAACTGATGAACAAGATTCTTGAACAAAAGGGAGGTCCAATTTTGCAAATGCTGTTCTTTCACAACGAATAATTCAACAAACTCTGGTTTGAGGATTTTGTTGGAAAAGGTTTACTCAATGTGCATTTTCTTCTTAACAGACTTGGAAACAAAGCTGGGAAACACTTTGATAGACTGTGCATGGAAAGATAGATGTATAAATTGGATTATGTAATATACAGGGGATTCCATACCCTGAATACCTCCATATTCAACCTGAGATGATATTTCTTTCAGTTCCATTTTAGTAAACAGGATATGCACTGAGTAAATCACAACACTGTCTGGCCCATTAATTTTCATATATTAAAAGCTTAACATTGTAAAGCAAGTGAAAAGAAATCAGGAAGACTTGTGCACTACTATCAGTACAAATGAAATGGTATGGTTCTCAGTGCATGTCCACTCAGAATAGTGAATTCCTTGCTGTTGAGGCTAAAGAGGTGGAATTCCCAAAGCCTTTTTATGTCTTCTTCTTCAACATACACAACTGAATTTGAGCTTGCACCTTGGGCCTAGCTAAGCCAAAGAAAGGAAATCCACACCCATGGGGACTGCTCAGTGCAGCTGTTCTGTCGGTATCTGTTCACTGACAATCAGCTGATGCAGCCAGCTCAGAGTACAGACTTTTCCTCCCCCATCTCCATCATTAAAGGATTCCAAGATTCTGTAGGTTAGTTTGTGCAGCATGATTAGCAGAAATGAGCGAGTTGTTGTTTCTCAGAAATATTTACCCTAATTTTCTGTTTATGCAAGGTCCACTGAAAAAATCATGGTCTTCTCTGGTCTTTTGGTTATTTTACAAATCAACAACATTTTCCATAAATTTAATTCACACTTTGATATTTTAAGTTGCGTTTTTCCATTGTGGTTAGTCACATAAATTATATGGCATCATTTCTTTTCCATAAGAATTCAAAGTTAACTCTGAGAGGCTCCTGATGTGAATGCACAGGGTAAAACAAATTTCAGGTGCTCTGGACTGTATTCTGAATTGCCTTGTTGCTTAAATGATGATTTATATCAGTACAAGTACAGTATGAGCCCACAACTTTGCCATACACAGTGGCTGTGTCTTCCCATGCGCTTTACTTTGGAGTAAACTAATTAGCTGTGGAGTAAATCATCTTTGTCTACACATGCAATGGTATTAAGCTGCACTAAATGACTTTACACTGCCGTAAGACTACTGTCCCTGATTGTACCATCTTAAAGCAGAGTAATTAACAGCAATTAAATGCATATGTATATGCCAACTGGGGGCATAAATTGTGCCTGGTTAGCACAGGCAGCAGGGGTCCAGATTCCTGCCTGCCACCAAGCCACACAGTTCCACACTTTCAGCACATTTATGCCCCAGCCAGCCCCTCCACTGCCACCAACCAGAGCCAGGGTAGGGTAAGGCAGGAGCAGCCCTGGCATAAATGGCTCTGGCTCAAGTCAAATTGCTGCTGTCCCAGGGACATGTGTAGATGCTGCTTCTGGGAGTAATTTACTTGTGCTCAAACTGCTCTAGAGTTTATTGCTTTGAATTAATTGCATGTGTGGATGCACCCACTTAGTAGCAGTTTACACCAAACTGGCATGTCTACACCAGACATTTATTGTAGAGTAGACAAATCAGCTCCACAGTAAATGTCTCACATCTACACATGTGGCCCTACTAGGTGACAGGAACCTAATGAACTCTGCAGCAAGATACTTAAAAATACAAGTACTATCCTATCGCAGAGTTTTTTTACTTCACAGCAGCGCATGCGTAGATGCTGATGTTGCTGACTGGGGCACAAGGGTGCTTCAGTGTGGGGCTGCCTGCCAGCTAGCCCTGCACTGAGTACCCTCATGCCCCAGCCAGCCCTTCTGTAACACACTGAGCCATGTCGGAGCAGCCCCAGGTTGACTGGCTGACCCCCTGAGCCCCCTGCCAGCTGAGGCTGCTCCAACCTAGCCCAATGTGCTGCAGTCCCAGGCACACATTCAAGTGGTATACCTAGGAGCAATAAACTCCAGCATGCTAATGGCATCTGTAGACACACCCAGGTTTTGCACTTGTATTAGTAGTCTGTTTGCAAGCAAAGCATGGTATGGTTAGAGCTGTTCATAAAAATTAAATTTACGTTCTTCAGGAAATTCCACAGGAGAATTTCCCCGATTTTCCACAATCGGGGAAAAGTTAAAATATGAACTTTCACATAACAAAATGTTTATCCGCATTTTATTTTGGAAATGTCAAAAGGAAAAAAAAAAGTCTACATTTCCTGATTTAAATAAACTATGTCATTTTGTAACGTCAACATGTTCTGATGTTCCCACAATCTGAAATATCCATTTAATGATAATTTGTGAATTTGAGGGAATGAAGGATGAAGTATGCAGACTGCTGTTTTCTGACTCTATTAATGAAGAGATATTTTTCAAATTTGACCAATAATTTGAGTATTCTTTTGTTTGAGTTGCATGTGGGAATTAAAAGGATTCATTATTTCAGATGAGAAAACCAATTTGGTTAAAATAACTATTACAACTTCTCCCCCACAATCCAAACAAAACCATTTTTAGCTAGCTAAACCTTTTCTTATATATTATTTCTATTTTCACTTGATTCTGCACTTCTTGGGACAGAAAGGTTAAATAAACCATCAATTATAATTTATGATACAGTAAACAACAAATCACTTGAAGCAATTGACATTAGAATATTTCTCATGGTATTTGGCTCTTCTATGTTTTCTTCACCAAAGAAGTTTAGATATATTTTGGTAACTAGGACTTTTCCATATTTGTTCTCATTTAGTTACACCTCAATATTTTTATGGTTTAATACCAGCAAGGAGCCAGAAGAGCATTACAAACTAAAAGGTGACTTCCATTACTGTATTATTTTCACAGCTCACAGACCCTTATCCGTGTCTCTTTCTGAAGCAGGGAGCTACCATTATCACCATTATTATTTAAAGATAGGGAAATGGAGTCACTGACCCATTAACTGACATAGTCTAAGCTCACCCAACTAGTTCAGGACAAAGGTGGGGGTAGAATAGAGGTTTTCTGCATGTTGCATATATCTTGACTACAACCCCCTCATTCCTGTAATGAGAACAGCATCTGGCAAATTATGACCACTGGGGAGCCAAGACACTTCTGTACCTTTAAACAACCCAAGTTTCCATTTTAGCTTGTCAAGAAGTAAATCTATAGCTTAGTGTTTTGGGAACAGCTGGCTGTCCCTGTTGCTCCCTGAGCCAGTCTCCTTTCAAGGGCTTCAGAGCAGAGTTGATGCTCAGCGAGAAGTGAGTTTAGCTCATGCCTAAAGGGAAGAATGAAGTGCGGTGTGTGGGGAGGGAGTTATTCTTTGTGTGTCAGTTTTGTTTCCGTTTCAGAATCCTTGAGTCATGCAGAAAGGAGGACTTCCCAGAGAAGCAGGCAAGTGCCAGGGCAGCGGTAATCTGAACCGATCCTGACTGACACAATCAAAGCAACCTGAAGGGAAACCCAAACTGACAAGTACAACAAGCACCAGGCTACCCCAGCAATACAACACACAGTCAGAGCTGATTAATATTACACTGGCTGGCAAAATCTTGTCCGGTTTGTTTTTTGCTATTGGTTAAGAATTAAAAAAATACCCCAAACTTTTAGATTAACAAACTAGTGGCCTTTGCAGTGAACTTGTTACTACACATTATTTTCCTTTCTTTTGAAGGTCCAGATGGAGAGATACACTAAGAATGGAGCGACCACATCTGACTGAGAATCCTACATACAAATTATTACCCCTTCCAACTCTTCATTTTCCCTGGACTAGCATTAGGCTTGAAGCCAGACACTTTTAAAATGTTGCTTCAGTGAAAGCATGATCTTCAGAGGGAGGGAGGGAGGGCTGGCGAGAGGAGAATGAAGCAGTAAGGCAAGGAAGAATAGAGGTAAATCTTGCTTTATATGCTACAGAGCCTTGAACATAGGGGGTGCCTGTAGACATGCAGGATGCCTGCTTCGATGCACTGTAATTACAGTGCATCAGAGAAGACTCAATTAATTGAGTCTGCTGGAGCATGCCTCTGCATCTCATGTATTCAGCATCCCGCACTTCAGAATGGCAGCGGGGGCACTTCAACAAAAGCTTGTTTAACAAGCTTTCATTAAAGCGCCTACACTGCCATTTTGAGGCACAGGATGCTGAATACAGGAGATGCTATGGGGGCTTTAGTTAGAGTGGTTCCCAAGATGCCCAGTGTTATTAATATTTGAATTGTAGGCTGTACCTAAATTAAACCAGGGTTATGTTTGGCTAATAATATTAAGACAGACCCTGTCCTGAAGAGTTTTCAATCTAAATAGACAAGAAATAGGAAGGAAAGGGAAATGGTTTTCATATCACAATAGCCTGGTGGCACAAGTAGAAATGGAAAGCAAGTCCCTGCCCAGCATCCAACCCACTGGACTTCTGCTTACATGCTGTGCATGGGTACAATAGAGGAGATGGGACTGGACCAAATAGTCCTTACTGTATGGACTTTTTCTCCATGGAAAGTACTAGAGATACTTAAGTCCAAATGGATGAGGATGCCTTCTGTGACAGTGTGCTATTGGACAGGCATTCTGTCAGATATTGAACACACAAAGAGGAAGTAGGCTAGAGACATGTGGAGAGAACGGGGCATAGATCCTGTCCAATCTCTTAGGTATGTAAATGGCACTAGGTATAATCCTGTGTTACCTTCTTCAGTTCCCTGAAAAAAAGCATTAATTTGTTTACTTTTACCCATCTTAGCTTTCAGGCTCAGTCACAGGAGGAGGAGGAGGAGGACCCATTCTGCCTTTTCCTTTCCTTTTAACATTGTTTCTGGGACATAAGCAGTTGTAGGGGAGGAAGACTCCTGAAGGGGTCACAATGCAGAAGCAGTGTGGAGAAACAGTTCCTTTGCATGGATAACCTAGAGACCATGTTGCACTTTACACTTAAGAAGTGTTAACGTCACTTAACACACAAGCATCTATATACTTAAGCAATAAAACATACTAAGTGTGCTTATATCCTAGCAAAGTGGGGGTGTTTTACTAGAGGGGTATCTCCAGATTGTAATAAGTAGCATTTATTCTCCTGTTGTCCAAACACTCCATGGAGATAATACAAGCAATTAGCTGTTTGTTGGTCTCAGCCTTTGCACCACGCACTGAGTCTTAAACTGGCTCTGGAGCAGTGCAAGCAAAGTTCATAGGAACTGCAAACTTGGAGAGCCAGGGTCTTGAACTGACTCAGCTCCCGCACTGCACTGGATTCACAAATGGGTCCTGGTGTTGTGCTAGTACTAGGAACAATGACCAGTTGATCAGGCTGCTGCTCCCTGCCTCTCTGGATCAGGATGGCCATCAGCCAGTCATGACTCAGCCCCAACCCCCGGCACCCCAGATCCTCTCCCCCAGCTCACTTTTGGCTGCTGGCACTTGGGGGAGCAGGCAGGGTAAGGGAATCTGCTTGACTTGGTTCCTGCCACCACCATCACTGCCACTGCTCTCTGGGTTGAGCTTATAGATTTCATAGATTTTCGGGCTGGAAGGGACCTATTAGATCATCAAGTCCGACCCCCTGACCTGGGCAGGAAAGAGTGCTGGAGTCAGATGACCCCAGCCAGGTGTTTGTCCAAACTCCTCCTAAATACCTCCAAGGAAGAGGACAGCACCACCTCCCTTGGAAGTGTATTCCACATTTTGGCAACCCTCACTGTCAAGAATTTTTTTCTGATGTTCAGTCTAAATTTGCTCTCCCTCAGTTTGTGGCCATTGTTTCTAGTTACCCTGATGGGTGCCTTGGTAAACATCATATCCCCTATGCCCTCAGTCCAGAGAAGAGCAGCAGCCTGGCAGCGATTGGGCAAGTGGGTTCCCCTTCCTTGTCTGAGGGAGCAAAAAGGGAACTGAGGGAGAAGAGGAGGAGCCCCCAGCATAGATTGGTCTGCTGTGCCCTTTGCCCCCTGGACTCTCCCCGAGCACCCCAGTTTCCTGCTCACCCCCTAATTGCCCCAGCTTACTTTTGGCTGCCACTGCTGTCCTCAGGGAGCAGGCATGGAAGGGGAACCTGCATGCCTGGCTGCTACTGCCATCACTACTGCTGCTGCTCTCTGGCTTGGGCAAGTGGCCACAAGTAAGCCAGGGTCATGAGGAGTGTGGGTGAGTTGTGAGGGCTGGGGGGGACAGGGAGGATCCCCAGGGACATGGAGGGGGGGCACCTTGAGGGTGGGGTCCCTAAGGGGTAGGGGCAGAGTCCTGCGGGTTGGAAAGGGAACAGGAGGAGGTCCAAGGGATCAAGGGGCAGGGAGGAAACCTAAAATGGAGGTGGAGGAGTAATTCTTACCTTTCAGTCCTCAGGGCTCCTACCAGCTTGAATGTACAACTAGTTCAAACTCAAGCTAGCACTAAGTTCATCATTTGAACAGCCCAAAGGGCAACATGTAACAAGGCGCAAAAAGCACATGCTCAGGGCTGCTCTAAAGCCTCGTTACCTCATTTCTAACAGTTGGCACGCAGGAATCAGGAATGAATAGGCATATATCATACTATATGACAGTATTTCTGAGCATGCCACAAATGCCATGTACATGTGCCCTTAGATCATAATAAAGGATCCAAACCAATTCCTCTGGCAAATGTAAAAAGATGCTGGATTTTTATATCCAATGAAATCACTCTTTGTAACCTCTTTGCAAAGACTCCCTCAACAACAGAGGTGGCTAATCTGCATGGAATGTAAGTAGGTAAGAAGCCTAATTGAATAAAGTGAGAGAAGGCCCTGGAAGTGAGGGAAAGCTAAAGCATCTGTTACTGTTGAGAGCACTGTTACTGTTTCACTCTGAATTATAGGCCTGTCTTTAGGATTGAGTTCATGCAAAATGTCAAGGGCTAGATACTTATATTTTATGTCATTAGTGAAATACCAATAGGGCTGCAGTCAACTGCTGTCATCCATTAGCAATGTGATTGTTTCGTGTGCTCAATGCCTGGCTTTTCCAGCAGCAGGTGTCTGAGTATGTCATTACCACTGGGAATATGTTAATTTAAATCTCCACAGGGTACTGAATAAGAAATATATGCACTAGATTCAGTTCTAGGATGTGTGAATTCCAAGGACATTATTTAGCTGATACAGGGTCTTGATCTCACCATGGCCTCAGGGTGGATGAACCATTGCAGCCACAGAGTTCATTATAGGATCGGACCTAAGAATTGTAATCAGCTTTTGATCAAAGTTCCATTTTTCCCTGACTGCAACTTGCATCCAACTGAGGAAGAAAATCTGGTGGTTGCTAGTTCATGTATTTTCCTCCCTTTAAACACTGTAGTGCTTAGTTAAAAAAAAAAAAAAAGAATTTAGGACTCGCTTATAACTAGCAATGAGGGAATATTTCCTCATTATCTGCCAGTACTGCGTTTTTGTAAGAAAAAGAAATAGTTGCTTGCTGTAGCTGAGCATAGAAGTCTGTAGGCATGCAGCCTGTTTGTATTGGCACAAGTCTTGTCTAAGCACTTATTAATTTGGGTATTTTCTCATCTACTGAACAGTTGCACTGGGACATGATGCTGACAGCAAATGCAGCCACATTAAAAAAAATTGCAAGGGTGAGGGGTTCCAAAAGTCCCTTATCCTGATGGGTCTTAAGCCATTTCCATGAGCTGGCTGAATTAATTCAGAGCATTATATGTAATTAAAAAAAAATCACCTTTTCATTTACTTATTAAAAAAATTGTTAGCCATCAAATTTCAAGATTTATTTTTGTGCTGGTTACAGCAGCTTGTTTGTGAGCTGATTCTGGATTTTAGTATCTGGTATGTAAAATATGAGTGGCTTTGATGGGATGTTTAGTCACATGATATTACTGCTTCCAAATAAGATGAGACTAACTCTCAGAATCAGCTTTCTCTGGAGAGTATTCATGCTAACAGACTGGAACTTGGTGTTCTGTAAAAATTCAGCTCAGTTGGCTTTGAGCAGGCCACTGGGGTGAACATTTTTTCAGTAAGCCACTCAGTAGAAGTCATGGAAAGCCAAAACAAAAAGTGTGTCAACATCTACAAAACAAACTTGTTTAAAAGTGTGAATGAATATTTATGAAATATTTGATCCAGTATTTCCAGAACTATGTGACCAACCATGTCAGAAGTGATCCCTGCTTTGGATGCCTTTTGGATAGTACCCTTTGATATGCAAAAGAGGAAGTCATACAACCCACCCCTTAAAATACATAAAAAAAATCTCAGGGGTCAGTATTTCAGAGACTTTCCATGTCTGACCCTCATTCTAAATACTTATTTATTATGCATTTATCATAGCAAATGAGTGTGGAACTGCCTTGTATGATAATATTTCATTTTTCTTTGTTACAAATTGAAAGGTATTCGTCTTTGTTCATAAAATAAATATTTCTGAAGTCTCTCCTTGAACCACTAAACAGGACCTCTCTGCCTGAAAAACATTCCTTCCCCTGACCAGCCCCATCTGTTGTTCATTTGCAGTTGTCCTGACTGATAAGGGTCTCCTCTGGCTTTTTATGTTAAACCACATGTGCCATTGCTTGTGTGAGGGATTATCATAAACACACTCCACCCTGGGGGAAGCTGTGTGGAAGGCTTTGGAGACAGTATTTGTAAATACCCACAAGCTCAACAAAATCGTGTTTACTAACATAATTGGGATTGATTTGGCGAAGAGCAAACTTTTACACAACTGTTTTAGCATGGAATCACGGTTTATGGTTTTCAGCAGTATCTATTCCAGGGTTGGGATATATGGATCTTCAAGTGTCACTAAAATGAGGACAGGACAAAGACTGGATTGTTATATTCCCTTTGGAAGGGAGGAGATGGGCAGGTTCAAATACCAGCACAGGTGGATCTAGGATTTTGAAAAGGCGTGGTGCATCTTCACATATAAACACAACATACATTTTTCTCCAATTCAAATGAAACTAAAAATTTCAGTAATAAGCTAGGGACCTAGAGCTATATTATTCAATTTAAGTTGGAAGGAAAAAAAGTTATTGGAATGCAATTTAATTTGCTATATGATATGTATAAAAACACAACAAACTAGGCAAAAATTATCCAAATATGTTGTTCAGTTAGTTCTGGAGTCATTATAGTAGATATACCTCTGTGTCAGACTCATAAAATAAAATCAAGCCTTCTTGAGCATCCAGACAGTACCTCCAATTCTTCATTGAAAGTGATTTCTACATCTGAGCTAGGGTTCACCTGAGACAATATTTCTACACTTGAATTCTAGTTTTTAACTAGAGTTAAAAAACAGGCTGCAAGGCTGTGAAATGGGAGCTATGTTACTAGGAGCAACTAATAGACATCAGCATTACAGAAGTAAGGATAGTAGTGGAATCACTAAAGACCATTTAAAAGGGAAGTGGGCCATTAACACCTGTGGAATGAAGAGTCTAGAAGGAATCAAGCAAATTGTAATGAATCATTAAGTCAATTAGCTTCTTCAGTACGGCCTCAGCAGATATGCTGCTGCCACTGCTGGTTTTAAATTTTGGATGGACCAAGAATCAGTAGAAGATGTAAGTTCACCCTGCCTTGCTCTGCCCCTGTATACCAGTAAGAAAGATTTCTTTGTCCCCAGACCTAAGCATCAGTGAATCCCTCTTTTTCCCCTTTTTCAGAAGTTGCTGTAGCCAACTGAGAATGCAGTAAACTATGCAACTTGTGCCAGGCTGAGCCTCACTCCCTGAGTACTGGGCATAACCTCTAAGCACAGTTTTCTGTCTGGTAGTGCAAACAGAGCTGCAATCACTACTCTGGCAGGTATTTGCTATGCAGGTTATAATCAGTACTATTGCACCATATATATCTAATTATTCTTTCTTATCACCAATCAGGCTTGCCAATTAGTATGCTGAGGAGAAAATGAATGGATTACTTCCCTGTGTGACCAGTTTCCCAGCAATTAATAGTAGGCAAATTGCCATCTGTTAAGCTGTCAAATACTTGTTTATTTCCTGGGTAAAGAATGAGGGAATATGTGAGATACATGGTAAAGGAATATAGAGAGAAAGTGATAAAATGCAGTCAAGAGCAGTAGCCTTTCAGATCATGCCCTAATATAGTAAAGGGGTGTTGGTTGTAGCTGTGTTGGTCCAAGGATATAGGCTGGCAAGGCTCTTCAGGTAGATGTGATATCTTTTACTGGACCAACTTAATAGCTGGAAAAATGTTCTTTGCAAGCTTTCAGTTACAAACACCTGAGAGGTGTTTGTGCCCAGATGCTTGCAAAAAACATTTCCCAAACTATTTAGCTGGTCTAATAAAAGATATCACATCTATCCAAAGAGTCTTTCCTGCCTAATGTCTTAAAGACATTTAACAGTTATTTCCTTCTTCCCTTTAATGTGATTTTCAGCACAGGATATGTTTATGCTCTGTGTCTGAGTTGGCTTACAGGCACTGTTTTACTGGTCTCACTTAAAATGCAAGTTCAACTTGATTAAGGTAAGCCAGTACCAAAGACTGTATTTGCATTCAGTTTATAAATGGGATTAATTTGGGTTTAGTGTCAGCTGGTTAGAAATGTTAAGAAATTAGAGTTTGCACAGATCTAGAAATAAAATGATTAGATAAAACTGGTATGCAGCTGCATGTAGGCCAGGCTTGTATCCCACACAGATATCATCAAATGTAGTGTGTTCTGACCAGACCCAAATATTTACTCAGAGAAGAAGGCATACTTGGATGCATTCAGGTATTTCTTCAGAGCCTGCTGCTATACTGTCTGGATTCCTTCCAATATGTTACAAACAAGCAGCTACAAAATGCCTGACTCAAACTTACTGCTCTTTATTGGCCCTGAAACAAGCCCACACCCTCACATGCTGCTGGTCATTGAGTGAAAGCCTCATTGCCTATTTAAGCCCTTAGTTCATGCCTTGAAGACTGCCAGGGTTGGGTTGTGGTAGAAAAAGCAGATTCTATGAGTGAGTACTGCTTCTTTCCAGATAGTTGCTGCCAGCACAGGGGGTTGTAGTTGATTTTTCCTGTTATGGTGAAAGAGGGAGAGAAGAATCTTAATTCCCCTGTGGTGTAGCTTCAGTGGAAAAGGAGCAGAGATTGTAGTGAAGTGCAGAAGCATTCTCAGGTTCAATGGACTAGCCCCTGGCTTAATTTAAAGTGGGCTGAATAGTGCCAGATGACTGTGGCTCAATATCAATCTGGTTGTATTTTCTTTTCCCCTTGCTGCACCTGTTGTGCCAGCTGCTAGAAGTTTGGAGGAAGGACATAAGTAACATCAGTCATTGTATGCCACCCTTGGTCCTTCTACAGGTTCTGAAGGTGGGTAGAGGGTACCTTTTACATGGATAAGAGGTGGAGCTGCCCTAATCTAGGTAAGTCTCTGTAGGGTCAAAAAATCTAACAACCTCTGTCCTTGGACCCATATTATTCAACATCTTCATTAATGATGTGGACATTGGAGTCAGAAGCAGACTGGCCAAGTTTGCTGATGACACCAAACTTTGGGGCAAAGCATCCGCACCTGAAGACATGAGGGCAATCCAGGCTGACCTGGTCAAGCTCAGCAAATGAGCAGACGAGAACCTGATGGTGTTTAACACCGAAAAATGCAAAGCTCTCCACCTGGGGAGGAAAAACCTGCAGCATCCTTATAGGCTTGGCAATGCTACTCTGGCTAGCACTACAAAAGAAAGAGACTTGGGGGTCATCATTGACCACAAGATGAACATGAGCCTGCAATGCGATGCTGTGGCTTGTAAAGCGACCAAAACGCTGGCTTGCATCCATAGATGCTTCTCGAGCAAATCCCAGGACGTCATTCTCCCCTTGTACTAGGCCTTGGTGAGGCCGCAGCTGGAGTACTGCGTCCGGTTTTGGGCTCCGCAATTCAAAAAGGATGTGGAGAAGCTTGAGAGAGTCCAGAGGAGAGCCACGCGCATGATCAGAGGTCAGGAAAACAGACCTTACGATGACGGGCTGAGAGCTATGGGGCTCTTTAGTCTGGAAAAGTGCAGGCTCAGGGGTGATCTGGTGGCCACCTATAAGTTTATCGGGGTGACCACCAGGATCTGGGGTAGCGTTTGTTCACCAGAGCGCCCAAGGGATGATGAGATCAAACTGTCATAAACTACTGCAAGACCTTTTCAGGCCAGACATAAGGAAGAATTTCTTTACTGTCCAAGCCCCCAAGGTCTGGAACAGCCTGCCATCGGAGGTGGGTCAAGCACCTACACTGAACACCTTAAGAGTAAATTGGATGCTTATCTTGCTGGGGTCTTATGACCCCGGCTGACTTACTGCCCTTTGGGTGAGGGGCTGGACTCTATGATCTTCCGAGGTCCCTTCCAGTCCTAATGTCTATGAAATCTGTGAACCTGAAGTGACCACTCTGTTGATCCCAGAAGTGCTATGTCGGCAAGTGCTTTACGCTTACACATTCAGGAAGTGGGTGGATCTTGCATTCAGTTCCAGAAACCACAGAGTAGTCATCACAGATAGTTTCATGGGCATTGGCATAGTATGGCTTGGCAAAAATAAATGCATGAATAATTGTAATGCTTGACCTTTTGCTGAAGGCCCCATTAATGTCTAGGGTGCTCCCAGGTCTAGCATTGCACTCCATTTGATATCCATGACCTCTTCCATCTGGATATGACATATAACTTGTTTACACCATTCCAGGTCTTGGCACTGAAGGATCCAAGCATGCTCTCCACATAGCCCTCCTAACCCAATCCACCGGTTAAATGGCAAAACCATTTCCTCCCTATTGCCTGCTGCTTCCCTGCGATGCTGCCTACCTTTTCTATTCATCCTTTTTCTATAGCTTCTTGTAACCCATCCAGTGTAAACCCATAGTCTTCTCACTTTCTGTCCCTTTTGGGTATTCTGCAACATAAGTTTCTGATTGATAGTTTGGTCACAGTTAGGAAAATAATTATACCTCTTTAACATTTTTTGAGCTGTTGCTGTGAGTGTATATATGCCAGCACATTGTTACAGAGAGAAATGGTTGCCCCTTCTTGTTAACAGATGAAAAGCAAATCTGATTCTCCTTTGTCCCAAACAGGTGTCAAATGTTATCAGCCTGATGTTAGGAAGGCAGCGTCTCTAGTGGGAAAGCTACTGAATTATGATACAGAAAACATAGGTTCTCTTTCTGATTCTGGGGTGGTCTGTAGTTCAAGCAGCGGGAAGTCATTTGACCACTCTAGGTGTGCCTACGTGGAGCTAGAGGTCTTTACAGTCCCTAAACATTTTCTTTCATGATATTGTCATTTCTTCCTCACTCTAAAAATGGTAAGAGAGATACAAATATTAAATTACTGGAACTGCAAATCATGAGCAAAAAAATCAAATTGGGGTGATCAAAATGCAGTAATATATATGCAAATACACAATGTTCTGTTTCTTTTCTTTTCTTTTTTTTTTTTTTTTTTTACATAATTTAGGTTAATTTATAGTAAATAATAATTTTCAGAAAAAATATTGACATTAAAGCAGGACATCCTGACAGGTACAAAATTCTTCTCCAACATATTTTCAGAAGAAAAGACCCATCTAAATAGCTCCTTTCCCTTGAACAATTTTCTCTGACAGATTGCTTTTTTGAACAATTCTTGGTTAGCTAGAATAGATAGCTAGAATTATTAATAATTTATGTATGTTTAGAAATTTATGTAGAAATCTTGACAGACAGAAGGTCCAAGGCAGAAGAAAAATATAATTTTAATTGAACTGTAAGCTCCTTGGAAATGGCCTGTATTTTATTCTGTGTTTGTACAGTACCTGGAATGACGTGGTTTCCAGTCATGATGTGGTCTTTACTTGCTTGTATAATGCAGATTTCATGTAATAATAGTAGGTGTGAAACAAAATGAAAGCAAATATAAACACATAGTTTGAGAACATTTTTTGTAAATAATCAAAATAGAATGTTTCTTTACAAAGCCAAAAAAGGGTGATATAGAAGGTCTAATTTTGAAGGTAGCATTAAGATCAGCTTGCCAAAAAGGTGCCAAACTAAAATTTTTTGTTGAGGAAGTTAACACTGCTCCCCCAGTCTACAGAGTAGAATTTAAGTATCAAAGTATTAAAAGAATTTAAGCATTCATGGACATGTTACACCTAAGTGTTGGTTAATATTAGAGGTTATTTTTTATGAAGTGCTTAAAAATGAACTAAACACAAATCAGCAATCCCTTCCTCCTCCCCAGTAACCTCTCTATAAAGAAATGTGTGGATGGACACAGAGAATGTGCTGTAATAAGTATAGGCCAACGACAGCAGTGCACCTGCCCCTTGGCTAGCAGGGAATGCCAGCAGGGACTGGGAAGGAGGGGAAATCCTCTCACTACCGCTGCTGCTATTGATCCTGGCTGAGCCTGGCTCCCTGTGGAGCTGCTCCATCATCTCTGGCTGGAAAGACGCAGGAGTACTTCTGCATCTTTTTCCAGGTCAGCTGGGAACAGCAGTAGCTGTGGGTGAATCTCCCCTTCCTGCACCCAGAGGAATAAATAGAGAGGATGAGAGAGGGAATGGGAAGGGAGGTGCTGCTGAGCATGGGTGGGGTGCCAAGCAGGGGAATTCTTATCTGATTTGGGGATCTGAAGATCCTGGCTGCTGCTCCTGTGGTATGTTCTGGACTCTGCAGGGGATACAGGCATCTGGAGCTGTAGACAACCAGAGCCACTGACCTACACTGTGGAAAGGGAGAGAGAACTGTATCACATCTGTCTGGAGCTGCCCCTGGTAAGAAACACGTTTTTAACCATCTTGGTAAATCTTGCAGGATGCATAATTGAAAGTGTACATGTGCATCTAGGTAAGCGTCAGTACCTTGTTTTACACAGAGACTCGGCATTGCCATGGCCAATAATGACCCATTTGCCCAGTAGAATTTACAAACCAAATTAGGTGCCTAGACTCACTAGCAAGGTAGAATTTGGTTATGTACACATGACGGCAGTAGGCATCTCAGTTGTGCCACTAGGGGAATAAACCCTACTTGCCTCCTGAGCTTACCAGCCCCAGAAATTAAGCTGCAAAGGTGCCCTGGGAGAGTTTAGCAACTTTTATGCGGTTCATGCACAGGGGACAGGAATGGGTGGACAGGGCTGATTTCCTCTGAGTTACGATGGAGGTCCCTGAAGACATACCCTTAAGTGCTTTAGAATGGGAGCTACAAAAGTCAATATCGTGAGCAGGAAACTGCATAAGCTAAGCAGTAGGAAATGTCAAGGACATCAGCATGGCTTAAGCCCACTCCCTTAGGAAGAGTAGGTGCTTACCTTTGAACTAAAGGGAAGCCCTGTGTTCACTTAGGATTCACATACATGGATTCTTTCCTGGGCATAGGTACCAATAGCCACACTAAAATAGGGTACAAGCAGACTTCAGACATCCCAGTTCACATCCCAGATTGCTGCCTACCCTTCTTCTCCTCTTAAAAAGAAATCCTATCCCTGCTCTTTAAATAGTTATGAAAAGATTCTGGGCTTGAGATCCTGAAGAGATAAATATGTATCCTTGTAGCCCATACTTAGGTACCTAAGGCTGTTCCCTGTCCTTATCAGTTCCCTGCCTGGGGTAGGTTTTTTTGGTTTTTTTGGAGTTTTTGGGTTTGTTTTTTTTAACTACCATTCTGAAGTTCCCTCCATATTCTCTAGGGAAAGTCTAAATGCAAACACTGAGTTTTGGATTCCACTCTGTGGGGCAGATATCTAAATATCAGACATTGCATTGCATAGCTTGTAGGCACTAATTTCATTTATTGGATTTAGTCCTTAGTACTGATATGGCTTTTCTTGCAAATGACAGAGGAGGAGGAGGGGCCACCTACTTTTTACTCCAGGGTTTGGTGATTAGAGCATTTCCCTAGGATGTGAGAAACTGGATTCAAATTCCCACTTTACCTGATTGGGAGGAGAGACTTATACTTGGCTCTCATATCTCTCTTGGAAGCCCTCACTTTTAGGAAATGGTCTTCTCTGTTGGGGCCTATAACAGTGCACAAGCTATGCCTATCACTTTTAAGGGGTCTGAGCAGACAATAAGCAGCCTGCAGGTGGGAGCAGGCCCAATCATGCAGTCACATGTTAGGCAGAAGGCCACTTTATTGGTGGAGAGGCTGGGAGTCTGGGTATGAAGCTAGGCCCCAGAGCAGAGTGGGCAATTGCTGCAGGGGGATGAAGCAGCAACATCACCCAGCTGGCTGCTGCTCTCAGAACATCCCGGAGGTTCAGGGTAGGAGCTATGGAGATGGAGGAGGTTCCTAGTTTTGGGGAATGACCTAAAACTACAACCTTCTGGCTGGTGTGGTGGGGCTGCCTGTGGCAGAGCAACTGCCAAGAAGTGCCACGCCTGTGCCTCCCCAGTGAAGGGTGAGTATGGGGTGCCAGAAAGCCTCAGCCCCCACTGCCTTGCTGGTGACCCTGTGGAGTGGAAAGCTTATGGGAGCACACCCTGGCAGAAAGACACAGGGCCAAGGCCCACTGAGTGGGGCATGAGGTGGGATTCAGCCTGGGAGAAGGGGGCCTGTAATGGGGCCTAAGCCTGATAAGTAAGGCCTGAGGCCCAAGATGCATAAGGCCCAGAAACCCAGTAAGGAGCTGATTGTCGAGGCCCCAGTGTAGAGGCATGGGATGGAGGATCCCATTGTGGCCCAGTTAAGGGGCTGGGGGAGTTTGTGGACATGGATGCCAACTGTGAGGCATGGGATACAGTATAAGGGGAGATTTGGAGCCGTGTATATGCCCCTGGCATCAGTTCAATTAAATGGGCAGCCTTTCACCTGAGGATAACATAAAGATGCATAAAAGATGAGGCAGGTGGGTGGATTGCCCTAGACAAGTGAGCAGACCAACACCTAGACCAGTCTGGGACAGCCCACTTATTACAGGGCCTCTCTTGGGGCTTGCCTACACTATGGATTCTCTGGTACTATATGTGTGGGCAGAACCCCTAGTGGAGAAATGGTGTGTGCTGGATAGAAAGTGTTTTTCTGATGGCTTAGTTATACCTGCCAAGCCCCTGCCCCCAAGAAAGCCCTTCTCTGTCAGCACAGTTGAATCCATTCCAGAGAGTTTTTTATAAATTCATAGATGTTAGGGTCGGAAGGGACCTCAATAGATCATTGAGTTTGCTCCCCTGTGTAGGCAGGAAAGAGTGCTGGGTTCAGATGACCCAGCCAGATGCCTATCTAACCTCCTCTTGAAGACCTCCAGGGTAGGGGAGAGCACCACCTCCCTTGGGAGCCCATTCCAAGTTTTGGCCACTCTACCTGTGAAGAAGTTCTTCCTAATGTCCAGTCTAAATCTGCTCTCTGCTAGCTTATGGCCATTATTTCTTGTAATCCCCAAGGATGCCTTGGTGAGAAGACCCTCACCAATTCTCTTCTGCGCCCCCATGATGAATTTATAGGCAGCTACAAGGTCGCTGAGATGCCCTGTCAACCTTCTCTTGTGGAGGCTGAAGAGGTCCAGGTGCCCTAGTCTCTCCTCGTAGGGCTTGGCTTGCAAGCCCTTAACCATATGAGTGGCCCTTCTCTGGACCTCTCTGGGTTATCCACATCCCTCTTGAAGTGTGGTACCCAAAACTGCACGCAGTATTTCAACTGCGGTCTGACCAGTGTCCAATAGAGGGGAAGTATCATGTCCTTGGTTCTGTCTGTCATGCATCTGCTGATGCATGATAAAGTGCAATTATCTTTGCTGATGACTTTGTCACGCTGATGACTCATGTTTATCTTGGAGTCCATTAGGACTCCAAGGTCCCTTTCTGCTTCCATGCTGCTGAGCAGGTCATTTCCTGGCAGTAGGTGTGCTGAACATTTTTCCTCCCTAGGTGCAGCACTTTGCATTTCTCCTTGTTAAATCACATTCTATTGTTTTCTGCCCATTTGTCCAACCTGTCCAGGTCTGCCTGTAGTTATTCCCTGCCCTCCGGTGTGTCCACTTCTCCCCACAGTTTTGTATCGTCTACAAACTTGGACTGAGTACACTTTACTCCCTCGTCCAGGTCACTGATGAAGACATTGAAGAGTATCGGTCCAAGGACTGATCTCTGCGGGACCCCGTTGCCCACATCTTTCCAGGTCAACACCAACCCATCCACTCTCTGGGTACAACCCTCTAGCCAATTTCCCACCCACTGGACTGTGTAATCATCCAAGTCACAGCCTCTTAATTTGGGGGTGAGATACTGTATTGAAGGCCTTCCTGAAGTCTAGGTAAACGATATCTACGCCTACTCCTGTGTCAAGGTGTTTTGTAACCTGGTCATAAAAAGAAACTAGATTAGTCAGGCATGATCTACCTGCTATGAACCCGTGCTGATTTCCCCTCAGCATAATTTTTCCTGCTGGGCTCTCACATATATGAGCCTTAATAATCTTTTTGAAGACTTTGCCAAGGATGGAGGTGAGACTGACTGGCCTGTAGTTGCTTGGATCATCCTTCCTCCCCTTCTTGAAAATAGGGACCACATTGGCCCTTTTCCAGTCTTCCAGGACCTGGCCCATGTGCCACAAGTGCTCAAATATTCTTCCCAGTGGCTGTGCAATGACATCAGCCAGTGCCTTCACTACCCTCAGATGGAGCTCATACGGGCCTGCTGACTTAAATGCATCCAGTCCTTCCAAGTGACTCCACACCATCTCAGGGTCAACACTTGGTAGTCAGGTGCCCAGCTGTTGTCTCTCCACAGTCTCATTATGACACTTGTCTTCCCACTCATTTAGGAACACTGAGGCACAGAACTCATTAAGGAGTTTGGCCTTGTCCCCCCTGTCCATCACCAATTGCTTTTGCCCATTCGGTAGTGTCCCTATACCACCCTGGGCCTTCCTTTTACTCCCTATATATCTGAAAAACAAATTTTTGTTATCCTTAACTTGGGATGCCATCCTCAGTTCCATGGTAGCTTTGGCCTTTCTAACTGCCTCCCTACAACTTTGAGCTGAAGAGGTATACTCCTCTTTAGTAATCTCTCCCTGTTTCCACTGCTGAGATGCCCTGCTTTTTGCCCTTAGACTGCTCTGGATTCCCACCCCCCGACCCTTTTGGCTCAGTTATACTGGTGGTGGTAGAAGGCTCATGGTATGTGCTCATGAAGCTGAGCAGTAAGCAAAAGCAGTTGCTTTGGGATAAGCAGCTCGTGTGGGAGTGCTGTACAGCAGTTTTTCTCTGTACTAGTGACCTAGGGTAGCTGATTGGTGCTAGAGTGTTTACCTAGTGCAGCGGTGGACAAAATGGTGGATCTGGCCAGAAGCCAAACTCCATTTTCCAGTAGCTCCTGCCCTTGTTCATGTGTCTGGCTTCTGTAGAGACCCCAGCAGTGGTGTGGCCATGATAGTGTGGGGCCTGGGTTTCCATGGAGACCAGCTTCAGAAGCTCTGGTAGGGCATGCAGCTGGGTGGGGAACTGTTCTGGGGCCAGGGCAGCAGGATCTGGACCTGGGGCACAGCTGTGATCTGCTTGCTGCCTGGGGTGTGTAGGTAGTGGATCACAATTCTGGAGACCACGCTGTCACCACTGCAAAAGCCCAGCCCTGGAGCAGCTCTCCATTCAGCCATGAACCCTCCTAGCTCTGGGGCTGGTCTCCATGGAAATCCTGGCTCCACATTATCAAGGCCCAGCTGCTGCCAGGGTCTCTATGAAAATGAGTTGCAGTGGTATGGGAAGGTGCTGCTGGGAAATGGAGTCCATCACAGGTCCAATCTAGTCTGTGGGCTGGACTACGTCTGCCCCCAGCCTAGTGCCTGGTGCGTGTGTTTGTGGTATGCCCCCACCCCCTTTCCCCGCCCTGTGGTGGGTGTGTTTGTACCCTTCCCTTTCCTCTTCCCCCTCTAGAGTGACTGAGTAACAGTGGTGGAGCTAGGCTAGGCAGCCTTATAAAAATGCAGACCCCAGCAAACTGTAGGAGCAATGAGGATAGCAAACAGAAGAAACTTGCTTAGGGAGTTTGCCCAAAGAAGAGGTCAGGGATCAGGAGACTGTACATGTGTGTGAGCATGTGCAAGGGTCCTGGGGCAGATGTTCAGCCTATAAGTTCTCGTTGTTTCATTTCTGCCCCCCCCCCCCCAACTCGTTCTCTTTTTTAATTTTTTTGGTCCTTGAAGCATAGGTGCTCTCCAGGGAGCAAAGGAGGCATAAATGGGGTCTGGATCAGCTGTTGTGACTTGAGTTGGATGTGCCATGCTCGTGTTTCTCTCAGAGGGTCAGGAATACTTCATCTGCACCAAGTATAAGCTAGTATCTACCCTGGAGGAGAAGATTTAAAGATTGGAAGCACAAGTATGAATACTGTATTGCATCAGGGACCAGGAATATTACTGGGACAAGAGTTACAAGAGGCTGGTACTGGAGAGGCCAAAGAGCAATGAGAAGTGGCAGCATGTTCCCTACTCAAAGAAGGGTCTCCAGAACTGAAGAGCAGTGGATTGAAGTCAGCAAGCACTTTCAAGCACTCTGTGGTGGAACTGCTAAGGAAAAAGCAGAAAAGAGGCAGAGGAGGCAGTAGCCTATAGAGCAGAAAGTGCAAGGCCCCAAGGACAGAGGCTCCAGGACAACTACTCCAAGAAGGAAGAGAGAGTGGTGGTGGCCAGTGACTGCCTTTTGCAGGAGATGTAGGCACCAGTTTGTTTCCAGATTTAGGGGTCCAGGAGGTGTGCTTCCTGCTTGGAGCCTGAATTCAAGATGTCACAGACTGTCAAACTCATTCATCCTTCAGACCACTACCCCTTTCTGTTTGTCCATGTAATCTCAGCAAAGACTTGGCACAATCATTGTGTGTATGCTGGAAACAGACCTATGGGAGTAGGAAAGAGTCCCAGACTGTTTGGGCTAGTGTGACCAAAGAAAGAAGAGAATTACATTTGCACTTCAAAGCAGAACCTGTCAGAGATTAGACTGGAATAACTGACAAGAGACAAAGACATCAGACATTTATATTAGGGCTGTGCGAAATTTCGCTGCCAGTTTTGTTTTGACCTAATTTTGGGTTGAAACAGCAAAACTAAAATGGAACAAATATAATATAAATATAGCCAAAACAGCCTTGAAACAAAATGAGGCAAGTCGAAATGTTTTGCCATTTCAACGTTTAGCCCATAGACTATAATGGGGGAAGGTGGAAACAGACTATAACTTTTGTCATTTGTGGCCTGATTTGGATGACACATGCAGAAATGGTAGCCCCTTCTGAGGGCATAAAGCCTGTCATGTCTCAAGGAGACGGGTGCAGGGGGCTCAGGGAAACTGCACCCCAAAGTCTTGAAAGCAAAACTCATGTCACATGTATGTGTTAAACCACAGTGGGGTCAAAACTGCAGGCATGCTAGCCCCTGCTGAGGCCACAAAGCTACAAGTGGCTACCACTGTTCCACATCTGGGGGGCTAAGCCCTGTTAGCTCTCCCCTTCTGCCACCTATGGTCACCAGCTCCACCTGTTGCTGCTCTCCTGCCTCCCAGAGCTGCCACAAGTAGTTTCTGATTTTGCTTGGTGGAGCATTCTCAAGGAGGCCTCTTCCTGTTGGGCCCTGTGGTACTTCTAGGGAAGCCCTGGATCCCTTATGTTGCTGTCACTGCTGGCTCTGTGGTAAGTGGTGTTTTTTGTTTGTTTGTTTGGGGTTTTTTATAGCCTTTTCCACTTGGAGGCTTATCTGGCCAGCAGGCCCTGCAGTTTGCTTCTTCTCCTGAGTAATGGGATAGGGACCCTGTTACATACTGTCTAAAGTCTAATATTAAGTCTGGTAACAGTAGGCATGAGCTATACTAGCAGGAATGATACTGACCAGATCAGAGGTGACTGTCAGGCCCTTCGCAGGAGCATAAAGCAGCTTGGAGTATGAGTGCTGCTCTCATTGATTCGACCCATGGATGGCAAGGGTCCAGGCAGAGACCATTGTATCCTGGAACTTAAGGTGTTGCAGAGATGGTGGTGTTGATGTGAAGGCTTCAGCTTCTTCAATAATGGACAGATGTTCTTGGGAGGAGGACTGCCATCAAGAGATAAGATTCATCTGAATGGGGAAGAACACATTTGTCGGTCATCTGGCCAACCTAGTAAGGAGGAGGGCATTAAACTAAGTTCCACAGGAAATGGTTTCATAGTTTCATAGTTGGTAGGGTCAGAAGGGACCTAATCAGATCATCAAGTCTGACCCCCTGCCATGGGCAGGAAAGAATGCTGGGGTCAAATGACCCCAGCTAGGTGATTACCTAGTCTCCTTTTTGAAGGTCCCCAGGGTAGGAGTGTGCATCACTTCCCTTGGAAGTTGGTTCCAGCTCCTAGCTGCCCTGCCTGTGAAGTAGTACCTCCTGATACCTAGTCTGAATCTACTGTCAGTCAACTTATGGCTATTATTCCTTGTTACTCCCGGTAGAGCTTGGGGAAACAAAGACTCTCCCACTGCCTGCTGGTCCCCCTCGGCAAGTTTATAGATGGCCACCAGATCCCCTCTCAGCCTTCTCTTGTGGAGGCTGAACAGATTCAGGTCCTGTAGCCTCTCTTCATAGGGCCTGCCCTGCTGTCCCCAGATCATGTAAGTGGCCCTCCTCTGGACCTTCTCCATGCTGTCCACATCCCTCCTGAGGTGCAGCGCCCAGAACTGGATGCAGTACTCCAACTGCAGCCTGACCAGTGTCACATAGAGGCAGAGGATCACCTCCTTGGCCCTGTTTGAGATGCATCTGTGTATGCATGACAAGCTGTGGTTGGCCTTCCTGACTGTGTCCCCACACTGTCACCCCATGTTCATTTTGACATCAATAATGACTCCAAGATCTTTTTCTGCCTCTGCACTGATGAGAAGGGAGTTTCCCAGTCTGTAGGTATGCTGCTGGTTCTTCCTCCCCAGGTGCAGCATCTCGCACGTGTCAATATTGAAACCCATCCTATTCTCATCCGCCCACCTCTGTAATCTGTCCAGATTTAGTTGCAGCCTGTCCCTCTCATCTAGCATGCCCACTTCTCCCCACATCTTAGTGTCATCTGCAAATTTGAACAAGGTGCTTTTCACCCCCTCGTCCAAGTCGCTGATGAAGGGCCCAAGGACCGAGCTCTGTGGAACCCCACTGCCCACATCCCTCCAGGTCGAAAATGACTCATCCACTACCACTGTCTTGGTTCGGCCCTCCAGCCAATTTGTGACTCATCTGACTGTGTAGGTGTCAACACCACAATCACCTAATTTTTTTTTATAAGGATGGGGTGAGAGACGGTGTCGAAGGCCTTCCTGAAGTCCAGAAAGACTATGTCCACCGTGACACCTGCATCCAGGGATTTGGTGGCCGGGTTGTAGAAGGCCACCAGGTTGGTCTGACAGGATCTGCCTCTAATGAACTCATGTTGATTGCCCCTAAGCATAATCTCCCCTGCTGGTCCCTTGCAGATGTGCTCCTGGATAATTTTCTCAAAGAGCTTTCCCAGGACCAAGGTAAGACTAATGGGGCTATAGTTTCCTGGGTCCTCTTTCCTCCCTTTTTTAATTGGCCCTTTTCCAGTCCTCTGGCATCTCGCCAGAGCACCACAAGTGCTCATAAAGCTGTGCCAGGTGTCCTGCAATGTCCTCTGCCAATTCCCTCAGCACTCTGGGGTGGAGATCATGAGGACCTGCTGATCTGAGCATGTGTAGTCCCATCAGAAGTTCCTTGATGAGGTCCTTACTGACCCTGGGCCTGGCTTTGCCTCCACTGGGTCCATCAGGACCAGGTCCAATGATGCATTTCCCTGGTGGGACTGTGCACCTCCTGGGTTAGGTGGAGGTCCTGCAATTTGGCTAGGAACTTACGTGAGTGGACAGACCTGGCTGACTGCTCTTCCCAGCAGATGTCTGGACATTTTAGGTCACCCATAATGACCATGTCCCTTGAGCTAACTGCCTCCACAAGCTGACCTGAGAATTCCAGGTCCAGCTCTTCTCTGGTGATCAAAGTTATCCAGCAACAAAGCACACAGTCCAGAGGGAAAAGACTGGAAGAAGCAACTTAACTTTGGGAAGGACAAGATTGCAAAAGGACTGCAACAAGTGGTACAAAAGGGAAGCAAGCAGGTCAACATGTAAACTGCATCCAATATACGTATACAAATGGAAGATTCATAGAATCAAAGGACCAGAAGGGACCTGTAAGATCATCAAGTCCGGTCCCCTGCCATGGGCAGAAGGTTACTGGTCTCAAACAAGCTCAATGAGGTGCTTGCCCAGCCTCCTCTTGTCACCATCCTTGGAGGTGTTCTGCACCACCTCTGCCAGGAGTATGTTCCAGATTCTAGATACCCTTACAGAAAATACGTTTCTCCTAATGTCCATCCTAAATTTTTTCCTCCATTAGCTTGTGCCCACTGGTCCTTGCCCTCCTGGGAAGTTCAGGTCCCCCATGACTACCACATCTTTAGCCTTCACTACCTCTGTGAGATGACCTAAGAATTCCTGGTCAAGCTCTTCCCTCTGGTTGGGAGGTCTGTAGTAGACTCCCACCGTTAAGTCTCTCTCCCCTCGACTGCCTTGTACTCTAACCCAAAGCACTTCAGAGTGCCCCTCCCCTGACTCCTTGCTAATTGACAAGGATGTGTATTCCTCCTTGATATAGAGTGCCACGCCCCCACCTCTCCTTCCTATCCTGTCCCTCCTGTACAACCTATAGCCCTTGACATTCACCACCCAGTCATACATAGAGTCCCACCACGTTTCCGTGATCCCCACTATGTCCGGGCGAGTCTGAGTCATCAGGAGGGTGAGTTCCTCCTGCTTGTTTCCCATGCTATGAGTGTTTGTGTAGAGGCATTTGAGGCTTCCTGTGGATGTGTGTACTGTCCCCCTAGTCCCAGCGTCGCCCTGGCCCCCATTGCTTACCTTTTCGCTCGTTGGTCTGGGCTGGGCTGTAGTTGTGGGTATATATTGGATATCTGGACAAATTTTTTCACTGTTAGACCAGTGAGGCAGTAGAATAGACTGCATAGGGAAATTGTGGATTTTAAATCCCCTGATGTTCACAGAAAGGTTGGACAGCTACTGGTCATGGATGATCTAGGTGTAGATATGCCTATGTTCTACTAAGGGTATTTCCAGTGCTTCTGGGCTTTGCTGGTTGCCACCTTCCTCCTCCCCACACCTGCTATATGTTTCAGGGTGTTTTACTGAGGTGTACCAATGCTCCTGCTGGGAACAAAGCCAGCAGTTCTTGGCTAGAAAGTCTTGCTCCTCTGCTCATTGTCAGACTGATTGCTATATTTGGGATCAGGAAGGAATTTTAGTTGACATAATTTTGATAAGATTGGTATGGACTGTGCCTTCCTGTGTAGTACGATCATGGACCTGTACCTGGGATCTCTTGTGTTTATATTGACAACACTTTGTAGAACCAAGACTTGTTGTGGCAGGTTAGGATGTTAGGTCTATGTTGTATCAGGATTGACAATTTTATGTAGAGTTCAGGTTATGGTTTGTATAGAATGGTATGGTTAGGGGTGATCCTGCCTCAGGCAGTGAAGATGGAATAGATGACTTCTGGAGGACCCTTCCAGCCTTACTTCTATATTATTTTTTCATTTGTTAAACCATGTAGGTGTGCTAAGAAATATTTGGTAATATAGAGTAGACCTCAGTCCATTCTGCTGAGGCTTTCCCACTTTTTATAAATAAATTTAGATATTAATTGGGCCAAACAGAAGGAAGACAGAAACAGAGTAATGAATTGACCTTGTATCCCTGTAGGAAAGATGCCAAACAAAGCTATAGGAAGGTTAGGGAATATTGAACTAGTTCATGCAAAGTTTCAACCTTTCCTAGATCACTGTTTGCCTGTAGCTAATGACTCTCCCATGATGGAAGTGTACAAAAGGAACCTAATCCCACATAACTTTTTTTGCCCCTAGAGTTTTACCCTGTTTCTTTCAGGGATAATTCTCCACTCTGGGTAAAGTTTATGTCAGCTTAGGGGTTTGCATGGTAATAGCCAGGCATATATTACATAAAAACTACTTTTTGTTCTTCTTTTACAATTTTTTATTCTGATTATTTGAAAAGATTTTCAAACATTAGTAAACATAGGCTGAAGGTCTTTGAAAGGGAAGGCCATACTACTATCTTCGTTTTGAAGTAGAAACAGGTATGTGTAATATGGGATTTAAAACATTCAAATTGGATTAACTGGAATCAGGCACTAAAAGCCAAATATAAGACATCTCAATACATGTAGGCCATATCCAGATAAGCGGAGGTGTAATTACAGTGCATCAGACCAGCCTCCATGCTTGTATACAGGCTTGCTCCATTGTGAGGTACTAGGAAAATATACATTAGCTTGTCTTAATGTGCATTAACTAAAGAGCATGTATTTTTTTCCAGTGATGCTTTAATGTGCATTTAATAGGATAATGCACATTAAAGCACATGTGTAGACTTTGTGCCTGCCACTTTAAGGGGTCAGGCAGCTTGCTGAGACATGCCTGATCAATATGATTTGCCTTCTGTAATGAGGAGGCTGGATCTGTGGATGTAGGGAGACCAGTAGTGGTGTACCTTGATTTTAGCAATTTTAGTGGGGCCATGACTGGCTGGAATGTGAAGGTGGTTCAGTGCTGAAGTAATCTCATGCCCCAGCCAGCCCCTCTGCAGCATGTTGAGCTCAGACAGAGCAGCCCTGGGCTGGCAGGCTGAACCCCCAGTGCTGCATATGAAAACTGTGAAAACTTGGATAGTGTCTTTTGCACAAAAATGCAAAGCAGACTGGATTGTGGTAACAAAACTGCCACAAAAATCAAACTCCTCTAATGGGTTGCAACCCATTAGGCATTGAGACCAGTGGAGTGCTTGTGGTAGCTAATACTAGACCCAAACCATCAAAAAAAAAAAAAAGTGATTAAAATTGTTGGTGGAGACCTGACATGCTCATCACATGTGTATTTCCAAGCTAAGGGAGCCAAAGAAAAGGCTGGGCCGGTATAGCCAGTGAAGGCAAGGAAACTACATATGCATTTCAACTGACCTAGCAACTAAAGAAAACAAAAGACTAAATATCCATTTCAAGAGAAACCTGTAAGAGATATGGAAAAGATGTCCTCTATGTGACAAATATACCCTGATCACATTTCTTCCAAAAAACATTTGGTGTACAAAGTGTTAATATGTTTGAACCATTGAATGTATGCTTAGAGTTTGGTAAACAGACCATACAAGCTACTGCAAATGTGCCCCACTGACAAACAAATACCCTGTGATAGGGGCAGGTTTTCATGCCCGGTGCAAGCACCAATTTGCCTCCTGTCTATGGGCCAGCTGCCCACCTCGCTCTCCTGCCATGCCTTTATGTATTAGTATTGTTGTTCAAATTGGGCAGCCACCCACCTAATTAACACCTCAATAATATTCTATTGCCTCTGCTGGGCTCTGGGCTCAGAGAGGCAATAGAATATTATTGAGGTGTTAATTAGGTGGGAGGCTGTCCAATTTGAACCACAATGTTTAGGGGGCTATCCACAGCTCCATTCTTCCCCTATATTGCGTCTCAAGCCTTGCAGATAGCATCTTAAGCAGCTACATTTAGCTGTATACTTCATCCCCTTAGCTATGGTCCCCTATCTGGGACCTTGGGCTCCCCCTTAGGCTCTGTCCCCCTCTCAGGCCAGTAAGCATCCTGAGACTCTGCTCTGGGCATCCCTTGCGATGGGTCACCCTGGCCCCAGCATGGGCCAGTCAGGGATCCCTCAGGACAAATCTAAGGCACTTGCCTGCTCACAGGGTCTGGGGGCCCCCCATTTCCAGATCAGGTGGTTCACAAAGCATGTGTGGTCCCATGGGATCACTCACCCCAGCAGGCTCAGGTCCTTCAAGAAGCTTATTTGGCCTTCCCTGCATTAAATAATCCACCTGAAGGTGGGAGCTGTGGTTAAGGCACCCTGACTCACCTTGCACCAGGGAGATGATCACGCCTGGCATTGACATGGGAACCACCACCAGCAGGCCCACCAGGCCTTCCTGCCCTGGCAGGGTGCAGTTTTAGGTCATTCCCAGGCCTCCAAGCCATCCCTATATCCTCCCCATTATCTCCAAGGTGTTCCTGGCAGAGCTCAGCAGAGTTTATTGCTGCATGCTTATACCATAGGTAGATGCACCCAGAATGTCCTTTCACACAGCTCCAGTGGCAAGAAGGGTAAAACCAACAAGACTGCCAAGGTAAGGCTGCTTGCTGCATTCAATGTAGGCATCAGGGAAAAAACATGGGACAGTTCCACTGGATCTGGGAAATGGACTCCTTGCTTGCTTTGAAGCCCTGGAAAAGAAAGGTAGCAGTTGGAGGAGAAATTATTACATTCAATTCAGCTGCAACTTAGAATTAGCAGTAATCATTTAATCATCATTGGCTACATCTATATGAGATACTGACTGAACAATAGCCCATGACTACCATGCAGTAGCATCATGTGGCATAATGTGTGACATGGCATGCCTTGGGCTGTGCAGTCAGCATCATGAAAAAGCCATTCCTCAGTGCTACTGTGCAGTTACTGTGTAGTCATTTAATTTATGCATGTACTAAATGACTGTGCAGTCAGCATCCCGTGTAGACACAGCCAGGGAATGCTAATTACAGATTTAGTCTTTATGTATAGCAGCTAATAAATCGGATAGATCAATTAGTGTTTTTGCTGTACTGCATAGAGAAGTACAATGCCAAATGCTATATTGTGAGATGAAGAGTGGCCTAAGTTTGGAGCTTCCATATTCACGACTGTTGGCAGACACCAGAGCTAATCTGATGTAAGAATATTGACTCTAGGCCCCTCATACTGACTGGCAGAGCACAGCTACATTTCATCTATGACACACCTCTCCTGTGTATAATATGCTTATGCATCAGGAAACAAGGGTTCTGGGTTTAAAGACTCTGAGGGTGAGTCCATATGAGAAGGGGAAAAACAAAAGATGTTTTCTTACTGTGTGTTAGCAAAACATTTTGTAGCTTTTGCACATTGCAAAACAAGCTGGGGTAGAGCATGTGGGAGAATTGAGCACTTCCTTTGACCTTGTAACGTGTTAAAATTTTACCGTTGTGATTTTACCATTGGCAAGCCATCTGTGAGGTAGTAAAACCCAAAATCTTTTCCTTGTGAACACAAAAGCCTGAATCCTGTCTTTTTCTGGGGAAAACTTGGCTATCAAGAGGCAGCAAGATCTCGGCTCCATTGTGTTGCTTTGAGTAGCACTAAGCACTGGATTTAGGGGGAGTTTTTGAGGGAAGCGGGAAATGTCTTATCAGGACATGGTGCATGCTGGGCACTTTTGAAAGTGGAGTAACTCATATAGATCTCTAATGGACTAATCTTGCCAAGACTTATGCTTATAATTAGTCTTTTTGATGTCTGTGGGATTACTGTAGTACATAACTAAGTGTGTGCGCAAGTTTGGAGTACTAAGGCCTTACCAGGAATTTCAGAGTTCAGATGGACTCATAGAAAATTGTAGATACCCAATTTAAAATCTTGGCCCAACTGAATTAATGATGGATATCTCAATTCAGACAAACGAAGAATCACCCCAAAAAATTACCCAAAAGTTCAGTCAAAGCCGTCTTGAATTTCTGAGGTTGAAAAGTTTTTGGTTAGTTTCTCTATTATCAATAATTCCATTTTCAGATGTCCCCACTGACATTTTTCTTCAGTCTACACAGAAACAGAAGCACACAGGAGCAGAAATACAGCCATTAAAGGCATGTAGAACTTAGGATATGTACCTCTAATACTACCCAGTGGCCATGTCTACAAGAGATGCTACTGCACTGTCATTACTGCACTTTTATTTAGTACCTGTATTAGCAAGTACTAAATAAATGCTCAGTAACTAGAGTTCTGTGAAGTAGCGCTGGCAAAAGTATTTTAGTTGATGCTAATGCACAGTAGCCTAATAGTCTTGTGCAGTAGAATATTAGTACTGTCTGTGCTGTGACATATTACTACTCAGTATTTTTTGGCTACTGCATAGTTAGTGTCTCATGTAGATGTGCCCACTGTGTATATCAATGCATATTAAAGAAAAAGAAAATATTCTAGTGGTATTTTCCTATAAGCTTGGACAAAGAAATATCCATGGTATCATCATGAAGCAGATTGATCTCATGGCCATTGCCAGCCTGATTACCAAAAGATACAGCTTTGGAAGAGCAGCTGAACTTCCATATGTTTTGATACAAAACTAAACATCTGAGTTTTGGAGTTCCTTTAGTGCTGATTAATGATAAACCCTTGTCTATAGTCTCCTGCTCCTGCATCTTATATAGATGGATACCTGTCTCCAAAGTGTTTTTTACTCAATTTACAACAACAATTTTGTGACTTAAAAAAAAGGGTATGTGACCGATCTTGGGATTTATAGGCGAGTTTCTAAAATTTGCTGGGAGCTAGGGTTAGATCTACACCACCCACACATCATCCAACTTCAGTGAACCAATAAACCTGACAATCTTTCAAAAATCCCAACCCCTTCTCCTCCCATTCAGTTTGTCACTACTAACCAAAAATGGCTTCTTGCCAAGACCCAACTTGAGCTTAGCTTTCTTCTTTTACTTTTTTCCTGAAACATACTCTGATTAGCCATCAACTAAGAAGCTAGTAAAAAATACAGTATCTTGTTAAATGCACAATGCAGGAGGAGACACAAAAGAGACAGACACTCTTTCTAGAACTTATAATTATATTTTATATGTGATAGTTAATGAATTTGGAGATTCCTGACTTTTTATCATTCTGAAAATGCCAACGAGTTCTACAGTTGAGGGGGGAAAGTGTGGGTTCAGGAGATGGAAATAAGTATAATCTGTCCTCTGGGCCCTGGTGGCTGCACAAAGGTGGGGTTCTAATTTGGAAGGTTTTGCCTCAAGTCACTACTCAGATACTTGGGAAACCCTGTATTACTAGGGTCCTGAAGAACCAATTTCCCCACTTGCAAGCAACTTCTACAAAGTGAACCATTTATTAAAATGTAACATATAAATAAAATAATTAATCCTTATATAATTCCCCTTTCAAATATTAACCTCCCAACTATTATAACAGGAAATGCCCCAAATACCAAACACTCCAATACACAAAAGAACCCCCCAAAGTCTACCTCTTCAAAACATTTGCACCTTAGATATTAATAACTCCAAATTTCAAATACCTTTGACTATTAATTAACCTAAAATATCAACTATTTAAAGTATTTGACAATTTAAAAATATTCAACAAATAAATATAATAACACTTAAAATATCCCTTGTCTGGCCGGTGGGGCTGCACTTTTGAGTGGCCACTTCTCTGCCCTTGAGGGAGTTATACCTTGCCTAGTTCAGCTTGGGCAAGATGGGTTGCTTCCCATGTCCCCTGGGAAGACTTTTGTTCTTGGTTGTCACCTCTCCTCCTGGGGATTATGTCTTGCTGCTAGGGGATTGTCTCTAGCTCTGTGCTGCCTGCTGCCACCATTTCCCCAGGGATAAATAGCAGTGGTGATCTGGGCATGCAGAACCTGGCCGGTAGCTGGAGCTCTAGTTCTAGGCAGTGCATGCTCCCACCACTACACTGCCCTGCTTTTCCCTGGCTTGTTTTTTTTTGACACTGGGAGATCCTGCTGCCAAAAACACTCCATTGTGTTGCAAGTTAGGAGCACAACAAATGTGCAGCATGTGTAGTTTGCAGCACCACAAATGGGTTTGTGGATGCGCCCTTTAAGAGCAGTGTGCCTGATTGCCACCTTCTGTTTTTGCCAGTCACTGCCACCTACCTTGCTCTTACTCAGGTAAGGCTGCTTGGAGTCTCCAACACCTGCGGCAATTTGGGGGTCACTATGGAGGGTTCCCCTTTAGGATTTCAGCTTAGGTCTTACCAGTGAGACAGCTTGACTGTCTACTGCTGGTGGAAAAACTCTACTAGCCTCAGTGAAAGACCTAGAAGGGAGAAACTATGGGGGTGGGGGAGAGGTGGGGTTCTTCCTAGGCTCTTTATACTCCCCACTCTCAAGTGAGAATTTTTTTGTATATAGCCAGTGTGAAACCCTGAATGTCCATCTGTCTGTCTTTTCCCCTTACTAGCCAATTGCATGTTGTAGATCAGTTAGTTGGGTACCCAGTAACTATCTCCTCACATTTTTGTTATCAGATGCATCTGTCTAGGTTTCCTGTTATTAAGGCGCACATTTCACTGTGGTATTTAAGGTGAGTTTGTGTTACCCATAAACTGGAAGGTGCTTTTGTGCCTGGGGGAAACACAAATTTCTGCACCATTACTGAGGGTGGAATTTGCTCAGTAGTGACAGTGGACTCAGTAGTGACCTAAACTACTCAGACATCTGCTGGGAGGAGCAGTCAGCCAGGTCCAACTGCTCATGTAGCCAGGATACAGGACCTCCACCTAACCCAGGAGGTGCATAGTTCCACCAGGGGAAATGCTTTGCTGGACTTGGTCCTTGCCACAGGGGATGACCTGGTGAGGGGTCTGCAGGTATTTAACCACCTAGGTGACAGTGATCATCACCTGCTGGAATTTACTACCCAGTGCAGGGTGGTGAAAGCACACAGCAAGGCAGAGGTCATTGACTTCAGGAGAGCCAACTTCTGTAAGCTAAGAAGGTTAGTAGGAGAGGCATTGGGGTCTCAGTGCTTCAATGAGATGAGAGTCCAAGATGGGTGGTTGTTCCTCAAGGAGATGATCCTCCAAGCTCAAGGGGAGTTGGTCCCAATGCACACCAAGGTGGGCAGAAGTGCTAAGCTCCCATGGCTCAGCAAAGGCATCCAGGGATGCCTGAGGGCAAAAAAAGTGGTGTACAAACAGTGGAATCAAGGGGCTATCACCTAGGAGGATTACACCTCCATTGCTTAGGACTGTAGGGAGGCTGTTAGGAAGGCCAAGGCAGAGATGGAGCTAGGACTAGTGACTAGGATTATAAAAAGTCCTTTTTCAAATACATAGGAAGACAGAAGGCGGCACAGGGTAATGTGGAACCCCTACAAGTTAGGCTTGGCAATCTGGTGACTGCAGCAAATGAAAAAGCAGACCTCTTTAACAAATTATTTGCCTCCATATTCCTGAACAGGGCCTGGGACATCTCCCCCACTAGAAATGCAGACAGACCCAGGGGAGGCACCACCATGCCTAGGGTCAGGGACAACCCAGTTAGGGAACTTTTGGAGGGGCTGGACATGTTTAAATCAGTAGGTCCAGATGCTCTTCAACCAAGGGTGCTGAAAGAATTGGTGGGGGTCATATTGGGCCCCTGGCACATCTCTGTGAGTGCTTGTGGGGCACTGGCTAGGTACCAGAGGATTGGAAAAGGGCCAATGTGGTCCCCATTTACAAGAAGAGGACATTATAAGACAAGAGGACCCTGGTAATTATAGGCCAGTCAGTCTTACCTCAGTCCTTGGGAAGACCCTTGAGAAAATTATCAAGGAGCACATCTCCAAGGGCCCAGCAGGAAAGGTAATGCTCAGGGACAACCAACATGTATTCATTGAGGGCAGGTCCTGCCTGACTGACCTGTTTCTTTTTATGATCAGGTCACAAAGTCCCTGGACGAGGGTGTCGGGTTGGATGTCATCTTCCTGGACTTTAAGAAGGCCTTTGACATGGTTTCCCACCACATTCTATTAAAAACAAACTTGGTAACTGTGGCATCGATGCCGACACAGTCAGATGGGTGGCAAATTGGGTAGGTGGTCACACCCAGAGAGTGCTGGTGGATGGGTTGTTTTTGACCTGGAGGGATGTGGGCAGTGGAGTCCCCCGGGGCTCAGTCCTGGGGCCTGTACTGTTCAACATCTTTATCAGCAACCTGGTTGTGGGTGTGCAATGCACACTGTCCAAATTCGCTTACAACCCCAAGTTGTGGGGTGAGGTGGGCACGCTGGAGGGGAGGGACAGAGTCCAGCTAGATCTAGATGGGTTAGAGAGGTGGGTGGATGAGAATAGGATGGACTTCAACACAGACAAGTACAAGGTACTGCATCTAGGGAGAAGGAACCAGCAATGCATATATAGGATGGGGAACACCTTTCTTGTCAACATGGTGGCAGAAAGGGATCTTGGAGTCATTGTTGACTCCAGGATGAACGTGAGCCAACAATGTGAGGAAGCGGTCAGTAAGTCTTGTTGTGCATCTACAGATACATAACAAGCAGGTCCAGGGAGGTGATCCTTCCTCTCTATGTAGCATTGGTCAGGCCACAGTTGGAGTACTGCGTCCAGTTCTGGGTGCTGCACTTAAGAGGGATATGGCTAGCATTGAGAGGGTCCAGAGGAGGGCCACTTACATGGTCAAGGGGCAGCAGGCCAGGCTCTATGAAGAGAGGTTAAAGGGCCTGAACCTATTCAGCCTCCACAAGAGAAGGCTGTGAGGGGATCTGGTGGCTGTTTATAAACTCATCGGGAAGACCAGAGGGAATTGGGGGAAGCTCTGTTCCCCTGGGCACCACCAGGGTTATTAGGAAAAACTGATACAAATTGTTAGAAAGAAGATTCAGGCTGGACATTGGGAGAGATTAATTTACAGTTAGGGCTGCCAGGCTCTGGAATGGGCTCCCAGGGGTACTCTCTCCTACCTCTGGGGTCTTCAAGAGGAGGCTGGACAGATATTTGGCTGGGGTGATATGATCTTGGCACCCGTTCCTGCCTGGGGCAGGGGGTTGGACCTGATGATCTGTTTAGGTCCCTTCTGACCCTAAGTACAATGATACCATGATACTATGGAGCAGGGGTGGGCAGTTATTTTGGGTGAATGGCTGCTTACTAAGGCTGTGTGAAATTTCACCTGGAATTTTGTTTTGAAGCTGTTTCGATGCATTTTGAACTCAAAACAGCAAAATTGAAACAAAACAAAAGCCTTTGAAACAGCTTTGAAATGAAACAAGGGAACTCAAAATGTTTTGAAAGTTTCAAAATGTTTCAAAACCAGGCTTACTGACTTCAGTGCTGGTCACATCCAGCAGCACCCACCTCCTGTCATGTGGCAGGCAGATCGGGGGCTTGCCCACACCCCTGGGAGGGCTGTGGGGCTCCTCCCAGTGGTGCAGTCCCCCGATCTTCATGACAGAATGGTGCTGAGCAGAGCCCACACCCAGCTCCAAGAAGATTGATGTTGCCACTGTCCCCAGGTGGCAGCTCTCATCTGGCTGGCAGATCAGGGTCCACACCCTTGGGAGGTCTCTGGCACAGCCCCCACAGCCCTCCCAGGGGTGCCAGGAGTCTGCTGGATGACAGGAGTCTGCTGGATGACAGGTTCTGCTGCTGGAGGCCACCAGCAGCTAGGGTCATCCCTAGGGGGGTTTAAATCAGGATGACCACCCCTGGCCTTGCTTTGCAGGGCCCTGTGGAACTGGGCAGATTGGCCATGGTGACTCTGCACCACTGCCACCTCTGGCTTTGCGTCTGGCCACTCACTACCTCTCCACCCCCACTAATAGCAGCAGTGGCTTCCTCGCATCCAGGGCTCATGGGATCAGGGTGGGGGCAGGTCCCCACATGAACTGATTTGCCCTGGGCCTTGCACCCCATCTTGTGTCAGCTCTGGCAGCCCCAATCGGGCTGTGGGGGTGGATAGTTGTGGGGTGTAGGAGCATGTGCACGTGTGTGGATATGGGTGGTGTGGGCAGGTATGGGGCTTATTGGGGAGGGTGGCTGGGATGTGTGAGGGGGCATGGGGGTCTGCATGTATGGTGGTGTTGGGTATATGTGTATAATGGGGTGTGTGTGTGGGACTCACCCTATGAACACACACACACACACACACACACACACACGCGCACGCAGAGTCCCTCCCTGTACACACACTACCAATGCAGACCTGTGCTTCCAGTTCAGCAAAGTAGCCAGGAGCCATGTGATGCTGGAGCAGGGTGGGGGCAAGACGGCAGAGAAATGGCTGGGGGTCTGGAGGAGCTGGGCTCCTGCCTCCTGCTGCTGGCTCCCCCTGGGTCCCACTGCCCCTGGTTTCTATTGTCCTTGACAGGCAGCCAGGAGCAGATAAATATTTTCTAACTTTTTAGGGGTCCTGCAGGCCGGATGGAATGGCTTGGCGAGCTGCATCTGGCCCACAGGCTGTATTTTGCCCACTTGTGCACTACAGTGTACAGTGTAGCCCGACTACATTGTAGATGGTTACAATGGTCCAGAAAATGTATGCAAGGCTTGGGTCAAGGGCTTTTTATGATATCTTTTACTGAATTAACTGTATCGTTGGGAGTGAAGTTAGACAAGCTTTCAAGTGGAAACTGCCCTTCCTTAAGTTTCTTCCTTCATCACCTTATGATGAAGTGTAAAGTGTTTTCTGATAATGAACATGTTCAGGAGGGTGGAATTCTAAGAAAACTAGTAGGAACTGGAATTAGCCCATTATCTTATGCATTATTAGCTGAACTAGTTGCTCTAAAAAGCAGTGTTTTTTTCCAGTTTGTCTTCACTCTTCTTAATAGTCAAACATCAGTCATACTAATGTAACACTGGGTGCATCTACATGTGCTTTACTGTCGAGCTTACCGATTGGTTCTGCAGTAAAATGTCACCGACTACCTATGCACTCATATTACAGTATGGCAAATTTAATTAACTCCTCTGTATAATAGTACCATCTTGGACAAGTACTATGCTATGGCAGAGTCATTTATTGTGCCAAAATGCACCTGTAGACAGTGGCTGGGTCTGCATGGAGCACAAGGATGCAATAGTGCAGGGGTTGCTTGCTGACTAACTCTGCCCCGTAGTATTCTTGTGCCCCAGCCAGCTAGTTTGCTGCTCAGCACCACCACCTGGGGACTGGAGCTGAGTCCCCCCAGCTCCTCCCCTGGGTCCCCTGCCAGCCCAGGGCTGCTCTTCCCCAGCTCAAACAGCTGCAGTTCCAGGTGCATGTGAAGACAACATGAATTGTTATGTACTCATTGCACATGTAGATGCTCCTACTGCCACACAGTTACTAAAACATGAGTATGTATGTCCCTTTAAGAAACACTGTTGCCATTATTTTTTTCCTTTAGTGTCTTTCTATTTTCTATTTTAATACCAGTTGTAAATGTAAAAGATAATCGTGTTGGAGATCTCAGTTTGCATTGTTTAAATTCTGTTTTCATTTTTTTCCTGGTGCAAATTGAGACTAAGTGCAGAAATCAATAGAATTACTTTGGATTTAAACCAGACAGTGAAAGTAGGATCCAATATCTAGAAATGACAAGACCAGGTAAAGTATATGTTTTCAATCAGTCTTACTTATCTGTGGGAAAGGGCATAGTAAATATCCTGAGCTAGTTCCTAGGAAAGTAATCCAAAGCTGAAGACATGCAATAACCTTGCCAAAGAAAAATAGACTGCTATATAGAGTTTGTACGTACTTAGCAGATTGAAGTAAAATAAGGTAACCCACAGAAATACCACAGTATAAAATTGTAACGCAAGCTGGTAATCAGAAAAAATGTTAATTATTGTCTTACAATCTTGCTTTGGAACTGCACAGGTGAGGTTATTGGCTCCATACACTTTTTATTTTTTATCTCTTAGTCCTCTTTGTTATCTCAGAATACTAGCTAATGTACACAAGGCATGCAGCACCCAATCGGTATGCCACAGGAGACCTTATGTGTGCAGAATTAGGGTAGGGAGATCGGTTCTCCAGATGATACTGTTCTCTAGTTTCCAGACAGGCTTTTCATTCTGGAGGCATAAATGGGCAGATGTTCAAAAGCCTTCAGCACTCAGTAGCTCATATGTCAACATCTGACTCAGTTTTTCAACGTACTCCACATTTGTAAAGGTGTTCAGGTGCCTAACATCCACTGATTTTTCTGGGTCCTTAGCATACAGCAGCTCCCACTAAAATCCAGCGAGACTCTCCATCCCTTTTTCCACCAACATGGAAAGCACTAGGTAGACATTGGCCTGAGTCATTTTAGTGATGTGCCTAATGGAATCTGATTTCTTCTGAATCTGTCACAAAGTTGACTGAACTACTAGTTCCAAATGATTTATCATTATATGGTGATAATATCTCTGAAAATGTGGTTTTATATTCAGCACTTAAAGGATATGTGATGACATTAGAATCATAGAAAATTAGGGTTGGAGGGGACCTTAAGAGGTCACCTAGTCCAACCCCTTGTTCAAAGCAGGACCAACCCCAGTTAGATCATCCAAGCCAAAGCTTTGTCTAGCCACATCTTAAATCCTGCAAGAATAAAGATCACCTCTTTGGGTAACCTGTTCCAGTGGTTTACTACCTTCCTTGTGAGATTTTTTTTCCTAATATTTAACTTAAACTTCCCTTGCTGCAACTTGAGACCATTGCTCCTTGTTCTGTCATCTGTCATCACTGAGAACAGTCCAGCTCCATCCTCTTTGGAATCTCCCTTTCAGCAGTTGAAGGCTGCTATTAAAGCCCCTCTCAGTCTTCTCTTCTCCAGACTAAATAGGTCCAGTTCCATCAGCCTCTCCTCAGAAGTTATGTGCCCATCACATGCAGCACTATACTGCCTGGCATCACAGGAAGGCTCGGCAGTGCTACGTTGGATAGCACTACAGAAGAAAGAGACTTGGGGGTCATCATTGACCACAAGATGAACATGAGCCTGCAAT
>NW_017728950.1:27757869-27761232 GCF_001723895.1 Crocodylus porosus
ACCCCAGCTGACTTCCTGCCCTTTGGGAAGGGGGCTGGACTCGATGATCTCCCGAGGTCCCTTCCAGCCCTGATGTCTTATGAAATCTATGAAGATTGGCTGATTCAAGACTAATTTTCTAAATTCAGGTCAAAGTTGCATTTTAGAGGCTCTTTGGAGAGACAGTCCCAAAATTTGGGACAACTTTACTGTTATATTGATTGTAAGTTGACTGCTGCTTCAATTTAAGGTCTACTTCTCTTATCCTCATGGTTCTGAGTAACAGAGAGTAGACCGCAGGCAGTCTCACTCTGCTTATGTGTCCTCCGTGTTGAGTCAAGGATCATGGCTGAAGTACACCTTTCATGCTAACTCGACACTGGCCAGGGAGGCCTTTTGCACAAGACAAACGAGGGAACTATTTCTACTACCTTCAAGACCCTTTCACACTATCAGAGCAGAATATAAGGGTCACACTGTTGCTGACAATCAGGCCCAGAGTTCTTTAAAGAATTAACAGACTGTGGCAATCGCAGAACAGCACTGTAGGATTCTGGAGGAAAAAAACCCTTCTGTTTTCTTTATCAAACAAAATTAATCTCAAAGCACAATCCTTGCCATTTCATTTTTGCAAAGATTTGATGCATTATTCTAAATAAGGTAATTTTTGCAGAATCTTCCCCACAAGTTTTTGAGGAAAAAGTAAACACTTTCTAGCTGTTCTAGTGTTATGTCAGTTTAAGCTGCAGTGTGTCCTGGTGGAACGTGTTTCATGATGCAATTTATAGTAAGATACAATGCCAATAGAAATAAACTGAGGGCACTGAAAACTGCAGATGTACAGAGCAGTAATTGAGTTAGCACAGCAGCTTAATGGAGACCAATGCCATTAGAAACCGGAGCAAAACATTGTATTATGGAAATGCATGTAAATACTAACCCACTTACCTTTCACATATATATGTGTGTGTGTGTGTGTGTGTATGTATGTGTGTATGTGTATATATATGTGTATATGTATATATATATTTTTTTTGCTCTGCTTTTTAATTGTAGAAACATGGTGTGTCCATTCAACGAGGCGCAGTCCTGTCCTGTGGAGTCATTCTTTTTCTACTGAATTGCACAGGTGAGGTTTAAATCCAAAGTAATTTCTGTTTTTTCTTGAACAGAGTAGTGCAAACACTTGGAGTGCAAGCAAAACCACCGATCAAGACAGATGTACAGCTGTTTTAGTTTGCGTATTCTATCTTTAAATGTACAAATCTATAGTCCAGGAGAGCTAGCTGCCCTTTTGGGTGCACACACCCACACTGTTCTTTCTCATGGGTATTTTGCTTTTGTTCTTCTCTGTTTATTTTTTTTCCCTGAACTTAAAATAAATCTTTCAGATTGATCATATGTAGGTGCTCTCTTTCTGTGATAACAGCAATAAATCATTTTATGGAAGGACTTAGTGGTCAGCAGGGAAGGAAGATAGGAACATACCTTCCCTAAAAGCATTTCTTGAGAAAAGCAAACTCTCTAAACCCTGCATATATCAAAAAAATAAAAGGCCAGTTTTCATAAGCTTTGCAGTCCAAAGGTGACCAGGTGTGTTTCAGTTCCTTAACGGAGCTCTAGGTGCTTGTCCAAACTAAACTAAAAACTCAACTAAATCTCTATAATAGTTGTAGTCAGTTATAATTAACAACTCAGGGGTGTTCATGAGCCACCTGTAGTCCACAAAGGTACGTACATTCATTAAATTTAGATTTAGGGTTAGTGTGATTGAAATGCCCACCTGTATAAGTACTCAGGCAAAAAATTGCAGACCCATTTAAGTTGGTCCACCTCAGGAAGTGAACTTATATCCAAAACAGGTTAACCTGATCTGTCAAACATCTGTACATGTTTAGAGTACAGCCCCAGGGCTGGGAAAGCCCCACTGTTTGCTACAGGCCTGGGGCTGTGTCCTTCCTACCCCCCCAATCCTAACAGGGTTATTTTTAGACCACTGACCCTCCCCACCTCCTGACAGGTAACTCACCTCTCAATGGACCCACCTGCTTGCAGCTGTGCCACCCTCCTCTGATCCAGCCAAACCCCACTGTGGACCCACTAGCTGTTCCTGCCCCCCTCCCCTGATACTGCTGGCCCCTTCTGCCATCCCAAGTTACAGCTGGTTACTTGTGATGCTAGTGAATGACTGAACATGCCAATCCCAGTCTACATTCACGTCTTAAAGTAAGCTGCATGAACATAGACTGCATACGGTGAATGGTTTCTGAGAGGTAAAAAGACCTCTTTATAGACAAACAAGTCTAGCTACTGCTTCTTCCCATCTGCAGCAAAACACAGCTGATATAAGAATTGATCAAAAATTATAAATACTTTCAGTGGAGAATTTAATGAAGGTTTTGTTGTTGTTGTTTTGTCTAGTCCAACCTAGATATTTCATTTCCAGGTCCAGTTGCTATCATACAGACTGAATGGCTCTAGTATTTAGATTAGAACTGAGAGGAAAAGAAGTCACAAACTTTTGTAAAAATTTAAGTGATATTTTGATTTTTAATATTTTTACATATTTTGTCTCTAATTTCAGGTGGCCTTTCTGGCATTTATTGTCCTCTGCTTCCAATATAAATCTTTAAATGGCATTTTTCTTCATCTTAGTATCACTTAAAAAAAATAAAACCCTCCGTTTAAAATTTCTTGTTTCAAAACATGATGAATGAAAACGCAAGTTAGACATTTGCATTTAAAATCCACTTCAAAATCTTGATAAATCATTTTTGAGAAATCTCATTAAAATATAAAAGGCTTTTTGGAAATATTCCGTTTTTTTTAAAAAAAAAAGTTTTACTGGCTCTCTTTTTTCAGATGTTGATACATTATGCCAGATAGAGTTGGTCTTGCTATTATGTCAATGTAGATTTTTGTAGAGCTCATCAGCTGTCAGTGGTACACTCCAAAGTGTTGTAATAATTAGGTGAAAGGAACAGCTTGAGAGGAGAAAGAAATATAAGCATCAGTGAACATCAATTCATGGTCTTGATAGAGACAGTCTAAGATAAACCAGCATGCAACCAGATCTCTGTTTGCAAGGCAGCATGGAAACCAAACATGGCATCAGCCTGAAACAGTTCACAAATCTCATGAAGGAATAGAAATGTTGTTGCCTCCTTCCCTTGGAAAGACTTTGGACAGGTTGCACTAGAGAAGGAACTCTGTGAAGTTCCCCTGGCCATGTTCTCCCCCTGTGGCTGGGGAGAAGTAGTCTTTCCCTTGCCAGACTCCAGATTGGATAGTGGCTTGGGCCACCCTTCCACAGGTGTTCCATAAAAACTGTATGTCTTGGCCCTGGGCCTCTCGCCCATTAACACCATTCCTGGCTCCCTAGAA
>NW_017728950.1:27761379-27786788 GCF_001723895.1 Crocodylus porosus
CTACCCTCTGCCAGCTTGTGACCGTTATTCCTGGTCACTCCTGGCGGTGCTTGGGGAACAGGGACTTCCCCAGTGCCTGCTGATCCCCTCTGACTAGTTTGTAACAGGCCACTAGATCCCCCCTCAGTCTTCTCTTGTGGAGGTTGAACAGGTTCAGGTCCCGTAGCCTCTCCTCATAGGGCCTACCCTGCTGCCCCCTGATCATGAGAGTGGCCCTCCTCTGGACCCTCTCCATGTTGTCCACATCCCTCCTGAAGTATGGCGCCCAGAACTGGACGCAGTGCTCCAGCTGGGGCCTGACCAGTGCCGCATAGAGGGGGAGTATCACCTCCTTGGACCTGCTTGAGATTCAGGTTGTTCTGCTAGTGCTTCCCCTACCCATCAGTTACTACCCCTGGACAGCAGAAACAGCTTTGCAGATATCCCACTGGTTGCTATGGGAGATGCTGCATATTGCCTACCTCCCTAGCCCTTCCCTTCTCCCTCTTTCCCCATCCTTAGATATCTTATCTATGGACATCCTCCATGAGGTGTGATCTGACTGGGGGAAAACACCATTGGACACAGCTAATGTCATTTGACTGGATTTGGAGGAAGAGAGAGAGGAGCATTTAGAGACCCTAAGGACCAAATCCTCCTCTGTTTGATGGTGATATCTTTTGACTACTGTGTCCATTTTGACAAATGCAAGGTCATATTGGCTATAAGCATTAAGGCTATGTGAAACTTCACCAGCTGTTTCGTTTTGATGCTGTTTTGACTTGTTTTCAGCTTGAAACAACAAAATCAAAATGTAATGAAGGGCTTCAAAACAGTCTCAAAACAAAACAAGGCCAGTCAAAATATTTCAAAAGTTTTGAAATATTTCGAATTTCAAAGCAGCCAGTCTTGTTGTGGGAGGAAGGGGACAGCCAGGGTTGCACTCCAAGTGGCTCCACAGCCCCATGTGGCTTAGCCCGGCAGGGAGTGTACTGTTGGCTGTCCTCACCTCCCACCACCAGGCTAAGGTCTGTGGGGCTGGCAGAGCTGCTCAGAGCGTAGCACTGGCTCTGCTTGCCTCCTACTGCTGGGCTGTGCTCCTCATGGCTTCGCCATCCCCATGGAGCTCAGCCTGGTGGCGCAAGGTGGGGAAAGCCAGGGCTGCACTCTGCTTTCTGCCACCAGCCTCAGTTTCGCAGGGCTGTGAGTAATTGGAACCTGAGCCTGGTGGCGGGAGGCACAGTCCAGAGCTCTGCTCTGCTTCCCCCCCATCAGGCTCAGTTCCCCAGCACTGTGGGCTGGGGCAGAGGCAGATTGGGGGAAGAGACTGGCTGTGGCCCTGGCCTTTGCCTCCTGGATGGTTTTGCAAGGCTGGGAGGCAGGCCCCCTACCTGCACTCTGATTGCCTGGGGCTGGACAGTAGCAGGAGACCTTGGCACCATGGGTCCTGGCCCACCACAGGGGCTTGACATCACACTCAGGCTCCCCAGACATGGAAGCTTTGGAGTCACTTACTTACGGCTACTCTGCGTCGCTCAGCCCTGCTCTGGAGTCAGCTACACTGCCTAATCAATGGGCTCAGGCAAGTACAGCGTGAACACAAATGAGCAGAACTGATTTCTCAGTAGTGATCCTGTATTTGTTCCAGGGCCTGTCTATAGATGCATCCTATTGTGCTCAATATGAATAAACTTGGCAGCACAAAAACACAAAGCACTTTGCCAGCTGCCTCTTTTGCATCTGATATAAGCACTGATGGGTTAACTTGGCAGAGCATTTGGCTTAAAGGAATGGGACTGATACTCTTACTGGGATTTGCAAGAGGAAAAACAAAATAAAATTGGGTTAAAAAAATGAAGACTGGAAAAAGTTGTGATCGTACTAAAGGGTGCATGTCAGTGATTATCTTTGTCATGCAACATTACATTTAGTTTTGGATCTAACATGCTCATCGAGAAGTAAAGGAACATCATTTTGTACAGTTGCATTAAAGAAAGGAAAAAGGAAATGAGGGCTTCATATCTGGCAGGGTTCTAATGAGACAGCTGGGCATGATTCTATTTTAGAGCTGGGAGAGTAGATCCTACTGCCATACATGACTCCAAAGAATTGTAGTTTGCTGCCTTGGGACTGTGGTTGTTAGCCTATCTATGCAGGGGCTGCCTTTGGCAGCAGGAACTAACATGAAGATGTACCACCTGGGCAGCCCTACATGAGACACCTTACTGTGCAGTAGACTAATCTACTGCATGGTAAAGCATCACTGTCTACATGTGCAGCATTTCCTGTGCAGTAGATTAGTCTATAGTGTGGTTGCCTACTAGCTGTAAATACAGGTAGTAGATTTCTGTGCAGTAATTACTGTGTAGTAGGACACGTGTAGACTGCTGACCAAAATTAAATTGCTCTCTGCCAGCCTAGACAGCAGGGGCTGGGAAATTTCCCTTCACCTGGGAGGCAGGTGCCTGGGAGGTGGGACAGCTTCCCTAATTCCCTGACTCCAGTGCCCCCTGCCAGCCCAGAGCTCCCTGGGCTGCTGTAGGGGGGACAGCAGGGTTGGAGTACCCTGCACTGCACTGCTCCCCTCTGGAGCAAATTTGCTTCTGACAAGTGCGCATTCAGACAACCTATGGGACAGTATTTTACTGCACAGTAAGCTTACAGCACGTTGATAGCATGTGTAGACATGCCCTATTATGTCTTTCCAGAAGAGCAGTAATGTAGTCTACAAAGGGCATGTCTACATAAGATGCTTTACCACATAATAGGCTAATTGTCTGTGCTGTAAAGCAACACTGTCTACACAAGCAGACACTTACTGTGCAGTAAATTAGTAACCTGCATGGTTAATTTGCTACCTGCACTTGCATACCACAGCACTCATGTAGACACCAATCAAGAGCAAATTTGGTCCTGGTCAGTCCCACCACCGGGGGGTCACCCTCGGCCTAGCCCTGCAGTGACCCAGGAGCCTGTGCCACACGCTGCCAGCTAATGGCCACTGGATCCTACAGCAGTGGCCCTGGGCCTGCTGCAGCAGCTTGCCTGGACCCGAGTTGTCCCCAAGCTTAGCCCCACCACCTGCCTGCCAGTCCCAGGCCATGCCCTTGCACTGGGTGCTGCAGGCACCTGTTCAGGCCTAGGAGGCCCAGACTCTTGCCCACAGCCCCTGAGAGCCATTGAGGGAGCCTTTCTGGCATCATCCCCAATGTCACACACCACCTCCTGGGGATGGAACTAGTCCTAGAAGGAGAATGCAGTCCTTGTGGTGCTGAGGGGCATGGCTGAGGTCCTGAGTCAATTTGCAGAGTGGGCACTCCAACATTCATGTCTATGAGGGCCTTGGTAGGCCGCATGTGGAAGCATGGACACAACCGGTTGGCACACCAGTGCCATATAAAGGTCAAGGCCCTGTGGGCACAATAGGTGAGTATCACTGATTACAGCTGCCAGCCAGGGGCAGCCCACAGGACAATACCTTTTATGTGGCAGCTGGACAACATCCTCATGCCCTAGGACCCTGGCCAGAGCCACACCGTGTATTCCAGCACAGGTGGCCTGCTGGAGCCCCAGCTCCTATCTGACAGTTTCAATGAGTCGTCAGTTGGGGACGGCCACTCAGAGCACCAGAAGCCCATCTTGCCATGGTCCTCACCTCTGGTGTGCTAGGCACCACACCACCAGGAGCAGCACATTGTCATTGCCAGTGGGGACAGATTTGGGCCACCAGGCATGCCTGCCACACCCAGCCGGTGATCCCTGCACTGGGGAAAGGGACATCCCCACCCTTTCCCCTGTCTCTGCCCCTGCTCCCTTCCCTGCCTGACCTGGCTGAGTTCCACCTGGCCCCTGGATCTCCCCCTTCCCCCCACACACAGAGCACACACAGTAAGCAGTAAGCAGTGCAAAACTTTACTGAGCAGCCTGTGCCCCCTCAGCTAGGCAGGCATGGGTGTCTCACGCATGGAGGAACCTGTTGATGCTGCTGGTGGTGTTGCCCTTGGCTGCAGGCAGCAGAGGCGTATAGCACAGGCACAGGTAGCTCTCCAGGGAGTGGCAAACATTGGGGGAAGTGCAGCCTTACCCACCACACCATCAAAGTTCCGGGTCCCTTGCCAGGTTCTCAGGTGTACCTGGGGCACCATGGCAATCATCATCAGCAGGGCATAGTGGGTTGGGTACCCCTCAGGCCACACAAACAGGTCATCATGGTGCACTTGGAACACTTTCACCAGAGGCATAGTTGGGCTGCAAAGCACATGTGGGGGCCTCTCTAGAGAGACCTCTTGGGGCAGGGCAGAGGTGCCACCAGCTCTTCATCCCAATAGGGTGAAAGCCCCAAGAGCCCCTAGAGCCTGGGTGCTGTGGGCCTGCTGGCAAGTGGGTCTGGAGCAGTGGCAGCAGGTGCTGCCAGGCATGTCCCAGCCTGGGAAGGGGGCAAGGAAGGCAGGCTGTCTGTGGCAAACACCCAGTGACCCACATACACGAGCGGAGTGAGCAGAGGCAAGGGGTGCAATTGTCTGTACCAGGGCTTGCCTGGCTGATTTACCATGGTTCCTGGGCATCTGTGCATACATAACCCCTGATTTGTGGCTGGGCAGCTCACAGTACCCTAGTATAGTCCACATTATCTCAGAAATGTTGCAAAATCTCATAAACAGCCACTTTTTCCTTGCTCTGCAGGTCCAGTAGCTGCACGTGGGGGAAAGGCATCAGGGTCACTGCCAGTCTTGGCCAGGGTCTTCCTTTTGCACCAGCTCTGGCAGCAGCAGACTCAGGGCCAGACCCAGATATTTGCCTGGCTGGTCACTGTGGCTGAGGAGTAGATGGCAGACTCATAGGCCTGGCACACAGAGGACATTGTTCATGAGCAGGAGAAAGTTGCATGTGAGGTGGAGAGATACTAGGTGGACCAAGTGTTCTGGGATAGGCTCCTGGCCTTTGAAGAGAGGCACCTCACTCTCCTCAAGAGGATGATGGAGGCCCAGAAGTGGTAGGCCACTGTGGTGCCCAGGGCAGTGATGGCCATGAAGGAGGACAACTGGGTGCTGGAGACCATCTTGGCCCTGGTGGCCACCTTCATGGTGCCTGCTGCCCTTCTCCTGGCCCTAGACCTGCCTGACTCCTGTCAACCACCTGCTGCCTAGCCAAAAGCCCCCCAGTGGGCTTGGCCTGAGATACGGCAGTTCTCTTCTTCTGCTGCAGAACCCGCCCTGTCTCCCCAGCCAGCCAGTGCCTTTCCTGGGCCACCCCCGTCATGCAACCCTGGAAAAGGAGCTGGCTGGAGCAGGCCCAGCACCATGCACAGGCTCTATTCACTCTGGCTGCTGGCTGCAGGAGGGGGAGCCAGCCACAGCAGCAGACTGGAGGCTGCCCTCAACCCTGGGTGAGCCCCCAACCTACCAGCCTCACTGTAGTGTGTGCACCTGCAGTGGTGCAGCCAGAGACTGGGGTGCTAGGCATCTGTCCCCAGGATCTGCCCCCTAGGCACCCCCACCCCACTGCTCCACACCCTAAGATGGCACACAAAGTACACTATACATAGACTTCATGGGGTAGACAGTCTTTATTGGTGGTGGGTGAGGTGGTTGGTGGAAGGGCTCTCTGGGTCAGGAGTAGGGGCTCTGTGGTTTGGGGGGGCAGGGTCTGTTGTGGGGGAAGGAGGAGGGAAGGGCTCTGTTTTTGGGGAAGGAGGGGGAACAGGGTCTGTGTCTGTGGATGGGAATAAAGTACTTTGCAGAAAACTGTCCCCCATGAGCCTGGCACTGGGAGTGTATGGTTGGGCTAGGGTCCAGGGCCAACCAACCAGGCAGCCTACAGAAGGCGTGCAGGAGGAGGTGGTCTGCCAGGGTCTCTCCCACCTGGTGTCCTGGTCTCTGCTGCCAGGTGTGAAAATCTCTTAGGGCCTTGGTGGGGTGGGGAGAGCTGTTGCGGTCACTGCCTCTGCAGCAGGCACCCCCAGTACCAGGTGTCCTCTACCCTCTGTGACTTTTCTGCCCAGGCCTTGCAGAAGAGGTCCTCCTGGACTTGCAGATGTTATGCAGTGTACAGACTGTGGCAACAAGTTGGGCGATGTTGGCCTTTGCAATCTCAAGGCAGGTGGTGAAGGTGCACCAGCATCCTTTCAGGTGGCCGAAGGTTCACTCCACAAGTGAGCAGGTCCGGCTCAGGCACCTATTGAAATGTGCCTGATCGGGGTCCAGCTGACTGGTGTAGAGCCACGTGAGCCAGGGGAGGAGCAGGTAGGCAGGGTCCCCAGTGAGGAGGGGCAGGACCACCACCTTGCCAACTGGAAGTCTGGCACCTCTGGCGCAAAGTGCCTGCTTTTCACCAGGGATGGGAGGGCAGAGTTCCAGAAGATGCGGGCATCATGGACACTACCTGCCAGGCTAGTACTTATGTTGGTGAAGTTGTCTTAGTGGTTGATAATGGCCTGCATAATGATGGAGTGAAAGCCAGCTGCTGAGTGAAAGCCCCAGCTGCTGTGGTGGTCACTGTGGGGTGAGCAGGTGACAGGGTTGTGGGTTCCATTCAGGGTCCCTGATGCCCCACCTCCAGGGAGTTGTGCACCCAAAGCATGGGGTGGCCCAGCACATCCTGGAGGGCACTACAGACCACCAGGATGGCCTCCCTGGTGGTTGTCTTGCCCATGCTGAAAAGGTGGCTGATGTAGTGCAGGCTAGTGGGTATGACAGATGTGGCCAGCTTGAGCAGGGCGATGGGCAATCAGGTCTCTGCAGGGAGAAGTAGCCACAGGATGGTGACTTGCCACTTCTTTTGCAGGTAGAGCTGATTGAGGAGCACCTGAAAGATGGCCCAGGTCATGCAAAATGAATCCAGCCACTGCTCATTGTCCCAGATATGCTGGATGATGTGCAGTTACCAATCCTGGCCTGCCAGGCAGGTCCACAGGCAGCAGGGTAAGGGCCCCAGGAGATCATGAATGATACCGTGGTGGCATTCAGATGTGCATCATTGGTATCCCTGCTTGGGTCCAGGCAGCAGCCCACAGAATGTGTGGCAGCATTGTGGTGGCAAGGGGCCTCAGATGCTATGGTGAGCCTGGCCATGCAGCTGCACACTACATGGGGACAGACAAGGCCGGGACTGATCTATGCCAGATGGCAGTCACCACAGCAATGAAGTGCAGTGAGCAGGGTGGCGACCATGGGTCAGCACTCCTGGGGTCAAGGGATGGAGTAGCCATCACACTGTGGACACAGACTCTGGCGACAGTCAGAGAGGGCTTTGCCAGCATGCTGGAGGCTGATCTAGGCCAGAATGGTAGGTGGCTGGGGAGCACCACATGGGGCTGGCTTTTAAAGAGGGCCTCTGGCTGCAGGCAGCTGTAGCTGGAGCCTCCAGCTTCTCTTGGCTGCTACAGGAGGGCAGCACATGACCAGAGGTGGCCAGGAGCAAGCTAATGCCATGAGGAGCAAATCTGCTCCCAAATGGCTGCATATGTGAATGCCTGCCCAGGGCAGGTTTACTTCACAGTAAATTACTACCCACATAGCACTAATTTAATGTGTAGATGCATCCAAAGTCTCTTTCCTTTGGTCCTGCCTTGGACCAGCAGGAAGGTTCATCAGGATTTTCCTGAGATAGAAACTGCTTCAATGTTTTTACAAATACTTTTTGGGAGATAGGAAAGCAAAGATGATCAGATATAAAGCCCGTCATTAGGCCTTAAAATCTATGCTTAGATATCTAAATAAGTAGTTTGGTTTTCAATAGTATTGAGAGACTGACAGTACCTATTGAAGTTAAATGGTAGTAGCTTGTTCCTGCCCAGCATTTCAGAGATCAGGCCACATTTTTGTGAAAGAGAAAGCAGACAATCTATTAGTATCTAATGCATTGATTCCCAACTTCTGGGTGTGACCCAAATCAGGGTCGTGGGGGGGTGGGGCCCTCAGTAGGGTTGCAAAGGGCCCCCCCCACATGCATACCCGCATGTGTGGCTTGGGAGCAGCGGGCAGGCGGATGGAGTGCAGCTGCTGCTCACAAAGGGGGCTATGGTGGTCCTCTGCCAGCGGTCCACTGCCACCGCCGCCACTCTCTGCTCCCCGCTCCCAGGAGCCCCCCATGGTGCCAGGTCAGGAAGGACTGTTGGTGGCCAATTTAGCGTCATAGCAAAAAAAGGTTGGGAACCCCTGATCAGGTGTGTGAAGCCCAGGGGAAATGCCCCATTTAATGACAGTAATAAATAGAAGAACTGAAATGATAACTAAACATTAATTACAAGCTTTATTTAAAACCCTTCCCCAGCTCTACTTAGGCCAGTCTGAGAAGATGAAAGAAGCAACATTTAGAGTTTACCAACCACAATTATGCTTCTGGTTTGGAAAAGGATTCTGGCAGGAAGTGAAACTTCAATTTGAGCTGTGTATTACCCCCGAGAGGCATTTACTGATCACAAAAAAGGTTCATGTGCTGATATTAGTAAGGCTTCCTTAGATCATGCAATGCTATTTCAGACACTATAGAAGCTGCTGACAGATGTGGGAAAAAAAACAACCCAGTGTTTTACTGGAAGAGGCAGTTTGTTAGTATGACCCATCTCCATAGCATCTGTATAGACCATGTAATTCAGAAGGGCTTTCTGGCACTTTCATGTAAAGCTGATTCAATCAGTTATTAGATAAAAATGCCCCCAAAGCCCTGCTGAAGTGCCTGATCTTTACAGACACTGGATGAGCCACATCCAACTAATGCACTGCCTCCTCTAGCCATGTGCTGGCCTCAGTGTGAGGGCTCACTGAGTTTAAAATAAAGTGCTGTTTTTTGGGCAGGGGGAGGAAGGGGAGATTATGCCTGTAAGTAGCCGTAGTGACTTGTGTTGAGCTTCTGGTCTGCAATGGATGGAAACAGAAACAGATCCTGAAGTATAGCGCTTGTGGTTACAGAGCTGGTATTAGCAGGAGGAAATTACCAATGGTTAGTACTACAAACTATTAGGCCTCTAGTGAATAAGAATTTTCCATTTTCCATGTTAACATTGGTCAGGCTTGATTTGTAATAGTAATCCAGGCCCTGTTTTCCCATTTCTTGCTCTCTGTATGATGTTAGCACATGTACGTGTATGAAGCAAGAAAAAAAATCATTTTGTGGGATATTAGAAAAACCTCAAGGTGACATTCTCAATAAATATTAGTTTTGTCCATTTTATTTACAGCAACCTATTTTGCTTTATTTAACAACTGAGCTATAAAAAAAATAATGTCCAATCTGAGAATCATTGCTCCCAGATGGATGCCATCAGTGTTTATATTACAAACCTCTCTCTTCGAAGATTTATAGCCCAGCTATAAAATCACTTTGGGAAGAATTTTGGCTAATCAGCTTTTGGCCCAGGAGAAAAATAACAAAGTTTACTACTATCAACCACAATTTTGCACTGTCCAGTTGCTTTAAAATGATATCCATTTGGAATCGTGGAAATGTGAGATGAAGAGGATCTTAGGGTAATATCTCATCATGTCATTCCTATTGCCAATGCAGGATTATTCCCTGTAGTATATAGTCAATATTTAATAAAGTGAAACTTAAGAAGCTATTAGGAGGGAGGATAGCTCGTGGTCTAATCAGCCATCAAAGTACTTAGATTCCATAGAACAAATCCTGGCTAGGTCATCCCAGTCTGTAATCTGCTTACAGAGATAAATTGAGTGCAGGACATATTGGGTTAGACCTTCCACTGATGAAAATAAGTAAAATTCTCTCCAGCTAGGCTGAACTGTACTAATTGAGAATCTGGCACACTGTCTAGTATTTGTCTGTTTGATAGTATTTAGTTCATATTTTGAAAACACCCACATGGATATTAAAGATGCCACAACACTTTCTGTAAGATTGCGGGGTTCTCTGTAGGTAGCAAGGCAAGATTTCCATCTTCCATTGTTGTGTATCAGGACAATGTCCCCTTCTAGCCCCTCAGCTGGCTGTTTTTCACTGCAGTGTTAAGTCTCAGAATAAATGACAAAACTAATATTTAACATCTATCTTGTCTTTAATTCAAATGACAAAGAGAATCCCCTTTTTCCACACTTTTAATAATGAGAGGCAAAGAAATTCCTGGTGCCATTGTATTCAGTGCCTGCATATTGGAAGCAAAATGGCATTTGTAGCCGTCTTACTCACTGATCCTTGCCATTTCATTTCCTTATGGCACGTACATGGAGCAGGCATATCTAAGGTTAAGGTCACTTTAGTTCATACATTCACTTCCCTTTCTGCAGCCCATTCACCAGTCTCTGCATTGTAAATACAAGCTGAGCAAACAGTAGCTCAAATACAAGCACAAACAATGGCTCAAAGGGAGAATAAAAGAGAGAGGCTGAAATCATTTCAGCTCCAAGTTTCTGCTGTAGAGATAACCAGGTAAGTGGTACCTGGATTGCCTACCTTGGGGGTGAGCATCTCCACTGCAAAACCCTACCTGTTTTACTGCAGTTGAACTATTTCTGCACTCATCTGTGTATACCTGCAAGCACAGTCCCGTAGTTCTTTGTTCTGAGACACTTTCATTAAGACACAGTTAATTGTGCTTGCTTGTGAGAAAAATTTCCAAGGTGGAGACAGGGTGGGATGGATATAGGGTGAGCAGGACAATTGGAACCTGAGTGATTGCAAAATGGATGAGTTTTAGTCTGAGTTATTGAAGTCCTGGCATTTACTCACATCCCCAGCCAGGTAAAGTAGTCATGGTTTGAAGTACCTCCCAACACAGGTGGGTGGGTATTTTTTCTGAGTTAATTGTGGTGGGAAGGGATTAAGTTAAGAGCCCCATGTGCAGTGCCTATATATATCCACAGTAAAAATGAGGATTTTGTGAAGAAGTAAAATCTACAAGGGCAGGATAGTGACTTGAACTAATTGCTTGTAAAAGGAAATAAGGGGTGCGATGCAATTAATGTGAAACATTACATGCACAATTAACATGAACCAATAAACTCCAGTGCATAGTGCATTGGAGTTTATTGCTCCCAGGCAGGCTGTTTGAATGTGCACCTGGGACCACAGCATGTTGAGCTAGGTTGAAGCATCCCCAGCTGGCAGGGTGCCCCAAGTGTCAGACTGCCTGCTCAGGGCTGCTTTGACCTGGCTCAGTCTGCTGCAGAGGAGTTGGCTAGGGCACAAGGATGTCCCAGCAGAGGGCTAACTGGGCAGGCAGCCCCTGCACTGAAGCACCTTCATGACCCAGCCAGCTGGGGCAGCATCTACACATGCACAGCTGTGAAATAAAAAAACTCCTTGCCTGGATAGTTCTTGTATTTATATGTACTATTCTGCTGTGGAGTTAATTAGTTTACTTCAACCTCATAGGGGTGCATGTGTACACACATGACATATACTGCCAAGCTAATTAGTCGACTCTGCGGTAAACATCTTGTGTAGATGCACCCAAGGAGAAGTAAAGAACCACTCTTATTGGTCTGAGCCAACTGTTTATGCCTTTGGGGCAGTCACAGGCAGGCAGTGTGCATGTGTATGCCAGCAGCTCCCAAACTCTGACAGACTGCACACCATCAATTTAAAATGATACAATCTTAAGTACCAGCAGCAAATTTTTGTCATATAAAGTAATTATTATCAATCTGTTACTGCATACCACTGACAAGTTGCCTGTGTGCTACTCATGGTACCCATACCACAGACTGGGAACCACTGGGCCATAGTAGGCTAGATATTGACCTAGGTGGAGTCGCTAGGGATCTGTATATTTGGTGAGATGGGTGAGGCCAATCTCTTGTACTTCTGTGTGCTACCAGGATCCCCCATAATGAGGGATGGAAGAGAAGGAACCAAGGCAGGGAGAAGGTGGGCCTAAACTGGGAACGGGGGTGTGGCTACTTCATCCTTTAATTTGTTCAGATTAATAAGGAGATACTAACATAGCTCCAGCCTGTAGTACCCTTTCCCAAGAGCCTTTTCTGGGCAAAAGAACCTCCCTGCAGAGGTATATGGGTTGAAGTGGAGCAACTGTAGTTGAGTAAATTTCTTTTTACTATGGGGCTTCAAGGCCAGGGTAAAAGCAAAGTGCATTTCATCTCCCCAGCAACAGCTTTGTGTGGGGACAGAACTCACAGCTGCCTTTAAATGGATGCAGTTCCACTGAATCAAAAATAAAAGTTGCACAAATGTTCCTAAGAAAGAAAAATGAAATCCATTTTTAGAAATATTCCTACCACATTTTATAATGATCATCCTGGGTTTTCCTCTGAGTCAAGGAGTACTCAGCTCTGTATTATATAGTGTGTGTCATCAACAGTCTCTGTACAGCTTCTCTTGGCTTCAGATTATTAAACCAGATTGAAGGGCAATACATGATACATTCTTGTGGTCACTTCTGCATTCACATACTGCCACAAAATATTTACAGGAGATGCCAGCTGTCTGTTTCAAGATACCCAAACTGTGTGTATCCACCTGCTGGGATTTAAAGTTGACATAAAAGATCATTAGCATGCTAGAGTCCAGTCCCCTGTGGGCAGCTCCACTTTTTCCAATACCCAATTGTTTTTTCCTCAGAGATGGAAATATTTGGTTGAAACTCATCTTCTTTGGTTTATGGGCTGACAGTCAGAGGTAGATTAAAGCTATAGTGCTTCTATTTCTTTCTTTCTTTTTTCTTTTCAGGATCTAGCACTGGGGATGGACAGAAACTATTTAGGGATTTGAGTTGTTGTTTTAACACTGAGAAATGTCTTCCCACCACCAGAGTTAATTTATTTATAAATCCCCTCCAGTGCACTACATATCTGTGTTTGTATTACAGGCATGCACAAAGTTTGCTAGTCTGGATGGTCTTGCTGCAAGTCTAAGACCTGAAACACTCTCTAGGAAGCTAGAAATTCCTTTCTTCACTGGGTAAATGAGGACATCTGGAATTTGAGCTTAATGGTCTTTCATCTTGATCCAGCAGGTTTCACTGCAGTTTTCACTGTTATCCATGTCATTGGTTCATTTCTGTACAACCGGCTGCTTATTGTCCTTTAAGGGCACTGCACTGTCTCTAAGATGAATGGGCGCTTTACCATTCTCTTTCAATCTAAGTGCTCAACACCAGAGAGGTTTCATCTGAAGCCCATTGCAATTAACATTAACTTCCAGTCTTTCTTTTGACTTGTCCTGTCACACTCTGTAAAAGAATGAACTAGGGCCAAACATAAGCACTCAATTAGAGCACCTAAATTTAGGAGTACCATTCCGATTGAAAGACAGTCCCCTCCAAAGCAGAGTTTTCCAACTCTCTTTGACCTCTTTAAGGCAGTTCCATTGGATCCAAATTCAGTGAAGGAGAGGCCAAAGAGTGCACAGGACTATGGGGCATGTGCATCATGGTCCCTGCTAGGCAATGGTAAAACCTAGTAAATAGGTAATGTAGCAAAGTTACGATCTGCATGGCCTGCTCTGGGATCCTGGACAGAGTCCTGGATTCAGTGAAACCACAATGGGAAATAAGGTCCTTGTATTCTTCCGGGCTTACCTAGTTCTGGGCAATACCCCCCTGAAGGAAGAATTCACTGGAAACTCTTTAAGGTTTCTCTCAGAAGATCTGGTCAAAATGCCAGTAAGATTGATGGAAAGACCTGGCTAGACTTCAGAGCTAGATCAAACCTATAGAATTTTCCCCAACATAGGGCCCAACTAATGGGTAATTCCACAGGAAGGGGTGATTGTGGCTTCTGTATGTGTTTAATAAAAGGTTATTTAATGTGCTTTCAGCAGTTGTTATAAATGGTCTCTCCCATGAATGGGGATATTATGATAAGCTACAGCAAGCAAATAGGGTTTGTATTTGCTCTTTGCTAAAGAGGGGACGAATGCTGCAGTGTAAATTTGAGGAAAATAAGGTATGTATTTATATTGACTTACTACTTAAACATTTGGTGGCATATATGATAAGATCTTATTTCCCAGAGCTGTGAGGCTTGGCATGTATGTTTGTTTGAACATCTGGAGCATTTTTGTAATAAAAAAAATACATAATGGCATTCAAAAGATTATCGCCACCTCAATCAATAGAATTACTCAGAGTTTAAACAGGAACAAAATAAATGTCAGTTTGCAATCCAGTACTCTATGAGTTGTTCCTAGAGGCAACTGAGTTTTCACAAGGCATTGTGATTCAGTTTTTTTCAATATATCACTTACACTCAACTATAATGGATAGGTAAATTCCCTTGAGGCCCACAGTTCTTAAAAGCTATGTGATTTCTCATCAAATATTCATAGGAATCAAATCAATGTTGAAAGTGTCCTGTGAAATGGGATTGGTGAGGAAGTAATTTTAAGAATAACATCCAAAGATTACTAAAGTCCCCAAGGGGTTAATATTTTGTTGTGTATTTTTAAACGTGGGTTGATGTCTTGAAAGAATAAAGCCAAGACAGCTTATCTCTTAGCTCGTTCAGACATATGTAACCCTGCCTGGCCTCTGTAAAAAGTTACCCATTCTCATTGATACCCTTTTAGCACTCTTGCTGCAGCAGTGTAAATAACTATGCAAAATGGCAAAACAGAGAGAGTATTACAAATTCTATCTTCTGTTTTTCTGAATAATCTCTTAGTCTCTTAAATTTGGTAAACGCTCTGTATGTGCCCCCCACATGGCGCAGTTGTTACTGCACCGTCATTTAGTACTTTCTTTAGGTAGCAGTTTACAATGGCCAGTAGCAACCATTATTGCGCTGTCCCAGCGGTGCAGTTATTTTTTAGCAGGCTACATCATCATAGCAATGCACTATAGTAAGGTAGCTTGTCACTACAGTGATGTAGCATCAGCATCATGGTTTGTGCCTGCTGACATTATGGTGACATAGCATCACATGTAGATGAGCCCACCGTGATCAAATAGAACTTTGCAGTATCTTTCTGTTAATATTAATTTGACTGTTGCTGGGGATATTGAAAACCACCAGGCTCTAGAAGATAAGGATTCCCCATGTGTTAAGTAATTTAATTCTAATTCTACAAACATTTTGTACCAGGCATAGTGCTAACTACTAGAGTGATTGGGCAGCCAGAGTCTCATTACACTAGGGTCCCTTTCCATTACCATGATAGTGTACAGGGACCTTATATTTACTTGAAATGGGTCATTTACACCCATTTAGACCCTTTTCTTATGTAAACAATCTTAGTGCTCTGCTGTAGGAGACAGCTAGCATACAGTAAGCAAGCATGTAAATTGTCTGCGCGCTAACTATCTGTATGAATACTTTTAGGGCACACTGCATATATGCCCACATAGCATGATGCCAAACCATGTACAGATATCTAAGCTAGCTCTAACTGAGATAGCTCAGCTATTGAAAGAAGTATAGTTGTGTTAGTGCAGAGCTCTGCTTAGGCTGAGAAGCAGGTTAATTTGCCAGGGAGGACTTCTGTGCTAACCTAGTCATACTATTTCTGATAACCCAGCTAGCTCATGGAACAATACATGGCACTGTACTCTGTATACTGTATTCTAGTAAAGAGCAAGGTGGCAACTAAGCTCTGGTTAATCCAAAAGGATATAGACAATCTCAAATTATTTCATTTTTAATATGTTGGGTTTTTTTCTTATTTTCTGCACTGACTTTACTATTATATTTAAGCAGTAAATATAATACAAAGTAAGCTAATCAAACAATAATATTGAAATAAAAAGTTATCAAAATGAAATACTTCAACATTACTGAAACAAATTGTGAAAGATGAAAATGAATTGTTTCAACATTTTCTGTCAAAAATATCAAAATCAATATGATCTCTCAGTGTCTGATTTCAAAATGTTTTCATTATTAAAAAAATTGCATTGATTTTTTGGTTTTTTACAATCAGTTCCATTTGATGAGCTATCTTGCATTGTTGCCTGTTCAAAGAAATGGAAACCAATAAATTACTTTTCACTAGCAGAAAGGGTTATTCTGTGTTTGGATTTATGCTTGCATCACATATTGATTTTAAATGGAAGCAAAGATAACCTATCAGTGTACCTGAGCTAAATCAAAACTAACCAGTGTTAATGTGCATTAACTAAAGAGCACGGGATGACAGTAGACAAGCGTGGAGGCTGCTCCAATGCACTGTAATTCCAGTGCATCAGAGCAGACTTGATTAATCTAGTGTGCTGGAGTGTGGCAATTACCATGCTCCAGCAGCCTCCCATGTCTTGTGTATCAGTGTCCCCAAACTTCAAAACATTAGCAGGGGTGCTTGAATGAATGCTCATCAAACAAGCTTTAGTTCACGTGCTCCCACCACCGTTTTGAAGCACCGGGATGCTGATATATGAGATGCCGCAGTGTTTTAGAGCAGCTCTCAGAGCCACTCTAATTAAAGCACCCCTTTCCCCCCTCCCCACCCCTAGAGCATGTATAAAAGTGCCCACAGTTTTTAAGTGACTCTTAATACACGTTAGCCTATTTTAATGCACACTGGCTAAATAGCACTTTTTAGTCATGCTTAAATGCACATTTAAAAAGGCTAATGAGCTTTAAAGCACACTTGTAAACATGCCCAGACACAGAATTGCACCATGCATGCAAGCAGCAGCATTTCAGTGGGGTTGTGTTTCTCCACTTCTATTTAAACATTTAATTCAGCCTCTTTAAAAGGATGCCAAAAGAACAGTGGAAACTTCCCAAATGTCCTATTAAGCCTGCTACGGATGGAATAAATAAGTCCAATTAAACAAAAAGAGTATGGACATAAAAACAATTTACTTCAAGATAAACAGCAGCAGCATTTTAATATACATCAGTAGCTGCACAGTAGAGGTGCGCAAAATGCACCATATTGGATTTGGATTCGACCCAAATCAGGGGAACAGTGATTTGATCCGTTGATTTGGATCACTGTCCATGACTCGATTCGGCTGAATCCGAATCTGAAGATTCGATGCTGTCTATGGCCAAATCAGTGATTTGGACATAGACACAGCTTTAAATGTCTTTTTCTTACATACCTCAGAGTACCAGGTGTGGCTTGTGAACGCTGTGATGCTGGAGTGGCTGGAGCATCCCACAGAAGCACGGGGGAGCCCCCATGCATTCAGCAGCAAACCCAGAAGTGGACCAGAAGTACTTCTGGTCCACTTCCAGGTCTGCTGCCAAGCACCTCGGCATCCCTCTGGCTCAGCAATCGACCCCAGGGGGACTCTGGGTGCCCCCCCAGACCCAGAAGGCACCAGTCACCAAGCAAGGAGGGTGCAGTCCCCCTCCCGCGTGCTCCACAGCAGACCCAGCAGTGGACCAGAACTGCTTCTGGGCCACTTCTGGATCTGCTGCTGAGCACATTGGGGAGGCCCCCCGTGCTTCTGTGGGACGCTCCATCTGCCCTACCATCACAACATTTGCAAGCCACCTAGTACCTTGAAGTGTGCTGAAAAACATTTAAAGCTGTGTCTATATCTGAATCGCCAAATCTTTCCAAATCGATTCAGAGGGTTCTGATTCAATTTGGAGAGATTAAGGGGTCTCCTGATTCAATTCGAATTCAGAGGTTTGGCCACGCAATCAGGCTGAATCTCCACCAAATCGAACCAGGGACTGAAGCTTTGCACAGCCCCACAGCACAGCAAGTGCCCAGGTACATGCCCTTACCCTGTGGTAAAGGAAAACAAACCAGGGTGGCTTAGCCCTCCATGAAGGAAAGGTAAGCTCTCGCAGCTTATCCTGCACCTACTGTCAGAACATGCATATGGATAGGTTACCTCAAAGCATCTGATTCCCATCTTCTTTTACCCCATAGTAAATGGTTTGCATGGGCACACTCTGAGACCACTTTGCAATGTAAAGGAGTGTTAAAGTGGGGATAATATAACTAGCTTACACTACCAGTGTGATATAAAGGAACTTCAGTAATTATGAAGATGAGGTACAGTGCTTTAAATGGGAACAGGATTGTATCCTTATTCCCCTGCAGCCAGGACTGCTGGCATTTTCTCTTGATACCTACAGGCTATTGAGGGCGCACTTTACTTCCTTTAATTTTTTTACTTCTGTTCAAGGAAAACAGAGGCTGGACAGGTCTTTTTACAAAGATAGGCTTAAATGACAATACATTACAAAAAATATACTCCAAACGTCAGGGAGGAAAAAATGTAGCCTAACTTCTTTTTCTTGCTATAAAGCCTTGCAAAAAAGAGCTATAATCTCAAGGTAAGAAAGAGTGTGTCATGTTAGACAAACAAACTAGCAGCAATGTGTTCTGTAGTTCATATTCCCTTTGTCACCACCTTTGATTAACATACCATCATGAGAAATATCGATTTGGCTCATCTAATGCCAATATTGATTCTGGCCTCACCCTGCCCACATAGAACGGGAATTTTATATGTCATTAGTTGCTTTTTCATGAACACAGTTCTGTACATATTTGCATTTGTTTCCGTCTCAATCCAAGTCTTTGAAACCAGTGAACCATGTTTCTTTATTTCCCTTTCTGTTATTGTAGGCCTTCCCCTTTAGAGTTGCTGTATTCATTTTAAATGATCCAAACCAGTAGCTTAAATCCTAACCCTAACCCTAACCCTAACCCTTAAATCCAGAAAATAAATGAATAACCATTTATACACATTTTGTTGCTCTGATCTCCTTTAAACCACTGAACACACTGCATGACTTTGAAAGCTTGTTTTCCCAAGACACTCAGCTAGACAAAGATTAATAACAGTAAAAATATAAAGGAGGGCTTGGGAACTTTGGGTTGTTTAAAGATTATTATTGGCTAGTTTCTGATTAATTCTCCTGTTGGAAAGTGTGAATTTGATGAATTAATATCTGGGTGAGTTGTCTGTAAGGTTCATTGTTATGTTGAACGAAGAATTATGAGAATCATGCTCATGGTTTAATTATGATCAAGATTCCAAAGAGAAAGGGTAAAATGAAGGAAGTGAGTTATATTTCTATACTAAGGAAGACTGATGGGACAAAGGCTTCCTAAAAAGAAAGGAAATTCATCCCAATTAGTTTTGGTTAAGGTCAAGTCTTGCTTGCCTTGCACCTGTTGCACACACATTTTGTGCAGGTATAAGTTGCTAAGAAAAGTACAAGGCAGTGGTGAGTCAGTCTTCATCTACATCAGAGTTTTGGAGTTTTATCACGCTGTGGGCCCCAAGGCAACCTGAATTACTTTGAGGGCAATTTAAGTGTAGTTCCACTCAAATCATTTAAATGTACAATGGTATCTCAACTGGTGTGTTGATACAGTTCACTGGAATAGTTCTTGATTCACACAAGAGTGACTGGGTGCATCCAGATGAGCATGGTTGTGTGCAAACACATTTGCAGTGCCATATACCACACAGTCCAGTGTTCTCCATTCTGCAAGGGTGTGTTGTGCCAGGTTTTTTTTCCACAAGCATTTTTGACCCTGGATCTCCAGGGGTCAAAAAAAAAATTACCTCATGGGAAAAAAAGCCCAGAACAACACATGCTTAGCCAGCATGTGCTGCTGAAAAGTGGAGCCAGGCCACCCAGAGCAGCACTCTGCAGCCAGCCTGGCTCCATGTGGCAGAATTGCTGTGACTGAAGCCCAGGGAGGCCCTCAGGACCTCAGATATGGCTGCTGGGTCCAGCCCAGTGCTGGCTCCAGCCTTCCCTACCCCACCCAGACAAATTTGCTATGCGCCAAAACATGCATGGCACAGGCATTCCCTGGGGAGAAGCAGCAGTGGCGCAAGGTGTGCTGCTGCTACTTGTCTCCAGGGAACCAAAAGTCTACGCACGTCTGGATGCACCCACTGAGATTACAATTTGTGCCTGGGTAGTGAGTAGGATAGGCCCAGTGTACTTTTTCAATGAAACGAATGCATAGCTTCAAGTAACCTTCTCACTATTTTATGTGATAGCTTATTTTAAGTCTAGGAATAAAAGAACACAGCATTTCTTGAAAAGTTGAGATAAAATGTGGGGAAGAACTTTAACTATCTTTAACAATTTTAACTGGGTCCAGGAAACAAGCCTCCATTTTCTGTTTTGTACTGATGGAGTTAAGTACCTCTGAATTTAAGTAATGCAGGTACTAGTACAAGTGAGAGTGCTTTGGTTCTGATCAAGGGCATTAGGATTAGGACAAAGGGCTGCTTTTACATTTCCCTTGTCCCATTTACCTGTTTCATAAAGGATTTTTTTTTACCCATAATATGTAAAAATATATTATTATGAATGTCATTGTTAACCAGGATGATTGCATCTTGCATATGTATAGAATAGATCATCACAATACTCTCCTCTTTCCTGTTTGTGATCCTAATGATGAAGTAGTACCCTTGCAATGGACCTAGTAATTTCAAGAAAGATAAGACACAATCTCAGGATGATAAGCCAATTTATTATTTGCTCTAAGTCATCTTTACCCACTCTGGTAGTGTACATCACATTGGTACTCATCATAAAGATCCATTTACACTGTTAGAATAGTGCAAAGAGGCTATTGTATAGATGAGAGTTGCATCTTATGAAACTCCCCAGGGTACAGCCAGATAGAAAAACTGGTCTGAGAGACAGAGAGAAAGCTTTTATGTAAGGACAAGTACTTCACAAAATAGATGTGGGTATTCTAAATGTAACAGTGCCATTAGCTGAACTATGTGGTAAGTTAACTCAATAAACCACTATTTCCCTGCTATCAAAAAGCTTTTAGACCCCTTGTAAGAGACCATGGAGATTTGCTCCTGGGAAGCAACAAATCCAAGATGGCAACCTGAAGTGCTTGACATTAAAGAGTACAGGTCTGGGAATGAAGCTTTGGGAGACACCACTGGTTACTGAGTGCCATGTTGATTCAGTTCCATCAACTACCACTCCCTGGGTGTGACCTGAGAGCCAGTTCCCCAGCCATCGGACTGTGTAGTAGTCGAGGCCACAGTTGCCCAATTTTTCCATGAGGACATCATGGGACACCAGGTAAAAGGCTTTTTAAAAGTCCAAATATATGATATCAACTTCTTCCCTTTTGTCCAGGTGATACATCACCTGGTCATAGAAGGAAATTAGGTTGGTCAGGCAAGACTTACCCACAAGAAACCTGTGCTGGCTATCCCTTAGAGTGTTGCCTTCTGTTAGCCTGTCAAGAATGGTTTCTTTGATAATTTTCCAAAATCTTCCCAGGGATTGAGGTCAAACTGACTGGCCTGTAGTTTCCTGAGTATCCTTTCTTCCCTTTCTTGAAGATGGGCACCACATTGACCCTCTTCTAATCTTCAGGTACTTTGCCCGAGCAACATGAGTTCTCGAATAAACTTGCCAGTGGCTGCGGTATGTCTCCAGTTCCTTTAGCACTCTTGGGTGCAATCTATATGGACCAGCTGATTTGTGAGGTGCCAGACTCTCAAGATGCACCTTCACAAGATCCATGCCAATGGTCGGCATATATTCACCCTCACCCTGGTCATCCTGAATCATGTTAGGCAGGGTGGTCCCTTTGGGCTGGTGAAAAAACACAGCAAAGTAATCATTAAGCAGATTGGCTTCTTCCTGGGTGTTGGTAGCCAGCTGCCCCAGCTGGTTTAACAGGGGTCCAATGTTGCCCTTGTTTTTCTTTCAGCTCCCCACATATCTGAAGAAGGACTTTTTATTGTTCTTGATTCATGTAGCCAGTTGGAGTTCAGTTGCAGCCTTGGCTTTCCTAGTTCATTCTCTGCTGGTGTGGACCAGTGCAGAATACTGTCCCTTAGTGGTATTTCCTGCCTTCCATCCTTTATAAGCCTCTCTTTGTTGACATAGAAGGTCCATGAGTTCCCTATTGAGCCAAGGGGGTGGTTGAGCCCTTTTACCATCTTTCCTATGGGTTGGGATGGACTCCCCTTGTGCTTCTAGGATGGCTTCCTTAAGAAGCAACCACTTGTCATGAACTCCCCTCCCTGTGAGATCATGGCCTCTCAGGGCCTCAAGAACAAGCCTCCTGAGCTTATGAAAGTTGGCTTTCCTAAAGTTGAGGAACATTGCTGGCTGACTTGCCAACTTTACAATTGATAGTAAAATTGATCAACTCATGGTAATGGTCACCCAGCTTCCCCTTGGTTCTTAGGTTGCTGATTAGAACATCCCCTTTGGGCAGTACCAGGTCCAGCAGTGCCTTATCTCTTATCAGAAAAAAAACTTCCTGAGACAGGCAGAGCTCATCTACCTATGTATGGAAGCTTTGAGACCAATTGGATTTGGCCGAGTGCTCATCCCAGGAGATGTTCGGGTAATTGAAGTCACCCATGACAAACATGGTCCTGGAGCATGCGGTCTCAGCCAGTTCCATGGCAAATTCTTGGTCAAGCTTATGTTCCTGATTTTGAGGTCTGTAGCAGACTCTTACCATTGTATCTCCTTCACCACATTCTCCTGGTATTCTAGCCCAAAGGGTCTCCAGTCATCCTCCTTGGGTGCCAATCTCATCTTGTAGGGATGTGTAGCTCTCCTTCACACAGAGAGCTACCCCTCCACCCCTTTTTTTAGTAGGATCTTTCCTATACAGGGTATAACCATTTACTTGTAATAAGAGGGTGCATCCACACATGCAAGCACGTGTGCTTGCAGCAGCTCAAATAGAAGCGATGCAAATTTGAGCCGGGGCTTTTTGCCTCAGCGCATGTGCTTGGACATGCACTTTGTTGTGGAGCAAATTGTGCTACTTGGGGCAAAATAACCCTGCTTGGCTCCTCCTGGGTCTTCGGCCAGGGGGAGCTACAGCCTGAGGTCAGCACCTGTGCTGTCCCCAGCAGTATAAAAAGCTGCCCTGTCCAGGACTCAGCAGTATAAAAAGCTCACCCTGGCAAGTAGCTCAAGGCTACTAGCTCTCAGCAGCTTCTGGGGCCCAGCCTACTGGTACCTGGGGACACTACCCCTTGTGCCAGCTAGATTGCTAAAGCAGCCCTGAGAGTTCCCTGAAACCTCTACCCACTGCAGCGGGCTGGCAGTGGGGGCTGCTGCCTGACTGTGACCTGCTGTGCACCTGCCAGATTTGGATGGGTACTGCAGAGCCAGTAGAGGCATCTGCCCCTCTGGGCCACTGGCTAGTGGACTGTGGTTGCAGGGTTGGCCTTTCTGCGGCACTACTGACATTTGTAAATACCTATATGTGTTGTGTGCCTTTGGTTTTCTTCACACGTGATGGGTGTGTGATGGGGGGATGTGGTGTTTGCAGAAAGGGTGTGAGAAAGGGGGTGGGGGAAGGCGGTTGTGTGTGTGTGGAGGGATGTGGGTTAGTTTGTGGGTAGCAGTGGGGCAATTTCTGGGGGGGACTGTGGATGTGGGGGACCTTGTGGGGGGACTGTTCAGGAGGGGTGGGTCCCCTGGCCCCTACAGGGTGCAGCCTCCTCCCAGCACATGGAATGCCAGCCCCCTGCCCAGGGTCCCAGCTCCCCTCTGGAGGGCCACAGACCCTATCCCCCACAGGGCCCCAGCCCCTCTGCCCAGGGTCCCAGGCACGCTGGAGGGCACCCCTTGTAGGGTCCCAGCTTCACCCTGGAGGGCCCCATCACCCCCGCGCAGGGCCCGTAACAAATCTTTAACAGCAGCAGTGGGGGGACCATGTGCTGAGCCCAGCCAGGACCTGACAGCTCTGGGGCTGCTTCTGCTGCCCAGCCAGGCTGGTCTCATGGCAGCAGGACCTGGCGCAGCATGCAGGGACCATGTGTCAGGTCCAGCCGGGTCCTGGGGCCCCTCTGCAGCCTAGCCAGACTGGGCCTATGGTGACAGGACCCATCACAGCACACGGTCCCTGCATGCAGGGCCCAGCCGGGTCCTGCTGCCCTTGAGGCTGCTCTGCCAGGTGGCAGGGGGGATGTCCCTGGGACTGCAGGGGGTGAGGACCTGGCCCAGATCCCTGTGGCTCACTAGTCCAGCTTTGCACCAGAGTGAGTCGCACAGCTCTTGGAGGCATGCACAGGAGCTGTGCCTCCTGGAGCCCTATGACCTGCTCCGGTGCAAAGTTGGACTAGCAAGCCACATAGGGCTAGGCCAGATCCTCATCCCCCCCTGCAGGCACAGGGGGCAGAGGTGGGAGCCAGCCCTGGGGTGCGGCCCATGGTGACAAGACTCGGTGCGGCATGTGGTTCCCATGTGCTGTGCTGGGTCCTGCTGCCCAGCTGGGCCCTTCCTATAGCGGCAGGACCCAGACCAGTGTGCAGGAATCATGTGGAGTCAAGCCAGATCCTGCTGGCCCTGGGGCTGCTGGGTGGCATAAGCAGCCCCACAAATGGCAGGACCCAGCTTGGCTCTGCGTGCTGCCCGTGCACTGGGCCAGGCCAGGCATGAGCAGCCCCAGGGCTGGCAGGACCTGGCTTGGCTCCGAGTGGTCCTGCCAGGCCGGGCACCATGGGTTGGGCCTCAGGGCCAGCTCCCATCTCTGCCCCCTGTTCCTGCAGGGGGGTGAGGACCTGGCTCAGCCCCATGTGGCTCACTAGCCCAGCTTTGCATTGAAGTGGGTCACTGGGTTCCAGGAAGCACAGCTCCTGTGTGCGCCTCCCAGAGCCGTGCAACCTGCTCTGGTGCGGAGCCGGATTAGTGAGCCACAGGGAACTGGGCCAGGTCCTCACCTCCCACAGCCCCAGGGACATCTCCCCACCACTCCCCAAATCCTCCTCCCACATCCCCCTGCCACCTCTCACCCACCCACACCCATGAAACATCCCCCCAACTTACCTTGGATAGCCCTGGGGGCAGCAGGAACACCAGAGATGCTTTGGCCAAAAGCAGAATGTCTCTTTTAGAGGACTGGCTCTGGGCATCATCTTGAACCATGCCTTACTCTGCTCTATTGTGGAGCAATTTTTTTAGACCCCTGGATATCCTGGGGTGTTTTTTTTCATTCCCACATGTGCCTTTTGACCTGTCTCAAAGGGGTTTGAGGCAGGGCAAGAGGCACATGCATGCTTGTCTGGATGTGCCCATAGGGTGTATTCAGATGAATATGCATGGGCTCAAAATTTGATACCTGGATATGCAGGTATAAATATATATATAAAAAAAGAACAACAAAACAGTGGGGAAAAGGCAGGGCAGGGAATGGTCCTGGACCATTCCCTGAGTAACCCAGAAGCCAGTCCTCTGAAGAGATGCTCTGGTTTTTTGCCAGTGTCTCTATGTGCTTCTGCTGCCCCAACATGTGCGACACACACCCTTAGCATGCTTGCAGCAAGGATCTGGCATGACTGGGACCTGGGCACTGTTGGGGATATGTAGGGACTATGGTGGGGATTGTGAGTATGGGGGAGCCTGTGCTTGGGTGGGGAGACTTTGGCAAAGGTTGTGTGTAGGTAGGGTTCATGGTCAGGGGGTGTGGGTCCCCCACAGAGTGCACAGACCCCTCCCCCCAAAGCAGCAGCTGTGAGGTACTCAGGGCCTGCTGCTGTTGAAGCCCCCTATGGTGTGGCGTGGCTCTGGCTGCCTCAGAGTCAGCGCCATCTTTGCCACCTGTCGCTGGTGCAGCCCAGCTCAGTCTTT
>NW_017728950.1:27786888-27801117 GCF_001723895.1 Crocodylus porosus
ACACACACACACACACACACACACACACACACACACACACACATATATATATGTAGTGCTCTTTGTTTTAATTGTGGAAGAACATGGATTTGGGGGTATTTTAAAGAGCAAATTTGGGCTTTTTAAAATCAGAAATATTGCAGTTCTTAAATAGGGAACGCTGGGATTCCTGCTAGTGAGGCAAGTGGCAGGACAGAGGCAGGGGAGCCTACTCAGGGCTGGCACCTGGGACTCAGCTGGAGGTGGCTGACCTCCTGGCCCAAGTGGCCAGGAGGACATGATTTGACAGCTGAAAGCATGCCACCACACCAAGAACATCTTCCAGGAGATAGCTGCCCAGATGGCAGGGCAGAGGCACTCATGGCAATAGTGCCACACAAAGACCAACTGTGTAGCCACAGCCCACTGGCAGCTGACTCAGAGGTGCAGATGCCTCTGCTGTGGTCATGAAGTCTCCATCCAGGTCTGGCAGGCATGCAGCCTTGGAGCCATGTGCTATTGCAGGTGGCAACAGGTCACAGCCAGGCAGAATCCCCCACTGCCAGACTGCTGCAGTTGGTTGAGGGTGCAGGGAACTCTTGGTTAGGGCTGCTTCAGCAGTCCAGCTGGCACAAGAGGTGGTGTCCCCAGAAACCAATTTACTGGGCCACAGAAGATCCTGTTTATTTGTCCATTTGATTACCATGGGCAAGGCCCACCGGGCTAACTAGTAGCACATTTTTACATGGCTAATGGTCAAATGGAACAACTAATTATTGGGACGATAGGAGTGTCATGTGAGTCAAAGGGTCAAAACATGAAAATAAGTGCACCTGAGGGGGACACAGAGCAGAGCCCCCTGGGCCGCACCCACTGGTCCTCAAAGGCATCCAAGGAGTTGGTGGATACCACCCACTGGTGCTCTGCCCAGAAATATACACAGACAAGTGAGAGGAAAGTGAGCCCACAGTCTCCAGGCACCTTCCCAGCCAGAGCCTCTTTCCTAGTTAAGTACAGGGCCCACTTGGCCAGGGCCAGGAGAAGGTTGACCAGGAGGTCCTGGGACTTGGTGGGGCCATGGATGGGGTGACCAAACACAAAAAGGTGGGGGTGAAATTCAACCAGAATCTCAGGAGGAGGTTCTGAAGGTGGAGGGCTGCAGCCTGGTGCATTCAAGGGTCACCATAGAACATCCTGAGAGCAAGTAGCTCTGAGCTGCTTGCCAGGGCAGCTTTTTATACTGCTGGGGCCAGCACAAGTGCTGGCTCTAGCTCTCCCTGTATGCAGATTTGGGAGAAGCGTGGTAGGGTTATTTTGTTCCAAGTGGCACAACTCGCTATATACCAAAGTGCATGTCCAGGCACGTGCGCTGAGGCAAAAATCCCCAGGTCATATTTTTGCCACTCCTATTTGAGCTTTTGCAAGCACATGTGCCTGCATGTGTGGATACATCCATAGAGGGTCAAATTTATACCTGCTATCAACTGAAAGAGCCTGATGCTCAATTACATTCAGCTCCAATTTTACCACTCTGGCAACATAAACAAGCATTAAAAGAAATGTCCTTTCAGAAGGAGTGGGCCCTATTATACAAGTGAAACAGAGTCCAAATCTCTGACCTATTCTGGAGCTGTTTTCCTTTCACTAACAGTTTTAAGTGACTTTGCTTCTCTTTTTTCTAAATCCATTGTTCAGAGGTATTGCAATGTGCTAAACAGTCTGACTCCTGAAGAGAATTCCCTCTGTCTATCACATTCCCATCAGCAATACATTGTAAGTGTCAATTCTGTATTGAAAGACAACTCAGATTCATTAATTTAATGAAATAATGGATTAAAAAATTACAATGGATTTATCTTGGTTGAGTGCAAATGTTCTGGAGGCACTGCCACTTTCACTTTGATCTTCCCATATTATCTCTTTGTCAAATACCTGCTAAACCACTTTCCCTTTTTTCTGGCTATTTTTGAACAAACCACTGATGTGTTTGCTCCCCCCAAAGCAGTAAGGTTTAAGGGAGCTTTGTTTTTAAAGCAGAGAATTTAAAAATGGTCTGCTTTTTCCATTAGGCAAAAAAAAAATGACTTACATGTTTACTTGAATATTAGATAACCTGAATATCAGGTGACCCCTCCCCCCAATAATTAGATTCTATATATTGAAAAATTATAAATTTGTTAAAATTTTCCAGGCATAGAACCTAATTATTGGATGGTTGCCATGAATTTGTCTCCCTCCCACTGCTACATCACGAAAAATAAATTTTGCAGGGAGGGATTAGTTAGTCCCTTTGCTCTCTACTTCCCCCCAGCTACTTCCTCTGGCAGCCCTTCTCTTTACAGCCAGACCCTGCTTGCCCTAAGCACATGGAAGTAAGGACAATTTTGAAAACAATAACTTTGAAATTAAATATGGCTGTAACAATTTGTGCATAGTACCATGCACTTAGCTCCTTCAAAACTGATATGTTACCTGTTTTTGAAACTGCTGAAAGTTTGAGCATGGATATTCCATAAGCATACTTTTAAGCAGCACTTTAGTATAAGCTTTTTTAAAATCTTGCTCAAGGCCAAATCAATTTTCCAAATTCAGTTGGGCAAAGCCTAATAGTCAGGTTCCAAAAATTGATTGAGCAGAGACCAATTGCCAAGTCCATGTGGTTCTACTACAGGAAGTGTCTTCCATCTCAGACCTATTAATCTGAGGTTTTAGATACTCCCCAGATACAAGCAGGCATCCTATGTGTAAGCCTCAGGCTTGGAAGCCTTAGTGCTCAGGTACCCCCAGTCTTGGTTGATTTTAGCCAAAAGATCAAGATAATGCATGATATTAGTCGAAAGACAAAGGTTTGTGATTTAATGCATAGTTCATTAGGCTGGGCCCCAGCCAAGTCAACATCATTTCAAGCCATGGCAATCCCACAGCTCAGCACTGCTCAGTATGTGTGTGCACTCCAGATAGTCCACAAAGGATCCATGTGCTAATTAACTCCCATTCATGACTGGATGTGAGTGCTCTTGTTACGAGTCCTGGGATCCTCCAAAAATGTATATGCAAATAAGGTGCAGAGCATCTTGGCCAGACTTCATCTCATGGAGGGCAGGGCCCTAATCATATGCTGGGTGGGGGGGAGCACAGGTTTGTGGCTACTTAAAATGGGATTGAGTAAGATGTACTGGTACTACAGGAGGACAGTAGAAGTTGACAGGCAAGTGATGGCAGACATCATATGGAAAGGCAAAGACTGGGATAGACTGTTCAGAGGCAGGTTCCCCAAAGACAGCAGTGATGACACTGACAAGGACAATGGCAATGATGATGGTGATGGAAATGATTACAAATACAGTAACAAGTGAAAGGACTGGGCAAACATGTGAGGGAGGTGGGATGGGGGGGAAGGGAAGGGGAAGGAGTTAAAGGGGAAGGCACTGGGGTGGTACTTTGCATAACTGCAATGGTTAAAGGTGATGGTGATGGACAAACTGCCACGTGGGCATGCGGGAACATGGGTGAGTGGGTGTATTGTGTGGTTTTGTAACAGGGATAAGAATGGTGTAACTGTAAAGATGTGTTTTGGACTGTTAAGTGAGCCACAGTGGTCACAAGACAGGTTGATAGAGGTGCAGTGCTCTTTGTCTCTCTCTCGCTCTCTCTATATATGATGTATATATATTTATATTTATAGATATAGAAATAAATAGATGGTATACAGAAATAAATAAATAATGAAAAAATAGATGTTGTTTTTTTTTTGTTTTTGCAACCAAAAAAATCCTATCAGACTTTTGGCTAAAAGTAAGCACTTTTGGCACCAAGAGGGAAGTGTTAGGGCTGGCTCTGGCCCCCTGGTGCCAGCCTGGTATTGCAGTACCTCCCGGCCAGGTGCCAGTTCCCTGTAGAGGGAACACCCACCCATTAAGTTTTAGGGGACCAAAAAAAAATAATAAAGGTCCCATCAGTATGTTTATCCCATATAGGCCATGGGTTTTATGGTCATGCTCAGTGTTGACTGCATTTAATTGAGTTCATAGTTGGTTTCCATTGCTGAGCATATGCTGCTTTTGGCAACAGTTTCATACTAGGTAATGTATTTAATGTGGCTTCCATGTATGCAAATGTAAGATAAGGGGCTTTGCCCCCATGTTGTTTGGAGGAAAAAGCCTTGTCTTACAATTGAGTAAATATGGTATTAAAACTTGAGCTTAGAATGCTATAGACCTATGGTGTGTGTAGACAAAATGGGGGCCCTAAATTGAAGCAGTGGGTTTTAAAATACACCACTTCAATTTAGGGCTGATTAAACCCTCCTGTCATGCACACACCCCACTGACTTACTAGTCTCTTCGGTGGGGAGGGGAAGGCGAGCTGCCGGTGGGTGAAGCAGTCCCTGGGCTGCAGAGGGTGGAGGCTGGGGCTTCCCTCTGCGGCAGTGGCGCCACCAACTCCCCGTCCCCCAGCAGCATCCATCTGCAGGCACCCAGCTCAGGTGGTCCCAGGGGGCACTGAAGTTGTGGAGGGAATCACCACGCTCATGCGCAGCTTAGGCAGGCTCTCGGGGGTAGGGGGTAGGGGAAGATGAGGCTTGCTGCTTTTCTTGGGCGGAGTTGCTTTCCTGGGCTGCTGCCAGGCTGTCTGCACAGGCTTCCTGCAGAGCCGTGGAACTGCATGGAGCCTGGTGCTTCACTCTGCAGCTGTAGGGGCAGCAACTAAAACTCCTCAAAGGAGTTTTATTTTGCTGCGCCCCAAATCATTTAAGGCACATTATGCCACCAAATTTCCTACAGCGGCTGGAATTAATGCACAATACGCCACTGAGGCATGCAAACACCAACACCATTAAAGCAGTGTGAAAACTTTTAGCCTGCTTTAAAGTGTTGTGCACACACGCCTCTCATTTTGTCTACATGTGGCCCTAGTAACATTGTCAGTCTGCTGAAAACTGTGGTAAATAACCTAACATGGATCTGATAATCATTTCCCATAAATATGTGCTGTGGTGTGTGTATGTGCTGTATATATTCATAAAACCATGCAAATATTGGCTCTCTTTGAAATTATAATAGCAATGCATCAAATCCAAAGCTGATGTGAGTAATAGCAACTCCATTAATGTCATAGGACCTACACCATACTAAATCAGCTGAAGTTTTTGCCCAATGTATAGATTATCTATCTTTTCAACCAACTCTGTGTTTCTGCACGTTCCACTAGGTCTTGCATACTGGGCTAAATTCAGGGGAGATGGTGCACAAAGGCAAAATGCATCTGCAGGGTAAACCAGGCATCAGATAAGAACACTGCATCAGCAGCCAGAATTATCCCATTAAATGATAGGTGGTATTACTGCTGCTAGTCTTGCATTGAGATTCAAGTGAGTAGACTAATTAAGATTTCTTCTGGTGTTTCACAGAAACTCTAAAATCAGAAACCTCTGAAAAAAAAGTCTGACGTGATGCGCTCTCCAGTCACGTACAACCTAGACCCCAGCAATGAGGTGGAGAGGGGTACTACAGCTTGTGGAAAAAAGTTTTTTCTTTTTCCAGTGGAAAGTTTGTATCCATGACTGCAGACTGAAAGATCTTCAGCTTCAAGCTGAAACTTTTCATCTATAAAGCTGAAAGAATTAATAGAATAATAGAAAATTAGGGTCAGAAGGGACCTCAGAGGTCATCTAGTCCAACCGCCTGCTCAAACCAAGGCTGTCCCCAACTCTATCATCCTACCCAATGCTTTGTCTAGCCGGGTTTTAAAAACTTCCAAGGAGGGAGATTCCACCACCTCTCTGGGTAACCTGTTCCAGTGCTTTATTTCCCTCCTAGTGAGAAAGTTCTCTCTAATATCTAATCTAAACTTCCCTTGCTACAAATTGGGTAGCACTGAACTGTGTCTACCAGAGCTGCTACAGGATGTTTCACATGCCTGGTAGCTTGCTACCTCATGTCCCCACTCTCCTCTGTTCTGGTCAGTGGTCGGACTATTTCCCAAAGTGTAAGATGGTGTCTCCTCTTGGCTTCATTTCCCTGCATCATGAGAATCACATGGCTGGGCTGAATCATATGAGACATATTCAGGAGACTGGGTCAAACCCTATCTGTCACACCCATCACTGTGATTTCTCAGAAATAAGGGGTTCAGTGTCAAACCACCTCAGAATGAAATACTCTGATTTGGGCATGTTGTAACATTAACTTTTGTCATTGCCTAACTGAAATTTTTGGTTTTCATCTGAAAATTTTAGGCCAGAACTTTTTGTTCTTGGGTTGCTTGTTTTGGTTTTTTTTCTTGTTGCGGGGTGGAATGTTGGAGAAGGGAAGGAAAATAAGGAGAGAGAGAATTTTCCAGGAAAAGTAAAAAGTTTGCATGAAAAAATATATTTGATCAAAACTTGATAAAAACAGCTTTCTATGAAAAAACAAAAACAAGACAACTTCGATGGAAAACCTTTGTGGTCCAGGGTCAGGGGTACTTGGGTTGGGAGTAAGAATGCCTTGTATAATCTCTTTTCCTTCTGAAAGCTCATGCATCGCCAGGCATAATTAGGTCTTTAGCGTTTTTCTTGTATATTTGTGGAATAAAATATGTAAATAGCATATTCATTTATGCACTCCTACAACATGTTGCCTTTGGAGTGACACTGTTGTCCTTTGCGCAACTGATGGCATAGCAGGTAGTCTTTATAAACAAACAATGTGTTTTCTGTTATATTGAACAATTATTTCTATATTATGCAAGATGGTATTATGGCTTAAAGTCTTCAAACTGGAACTCAAGAGCAAACATTAAAAATCCCAAAGTCAGATTATAAATCAGCTTTTATAATTCCACTGACCTCTAGAAGTCCTTACAATTGCACTGCCCAATCAGTTCCTTCTAACAGTCTTCCAGCTGGAAAGTACATGTCTTCAGAGATGCCTTTATCTCCCTGTGATATTTCATGTTATCATTGGAATGACTAATGATGTAAATGAGACAGATTCCAAGCATAGGCGTTAGTATAAATCAACACTGTTGCTATAAATGCAAACTATGCAAATCCCATGCAACTAAGAATAGGAACATCATGCCATGACACCATCAAATGTAGGAAGGGAACAGAATGCAAAACACTGTAGGCATAGCTACCAGCCACCACACTGAGAATGCTGGGTTCCCCATACACTGAGGTTTTCAAACTCATCTGATTCATTCTTACAGCTCTTGATTTCAACCCACCCGCCTATCCATGATTAAAGCAAATGTATATAGGGAAATGCAGATGGAAAGGCATAAATACAGGCGCACAATTGACTATTGGGCCTCTTCCTGAAACTAAACCAAAAAACTTTGGCTTATATTAAGCAGTGCATCTTGGGTGACCATTTTTAAAAATTTCATCCTAAAAAAAGGCCTTAGGTTTGTTTTGTTTTGTTTTGTTTTTTCCCCCTGCTTGTTTTTAATTTACCTTTGGCTCCTGGTTTGGTTGTCATATTTAATATTATTGATTTCCATGCTAGGCTTAGCTGATGTGAATAATTAAAAGAGTGAAACTTAAACTCCTGAAATTAAACTTTTGTGTGTTCTAAAATCCTGGGTATTTGAATTTTTTAATTTAATAGGGAGGGGGAAAGATGAAACCACAGTCAACACAAAAAAAAGGACTACAAATCCAGTTTTCAGCACCACAGAAAATTAAGCACAGCAGGCAGAAAAACAGCATTTTTTTATTTCTTGCCCAGAGCAAATATAGAAAACAAGAGTGCGTGTGTGTGTGTGTGTGTGTGTGTGTGTGTGTGTTTAGAATTTAACAAAATCTATGTGAATGCTTTCAACATTTTTTATCCGTGTAGGTTAATTGTTTAACAAGAGAGCATTTTCTAAATGGAATATTAGGTCAACTTGTTTGCAAAGCTGAAGCTGTTTAAGACTATTCATATTCTTTAAATATAATATTAAATTAAAGGTCCTCGTAGAATCTCATAATAGTTTGTGTAGGGTCTGTGGTTATGCTGGTTCTTGTGCTCTTTAATTCAGAAAATGCATGCACTGAAAGATTTAACAACAAAGAACTCTTCAGCTACAGACATGTGGCTCTTTCAGAGTAAAATGCCTTGGCTATCATGTTTTGTAGTGTGATGCACACACACAATATAAATATCTGAGGTCAACAGCAGACAAAGTATAGATAGCAGAGTATAATATAAAGTTTAATAACAGAAGGTCTAGGAACCCTCAGAAATATAGTCCTAATGTACCAAGATGAAAACTAACCAATATCCTGATTTTTTTCCCCCTCTCTGTGTTTTGGGCGCTGCAAATATAACATTGCAGTGATCAGAAGCACTGTCTCCAGGGGCAGGGTGTATAAGAATTTACTGGGTTTTGGAATGAAATTAACATGCTGTAAATGCTTTTTCATTGCTGCTCAGGAGTTACTCCAACAAGGGCTGCCTTGTGGAATCAGTGGGTCATTGACAGATTAGCAGTGGGCCAGGTAGCTTCTTGCTGTATTTAAGATATGTCATTAGTAAATGGGTAAAAGGACTGTCACACTTGAGATATTTTTTTGTATTGCAAAATCATAACATGGAAGAAAAATATCCAGAATGCTGATTATTCCTTGGTGTCTTTGTGAGGACATTTATCAGTTGATCTCATGAGTTAGCAGCAGCAGCAATAATAATAGTAGTAGTAGTAATAATAATAATAATAATAATAATATGATGATGATGATGATGATGACAGCAGGAGTGATCACATTTATTCAGTACTTTTCTCCCACTCACTACCTTTATAGCCATGATTAATACATTCTCTCCACATCTACATGAGATGCTGACTGTGCACTAGCCCATGACTACTGTGCAGTGGCGTCGCATGGCAGGAAGTGTGACATGATGCTACTGTGCAGTAGTCACAAGCTACCATGCAATCAGCATCATGAAAAAACTGTTCCTTGGCATTACTGGGCAGTAACTCTGGTATTGCTGTGTTTATACAAGTAACAACTGCCAGTCAGTGTTTCATCTAGATGTGGCCTCTATAATCTAATTAGGAAGGAGACACAGTATTTTGCAGATAATAAGAAGCTGTAAGGAAGGAGATGGGCTGAAATGTAGCCAATGTTCCTATGGAAAAAAGGGGATAGCTTTTCCTAATGAGTTTCTCTATAAACCCAGGTCTGAAACTTGGGACAACTTTAGATCTATCTGCACATGCTTCCTAAGATGTGTGGTTAGCTAAAAAATGCCTGAATTATTTTCAAACAATAAACCATCAGAAAACAAAGCCTCAGCATGCTTGAATATCAAAAAAGATTGACATGAACTGATACCAAAAAGCACTGCTTTAAAATCATAGTTCTGGGTTGAGTTATAACACAGCATTTTTTTGCATTCTTTTGACAGTAAGTTGTGGAATATTTGCAGGTCATGTAAGTGTTGAACTACACCTGCTTTTCTAGTGAAAACAAGGTAGTTTACTCTGTGACTCTGTAGACCCTACTGATCTTTGGTCACTCTCCACCTCTTCCTAGCTGGGCATATTTTCCCCGTTGTTGGGAATTATTTTAAAGGCTTTCAGGTATGGCTGCATAGTATTGCTTCTTCAGGGTCAGCCACAAGGTTAAACACTAGGGCTGTGCAAAATTTCAACAAGTGTTTCGTTTCAAAGCTGTTTCGATGCATTTCGATGCATTTTGAGTTCGGAACAGTGAAATCAAAATGAAACAAAAAAATCAAAAGTTTTTAAATGGAATGAGGGCACTCAAAACATTTTGAAACTTTCAAAATGTTTTGAATTTCAAAGCAGCCCGGTGGTAGGAGACAGGGGAGAGCCAGGGCCGCGCTCCGAGCAGCTCTGCAGACTCATGTAGCTCAGCCCGGCGGGGATTGCAGCTCTGGGTCTCCCTACCTCCCACTGCTGGGCTTTCCTCTGTGGGCCTGGTGGAGCCGATCAGAGTGCAGTGCCGGCTCTGCCTGCCTTCCACCACTGGGCTGCGTTCTGAGTGGCTCTGTAGCCCCATGGAACTCAGCCGAGGGGGAGGGGGTGGAGTGCAGCCCTGGCTCTGCCTGCCTCCCACCATCAAGATGAACTCCATGGGGCTGCAGAGCTGCTCAGAGCTCAGCCCAGTGGTGGAAGGCAGGCAGAACCAGCTCTGCACACCGCCTCTCGCTACTGCTACGCTCCACCTCCTGCTGCCAGGCTGAACTTGGCTGTGCCCAACACCGGTCCCAGGCAGTAGTGCCAGCCTCTTGTCATCCGGCACAGATCCGGGGGCCTGCACCCCCTGGAGGAGTCTGGCATAGCCCCACAGCCCTCCAGGGGGCGCGAACCCCTGGATCTGTGTGCCAGATAACAGGAAGCTGCCGTTGCTGGCAAATATTGCTTTCAAGATTTCGAGGTGCAGTTTCTGAGGAACGTCTGCACCTTTCTCCTTGATTCTTGGCAGGCTTTATGCTTTCAGAAGGGGCTACCATCCCTGCAATTTACATCCAATCAGGCAAGAAATGAGAATGTTTTAGCCATTTTCATGATTCTCCATTATAGCCTATGGGCAAAATATAGAAATGAGTCAAAACACTGAAACAGATTTTTCCAACTATTTAGTTGGTCTAATAAAATATATCCCATTTACCCAAAGAACCTTATCTGCCTTTGCTATACTAGGTTCTTTATAGAGCGCTATGATCCCTAACTAGATCATCTTTTCCATGCATCATTCTCCCTTGTTCTTGCAGATATTTAGTTGACTTTTAATGGAGACACTGTTATAGGATAAAAACTCCAGACTCTTGACACTGCACTCTATACTATACTTTATGGCATACTCCCTCCTACTGACCATATGTGGATGAGGTGGAAAAGTAACAATTCAAAATCAAAAGGCTAGTAGTCAATGTACAAATTGTAGGTCTTTTGCCAGAAGAAACACTGAAAAGTTTTAATGTAAAAGAGTGAGGTCAAGGTCAATGTGATGATAGAACTACAAAAAAGAGAGTTACAGGGAGCTAGATCATCAACCAGCTGAAATGTAAAATTTTCAGCACTTCACAAAGAGACAGCATTCAGGGCATTCCTTGCTCCAGGAGAAGAAAATAGAGGCAGCTTTCCTACTAAACAGAACATTTCATTAATGCACAGATGCATGCACTTACATCCATTTGCTCAGACATCAAGTATTTCCTGGAACACTGGGAGCCAACCATTTTGCCAGGCATGCCACAGATTAATCCTTGGGCTCCCTCCAAGTGCCACTCTAATCCCTTTTTTCTACCTGATCCACTGCTCTGCAATCTGTCCCCTGCCATGCATTCTCTGTTGATCTCCTGCTTTGCTTTCTGCTCCATGCCCTACCTTCCGCTGTGCTGCCTTCTGCCCTCCATGTTATGCTGTGTCACACACAAAGGCTGTGTGTGCAACTTGTGGCATGCATGTTGCAGGTTGGAAACCCACGTCATAGATCATTTTCAGAAAGTTGTCAGAGCATGGGAACCACTTCCCACCCCCTGCGAAAAACCCCTGTGTGAAATCAGGTAAGTAAAAACTGGCAGGAAAAAAAAGCAAATACATAAGCAGAGTACAAACAATACCTTATTTGACCTTACATTTATTTTGCAGGCGTAAAGTGGTTGTCAACAGTAAAATAAGAATAAATAGAAAGGTAGGATTAATTCAGTACTTCTGTTCTAAGTACCTGTGTTGGACATATGAAAGATTTAATCAAAAGTCTTATTTTATTTTTAAGGGAAAATTCAGGTCACTTATATCAACTCAGCTCACTTATATCAGCTCACAGCTTTGTAAATTTTTTGTCTAAAATTATTTACAGATATTTGCAAAGCATTTATCTAAGGCTGGCCTTTGTTAATTTCATCATTGTTATTACTCTTTACTACTTTCATTCCGGTAGCACCTAGAAGCAACCCAAGGAGGCAACACACCCTTTGCAGCAGGATTCTACAGGCAGCTTTCTATAGGCATCCAGATTTTTGGTCATCTGAGTCCCAAAAAAGTTACTTACTCATAGGCTGACATTCTATTCCTGTGCACAAAGTCCCTAAACACCTGGACAACTACATATGAATATGTAGTCGTGCAGTCCGAGCATGTGCAGTAGCATTCTGGGCTCAGAAGTATTCTTCTTGTGGATGCTCAGAATGGAGTCAGCCCAAACCCCTGATTCCTGAACTTGGATTCAGGAATGGAAAAAAACCCAACGTGTGTATCATTCCTGCTTTGCCCTGTAGCTCAGTACCTAGAGCACTCCCTTTTGATTCTGGAAGTTCTCAGTCTAGGTTCCCCTCACCCAGAATGGGCTTGAACCAGGGCCTAGTTCTGTTTCCCAGTGCAGCACTCTAACTACCACACCACAGATTAACCATTATCCAGCTCCAGGTCTGGTCTTTCTTTGGAAATTGAATCACTAACATATTGGAAACATGGATGAAAGGCAGTCCAGGACAGCTTATTACTAGGGCTGTATGAGGCTTCGGACCATGCTTCGAATCCAGAGAAGCTTTGGTTGCTTCGGCATCTGAAGCAGCATGTTCAGATCAATGGTCTGGCTTTGTTAGGCTTTCTGAAGCTGTTTGGAGCTTCCAAAGCACTTTGGAAAAGCTTCAGAGCCGCTTCGGAGATCCAGCCATAGGGTATAATGGGGAACCAATGAAATATCTATAACTTTGTAGTTTTTTGCCTGATTTGGATGAAATTCGCAAGGCTGGTAGCCTCTTCTGAGAGTATGAAGGGTGCCAAGCTTCAAGCACAGGTGTTCGGGGGGAACTGCACCCCAAATTCTTGAAAACAAAACTAATGTCACGTGTATATGTTACAACACAGTAAGGTGAAAACTGCCAGGGTGGTGGGCCCTGATGAGGACACAATGCTTGCCAAGTTTCAAGAAGATTGGTGCAGGGACTTGGGGGGAACTGCACCTCAAGCTGTTGACAGGGTGCTTGTGCAAGTAACTGTCTCTTTCTTGGGGGGGAACTACTGCAGGCCTGGCTGCTAAGCTACTGTGTTAATAGTTACCAATCAATCATGATTCATCCAGGGACCAGCTCAATACACAGGTGCTAGCTAATGGAGCCAGTTAATTAGCATCAATTAACACCTACAAAACCAGAGACTAAGGAGAGGAAATAATACAGACAATCAACTGGCCCAAGACAGAGACAGTCAGTTGCACAAGCACCCATGTCACAAGTTTTGTCTGTCAGCAGCTAGATGTGCAGGGCCCAGAACCCCTGCACCTATCTCCTCAGCAGCTGGCAGGCTTTATGGCCTCAGCAGGGGCTACCATCCCTGCAGCTTTCATCCTTCTGCGCCTTAACACACACAATGTCACCCATGTCACGAGTTTTCCTTGTCCACAACATAAGGTGCAGTTCCCCACAAACCCCTGCACTTAATCTCCTTGAAACTTGGCATGCTTTGTGGCCTGAGCAGGGTCCACCACCACTGCAGTTTTCAGCTCACTGTGCCTTAACACACAGAGGGTCATCTGTGTCACAAGTTTTGCTTGCCAGCAGCTTGAGGTGCAGTTCCCCGCAAACCCCTACACCTTTCAACTTAAAACTTGGCAGGCTTTGAGGCCTCAGCAGGGGCCACCATCCCCACAGTTTTCACCCCACTGTGGTGTAACACAAAGATATGACATAAGTTTTGCTTTCAAGAATTTGGGGTTCAGTTACATCCAAGCCTTCTTGAAACTTGGCAGGCTTCATGGCTTCAGCAGAGGCTACCAGCCCTGTATGTTTCATCCAAATCAGACAAAAAACAACAAAGTTATAGATATTTCATTAATTCCCCATTATACCCTATGGCCAGATCTCTGAGACGGCTTAGAAGCTTTGGAGCTGCTTCGGCCGGATCGAAGCAGAAACCCAGTCCAGAGCTCCAGATCAGATCCATGGCATCCAAAGCAGCCAGATCCAAAGCTGGATTGAATAGCTGTCTACTCGCACAGGCCTACTTATTACAGGCTAGTTGCCACCTGACAAACACCCCCTTGTTTGGTTTCTTCTTCCTAGTCCCACATATAGAATCATAGAAAATTAGGGTTGGAAGGGACCTCAGGAGGTCATCTAGTCCAAACCTTGCTCAAAGCAGGACCATCCCCAACTAGATCATCCCAGCCAAGGCTTTGTCTAGCTGGGTCCTAAAAACCTCCAAGGATGGAGAATCTACAGTTTTTCTGAGTAACCTGTTCCAGGGCCTAGTGAAAGAGTTTTTATGTAACCTAAACTTTCTGTACTAGAACATGAGACCTTG
>NW_017728950.1:27801272-27805498 GCF_001723895.1 Crocodylus porosus
CAGCTCCCTAACCATTTTTGTTGCCCTCTGCTGGACTCTCTCCAATTTATCTACATAGTTTTGGAGTGGGGGGCCCAGAACTAGACACAGTACTTCAAATGTGGCCTCACCAGTGCTGTATAGAAGGAAAGAAAAATATAAGGGAAGAATCACTTCCCTTGATCTGCTGACATCACTCCACTAATGTAGCCTGGTATGTCATTAGCCTTCTTCACAACAAGGGCACACTGTTGGCTTATATTCAGCTTATTGTCTACTGTAACCCCCAGGTCTTTTTCTGCAGAGCTGCTGCTTATCTAGTTAGTCCTCAACCTGTACTCATTCATGGGATTGTTCTATCCTATATGCAGGACTTCGCACTTGTCTTTATTGAATTGCATGAGATTTCTTTTGGTCCAATCCTCCAATTCGTTGAGGTCTGCCTGAATCCTAGCTCTACCCTCCAGCCTACCTACTACTCCACTCAGCTTGATGTCATCTGCAAACTTGCTGAGAGTACACACTTTTCCATCTTCCAGGTTGTTGACAAAGCTATTGCACAAAACCAGACACAGGACTGACCCCTGGGGCAGTCCACTTGAGACCAGCTGCCAACTAGCCATCAATCCATTGATTACTACCCTTTGAGCCTGATGATCCAGCCAGTTTTTTATCCACCTTACAGTCTGTTAATCAAACCCATACTTCCTTAGCTTGCTTGTGAGATGTTGTGAGAGACTATATCAAAAGCCTTTGTAAAGTTAAGGTATATCATGTCCAATGCTCTTCCTGAATCCACAGAGCCAGTCATCTCCTCATAGAAGGCAAAAAGGTTGGTCAGGCATGACTTGCCCCTCATGAATCCATGCTGACTGTTCCTAATCACCTTCTTCTCCTCCACATGCTTAGAAATTGATTCCTTGAGGACCTGCTCCATGATGTTTTTAGGGACTGAGGTGAGGCTAGCCAGACTGTAATCTCCCAGATCCTCCTTCTTTCCTTTTCTAAAGATGGGCGCTATATTTGCCAATTGCTTCAAGTTTTCAAAAATAATGGCCAGATGCTCTGCAATTACATCGGTCAACTCTCTCAGCAGCAGTGGGTATATCCCATTCAGCCGTACAGACTTGTACATATCCAGCTTTTCTAAATAGTTCCTAACCTGTTATTTCACCACTATTTGGTGCTCACGTCCTCCCCGAACTGTTCTTCCAGGTGCAGTAGTGTGGGATTTGTGAAGACTGAAGTGAAAAAAACATTAGGTACTTTTCTACATCATCTGTCACTAAGTTGCCTCTCCCATTTAGTAAGGGTCCCATACTTTCCCTGATCTTCCTTTTCAACACTCTCCCACAGACCTTTGGCTTATGGCTGCCCAGGGAGTCAGCTTCAAAAGATTTTATACATGTATAAAACATGCACACTTACTCACACATATACCAAAAAGATTGCCTCAGACATAGTGGCCATGCATTTTCTACAGAATTTCTTAACTTACTCAAATTGTTGTATTCTATACATTTGATAAGAGATTATTGATTTTATAATTTAGATATTTGTATGACAATAAGTTCATAAATCTGGGAGGGGGGAGGAAACTGGAGGGTTTAACCCACTACTTTCTATGTTGATTAAACTAGATGGAAGGAGGAGTTAGAGGAAAACATATGTAAAGGTATCACTATTGGAAATACAGATGACAGACTTCAGTGGAATTCATTACAGAAATTGTATTTAATACAATTCCTTTTTCATGCATGGCATTCATGAAGAGATCATAATAAATAATGAAGACTTTCATGAATACTATGACTATGTTAGAATTATATGTTGAGAATATTCCACTGACTAGTTTATATTAGGAATGTCTATTTGAAATAGGTCATATAGTATTGTTTCTATTTGTTGATTGGATCATCTAGGTCTTACAAGCCATTTCCACTTTTACTTACAACATATTTTTGTTGGTATTCAATTTTTTTATTTAATGAATCTTGCTTTCAAACTTGCCATTTACTTTCTTCAAAGATGTGCTATTGTCCAGCCAATGTCTTATACAATGTGTTTAACTTTGAGCACATATTTTATCCTTTTAAAGAATTAAATATACATTTAAGTGCTTTTCTGGTCTGGAATCATTATGAATAAAACGGTATTTGTAGAAGTATCTGCAAACCAAAATAAGAAGAGAATATGAACAGGCCAAATTGAAATTCTGTTTCTAAATGGGGCATGCTGCCCATGACAAGGTTTTTACACAGTTTAATCACCTGTGATATCTTTCCACTGGATTTACAAATATATAAGCAATTCTGATTTATTCAAAATGTCTAAATATTAATGTATGTGTAGCAATGCCCCAAGCTACACAAGACCCCCTGCAGCAAAGAGACATTTAGGCATGTACCTAGCTTCTTTTAAATTCTCATTGTTAAGATTCCTTAAATCAAGGTACCTATCTTCAAGAAAGGAAGGGATGACCAACCCTGCAAACTACAGACTGGTCAGTCTGGTTTTGGTTGTGGGAAAATTTTTTGAAAAATTTGTTAAGGAGGCCATCACTTACAAGCTGGTAACTGGTGGGGTATTAAGAATTAACCAGCACTGATTTGTTGAGGGTAGATCATGCCTGACAAACCTGGTGTCCTTCTGTGACCAGGTAATTAACCATCTGGACAAGGGACATGAGGTCGATGTCATTTACCTGGACTTCAGTATAGCCTTTGATTCTGTTTCCCACAAGATTCTATCAACTAAATTGGAGTCTACATGAGGTGGGTGGACAACTGGCTGAGAGGCTGATCCCAGAGAGTTGTAATAAATGGATGGCCTGTTTGTGGAGGGCCATCCCCAGTGGTGTCCCCCAGGGATCTGTGCATGGACCCATGCTCTTTAACATATTTATTAATGACTTGGATGAGGGGTGGCAAGCTCAGTGATTAAGTTTGTCGATGATATTAAGCTGTGGGGAAATATGGGCACATCAGAGGATAGGGTAAGGATCCAGAATGACCTGGACAGACTGGTTCTATGAGATGAAGAACCTTGAACTTCTCCCTTTTAAACCTCATCTGGATAGGAAGAACCTTCACCACAACTACATTACGGGTGGTGGTACACCGACTAGCACAGCATCTGAACAAGGCCTGGGGGTGACAATTGACCAGGAGATGAACATGAGTCAGTGATGCAATCAAGTCACCAGCAGGGCAAATAGGACCCTAGCATGCATCAGCCGATGTGTTGCCAGTAGATCCAAGGAGGTGCTTCTCCTCCTCGGTTCAGTGTTGGTGAGGCCACAGCTGGAGTACTATGTCCAGTTCTGGGCACCACACTTCAGGAAGGATGTGGATAAGCTCGAGAGGGTACAAAGATGGGCCATCCATATGATTAGGGGCCTAGAGGATTGGCCTTATGAAGAGAGGTTCTGGGAACTAGGCCTGTTCAATCTGAGTAAGAGAAGACTGAGAGGTGACTTAATTGCTGCCTACAAGTACATTAGGGGTGAGCATCAAGATCTAGGGGAGCAACTCTTCAGGAAGGAACCTCAAGGGAAGATGAGGACCAATAGGCACAAGCTAATAGGAGACAAATTTTAGGTTGCGTCACAGAGTAGGGCCTAGGAGCGGCCATGATCCCACTAGCACCCCCTACCGTGTCAATTGGGCAATTCAGCACCCTCTTATAACAACAAGATGTGGTGGGTGAGATACGGTTCTAGAAGGGAGGCTGCCTTTGATCCCCTAATACGCAGCGTGATACTGAACTATCCCCCGTTCTGTAGGAGGCAACTCGGTGCACCCCAGCGTTATGGGCAATGCGTGCCTCCTACCTCCCCTTTAGCACACCCCAAGCCTCGCAGCTCTTCCAGATGTTATCAGGTCTGATTGCTACCTGCGCCTTGCCTAGTGCCCTTGGGCCTGGCACGCAACCAATGCCCCTTCCCTAACACCCCTGGGCTTGTCACGCAACCAGCACCCCTTACAACTGATTAGCCCCACCAGGCCTACTAACAGTATTCTTCCCCACTGGGCCAGTGGCCTAAGCCTTACTTAGCTTCCCTGGGTTTGTACCCCCAATCTGTATCAATTAGGCTCAGGTGGCCTGAGCCTTACCTGGCCCCTCTTAGCTCTTGTTAAGAGACTGTATCCAATTAGGCTCAGGTAGCTGGAGCCTTACTTGGCCCCTTGAGGTTCTCACTGCAGTGGAGCCTCTCTGGGGCTCCTTCCTGTCCATACCCTCTCGGG
>NW_017728950.1:27805598-27843499 GCF_001723895.1 Crocodylus porosus
GTGGTCAGTCAGCCATATGCTCCTCTTCTTGAGGTTTCTTCCTCTACACATGCCTTGCCTTGGGCCCTCTCTTAAATACATGCCCGCACCTACAGCTTCTCGTCACCATCTCCGGGCTCTACATAGCCACTGACTCACCCTCACCGGTGAGTCACCTTTACAGCACCCACCCTAGGTTTCACTTGTGTGGCTCCCACACCTGGAACCCAACATGAGCCCCTACAGGCTTCACTCTGGTGCTGGGACCCTTGGCCAGGGTCCTCTGCCCTGTTCAGGCCTCTCACTATTGCCCATACAAGGGTATCCACTGTGCTGCCTCAGCACTGAACAACTGTGCCTTCCCAGGCACCACTCATGTGCCCACACAAGGCACCAGGAACCCCCAAGCTGCTGGGGAGCCCCTGTGAGGCCTCCTCACACCCCTACAGCCTTACCCAGTCCTCCAGTGTTTACACAACAGACTAAACAGAAGCATAAGCCCACCAGCCATAACCCAACAACCAGCTTCCTCACTCAAACATAGGAACTAAGCTCCCATGGCTCTCTAACAATAGCCTTCCCATCAGGGTTCTTGCCACCCTCACCATGCAGTAGCCACCAGGGTGGTCAGACTGCAACCATCAGCTCAGCTCAGCTCAGCTCAGCTCAGCTCAGCTCAGCTCAGCTCAGCCCAGCCCAGCTCTCAAGCTCCTGCACACCAAGCTGCCAAAAGGGAACTACTCCTCCACAGAGCTCCTGCTCCTACAAATGCCAGAAGGGAACTGCTGACTAAGGATCCAGCCTGGGCTGTTTATAAAGGCCCGGCCCTGCCCCCTTCTGGCCATGTGACCAGCCTGGTTGCTCCGGCAACCACCACCTGTGCTGTCTCAGGGAGCTTCAGCAGCCCTTATTCCTTCCTAGGAACAGGGCACCTGCATGACCCTGTGACAGGTTGGACACAAGAAAAAAACTTTTTTTCCATAAGAGTTGCCAGAATCTGGAACACAGTCCCAGCAGAGGTGGTATAGTCACCATTCTTGGAGGTGTTCAAGATGAGGCTGGATAAGCACCAGCCCATTAATTAATGGGCACTCATTTGAGCCCAGTAATTTCCTGTCCATAGACTTGATCTTGCAGGTCTGTTCCTGTCCTTTGATTCTATGATTTAATGAAGACCGGGTGTATCTACAAGTGCAATTAATTTGACAGAATAAACTCTGGTGCAATTTCTGCCAGAGTTTATTACTCCCAGGTGCCATGTTTACATGTGCCCAGGACCCCGCAGTACATTGAGCTGGCAGGGAACCCAGGGGGTTAGCCTGCCAGCCAGGGGCTGCTCCACCCCAGCTTTACGTGCAGCAGAGAGGCTGTCTGAAGCATAAGCATGCTCTAGTGCAGGGCTAGCCAGCAGGCAGCCCCTGCACTGAAGCACTCATGTGTTCCAGCCAGGCACATCAGCATCAACACGTGCATTGCAGTGCACTAAATAACAGTGCACAAGTACTATCTTATACACTATCCTATATAACACAAGTACTATCCTACAGCAGTATTGATTAGTTACCACACATATCGATGCTAAGACTGTACTGTGGACTAATTAGACAATTTTGCAGTAAATGTCTTATGTAGATGCACTCACAGAGTAGCTTTCTAAACATTATACTTTGGTTGTACACAGCTTGTTGGGATACAGGCAGGGTGATATTCTGTGTATGTTAGAGTAGGCAGCATGATAACCTATTCAGGCTTTAACATCTATTAAACAGAAGACATAAGAAAAGGGCCCTGGACCAAACCTTCTCTTTAATTATAATTTTACAAAAAACAAGCAAAAAAACCTTGGCAAGATCCAAAGACTGTATTTCCTGTGATAAATTAACTTTCTATGCCAATACAGTCATGTGACTATACTATCGTGCATATTCCATAGTAAGCCCTTCTTTGCAAGATCTGATTTCTTGCAACAAGCCTTTTGTTTATTAAAATTGTGTTGGTACAATTCATGGCATCAACGTGATCAAAAATCATTATCATTGGATCCAGAGGGATGTTAACTTTAATATATAATTTATGTGTATAATATCACAACCTTTGTAAAATAAATTTTGACACTTCCAAAAATGCGCAGCTTCAAAACACTTAGCGATATTTTGGAAGATCATTAACAACCAACAGAAGGCAACATAATGGGGGAAAAAAAACACAACCTTTAGTCTGCTTTGAAAAATGAGAAAATATTTAACTTTTCCAGACATGTGTCCTACTGGGAAAGACTTGTCCTCTTGTTCTTCCACCTTTGACCACTACAAAAGCACATAAAATGCAGCAGCATTCCTAGAAATACCATATGGATTGTTGCTTTACTAACACATATGGAGATGTGGCTTTTATGTTCTGTGGCTGGAATAAGCCACAGGCAGAAAATGGGCTAATTTATGGTACGGTTTTTGGGGTAGAACTATTTATGGGTATTTCTGAAATAGCAGAATGCTATAAAAATAAACAAAAAAAGTTATAAGAGTTGAATATACCATTGTATACCATTATATGAAATAACACTAAAAACCCTGTTCTGTATTTTGTGCAAGGTTTTGTCTTTTACAAAGCTTTTAAAATTATGTTATAGACCAGTGGTCTCCAAACTTTTTTGATTGCGCACCCCTATCAGTAAAAAATTTTTGAGCACGCACCCCCAATATATGTATATTTATATTTGCGCACCTCTATCAGTAAAAAAATTTTGAGCACGCACCCCCAATATATGTATATTTATAGAAATAGAAATAGAAATAGAAGTTCTAATATTTTCTTCCCACACCTCAAGGGATCATTTTGCACACCCCCTGGGGTGTGTGCACCCCACTTTGGAGACCACTGTTATAGACAACACAATATAGAGGCCTTGGTACAACAAATGCTTAGACTATAAACTTATAATTTTCTTGGAGAAAATGGCAATACATGTTTTCAAGAGGAGACTAGTGAATGAGCCACCACTCTTCTCAGCTTCTTTCATGCTCTAGGGAGAGACTTATGCTTAAAGCCGCTAATGCATTTAGGTACATAATTCCTGTTTAAGAACTTAACTCCCATTGATTTCAATGGAAGATAGTTGCTTATGTAAGAGTTCTTTGTGGATCTATGCCTTTGTTACTTCTCTCTGTCCCTTCTCAGGTGGAAATGTGCTCTACCCTGTGCAGTTATTCTTCACAATAAATGAAGTACTTTTTTCTGCCCTTCTCGGCCCCATACCTAACATTTACTGTCATTGGAGTGCCACATGCCCCAAAGCAGGGAGAGAGGCAAGAGTGGCATCAATTCTACTCCTGCAGTTCTATTGACTGTAATATCCATGTCGCAGACCACGCAGGTGCCCTGCTTCTTAGAGCAGAAACAGCTAGGGAGAGAGCCCTAGCAGTGAGTGGGGAGCCCAGCTGCTACTTACCAGGGCAGGCCAAGTAGTCATAAAGAGGCACAGGTGCTGGTTGCTAGGGCAACCACTGTGGGACACCTGACTGGAAGTGGGGGAGAGGGGCAGGGCCTGATCTATATATAAATCCAGGCTGAGAGTAGGGAGGTAGTTCTCTGTCAGCAGCCATAGGGGTGGGAGCTCTGCTGGAGTAAGGAAAAGGTTGTGGTCAGGCTGTATAGGCAGTTGTTATGGGTGAGGGAGGGAGAAACCCTGTGACAGGCTTGAATGTGGTTATAGCCAGATGGCTTAACTTATGTTGCAGCTGGGGGGCTTGAGTTTGTGTTGATGGTCTACTGTTTACTGCTGGAGGACCAGGTGAGGCTATTAGGGGTTGGAGGAGGCCTTGTAGGGGCTCTATGGTAATGTGGGAACCCTGGTGTCAGGATGCAGCATTTGGGGGTACACTGACCCCCAGCCCCAAGCAGGGGAGTGGAGAGCTGGAGGCCAGGTAAGGCTGAGGCTGCCTGAGCCCAGTGGGGGGTTGAGACCCTGAGGAGGAGAGTTGGGGCCAGGCATGGCTATGGCCACCTGAGCCCCAAGGCTGTGATAGCTCTGGAGCAAAGGGGGCAGTGTGAGAAGCCCCAGAGCAAACAATGTCTGGTATATCTGCAAGGCTTGGGGTGTGGTACAAGGGTGGCTGGAGCCATGCATAGCCCATAAGGCTGGGGTGCCTGGAACCCCACTATAGAAGCAAGGTGGTCATGGTGCTCTAGCTACCCCACAAGAGGATGGGAAGGCAACCTCCCTCTTTATTTATAAGATCAAAATGTGGCAGGTGGGAACAAGGGTGCTTTAATGCAAACTTGGCATGGTAGGGTGTGCTAGGGGAGATCATGGCTGCCCCTAGGACCCTGTGCCATGACCATCCAGCTTGGGGTTTTGAGATCACTGGCAAAATGAAGCAGGGCTTGTCATAGGGTTTCCCTTACTCAAGTGAGTATTCTCACTGAAATCTGTGAGGCTGCTTACAAATGTGGAACCCCCCTCCTGCAAAATGGTGTTTTACTTTAAATGTGGCATGCCACTGTACCACACAGTGCATGCTCAAAAGAGGCATCACATTAGTTGGACCTGACTTGCCCAATGCCTGTATAGATCAAGGGCTTCTGCAGGGCTTTTTGGCACTTTTATCTAATAGCTGACTGAATTCAATCCTCTATCGGATCAAAGTGCCAAAAAGCCCTGCTGAAGGACCCAATCTATACAGACACTCTGAAGCTGGGTTGAGCTAACAAGTTGCTGCTTCTGGTGAAGCAGTATTTTTTGCAGGGCAGGGTGGGGTTCACTCTATTAGTGTCTTGAGAAACTACTTATGAGTCTTATGCATTGGGGTTGGCAAAGTGGAGGAGCATTGATTTGTCCAACACTGAGGCAGGTTCTCCTCTGCCCTGAGGAGAAAAAAGGTCATGTTTCTTCACTGCTACCAATGGCAGTCTCCTTCTGATGCTCTTGGTCCCCCAGGCTCACTTTCATAATATGACATTCTGGTAAGGGTCCTGTTTCCTCTCTGACTGAAGTCAATGGCTAGGTTTCAGTGGAAAAATGAGGCCTGGCTCCAAGATGATGGATAAAGAGCTACTCTTTTTAATAAATCTATCCCTGTACTGAAGGCAGAACTGGGGAGCACAAAAGGAAGCCAGAAAATGCCCTCTGGCACTTGCTAAGGGGTAAAACAGTCTCTGTTATAAATTAGTTAGCTCAGGGCTACATAGTTCCTGCTCCCCACAGGTGTTACACTATATGGGAAGCAGAAAGTAACCATGTGCTCTGGCCAAACTGTCCTGGCACCATCCTTTCCCTTTTTCTCACTTCCCATGCTCTTTCTGCCCCAAACATGCCCTGTGCTAACAATGGAAGCAGGATCAGACTTGGAGTTGCTCCAACAGCTGGTGGAGACCCCTTATGTTATGCGACTAGTCCACAGAAACCATTTCCAGCTTCTTCACACCATGGAAATAGTGCCTATAAATGAAAAGGGAGAATGACTGTTCCCTTTTATACTCCTTGCAGGAGCTGTGGATCAGCCTATGCTATAGTTTCCTTTCATGGCTTAGGGATAATATTTTTTTCTGTGTTCTGCTGGTATCTGCCTTCTGGTACATTGATAGCATGATGGAAGTATTTTATTTTCAGCTCTATATTTGAACATAACTCAGGTGCAAAGGCTATACCTTAAACCTTTCTCTTAAGATGTAATCCAAAGCCCCCTCAAATTAATGACAGTCTTTCCATTTACTTTATGGTCCTGATTCAAAGCTGAATGAAGAACACATTTTAGTCTGATCTGTGAAAGTCTGCCTTGCTTGAGAACAGCTGATCACCACATTATGGCTTCCTTTTGCAGTGCAGGCAAAAATGAAGGAATGCATATTTGGAAGATGACAGAGATCCCTGTCTTGTGTTGAAGGCAGAACCATATGGAAAGAATTCTTTCTTCACCGCTTTAAACTAGATTTTTTTTTTTTTTTAACATCAGTGGTAAATGCTCAATCAGTTCTGAGCATTGTAGGTTGCACACATCCACATAAAATAATTTGAAGTTAGTTCAACTGACTTTAGAAGAGTACATGGAAACAAGAACTCGCGGATGCTTTAGCAATGCTAGAAAACATCTGTTTGAATGGGGTGCAGAGGGAGAAACAGATTTAAATTGTAACACTGACATCTTTTATCCCTTGAGAGGGGTGATCTTTTCAAACTGCAGATTATGCAGATAATCTAAACTTCTCTTTAGCAAGAACTACAGTGACTCTAAAAGACTGCAACAACGTGATGGGGGTGTATCAATCCTGTTCTGGCAGAAAAGAGGTTAAGAGGAACCAGGATGCTAATTTAACCCTCAGCTTCCCTTGGACACGGACAAGTAATTAAGCTAACAGGCACACCTAATGGGGTCTGATCTTTCTTCTAAGCCTCATTCTGAAGGCAAGTTCACTGATGCAGGAGAGTCTGGAATAGAGGTAATGAATATTTAAGAACATCCCCAAGCAAAGAGTTGTGTGTGTTACTATCCTGAACAAAGAATGCATTGTTGGGAGGGACCAGGACCTGACGTGTGGGGTGAGTGGAGGCCATTTAGTTTTTTGCTTCTTTGTTTTTTTTACTGAGTGGAGTTTGGAGAGTTGGGGAGAAGCTCTGGACCTCTTTCAGTTTTTCCTTTTAGATGAGCTAGAGAGGAAATCTGTTGGGAAAGACCACTTGGTATTAAGACTCAGTATTGTTTGAGACCATTTTTGGAAGCTTAGGAGCCCAGAAACCTTGGAAGAGGTGGAATGAAATGTGACCTGATTTGAGGCCAAATCACAGAAAGAAAGGCCAAGCTATTAACTCAAATGTTTGTGACTGCGATATCGGACCTAAGCCTAAGGGGGGTGTGCAGTGAGATGAGTCTCCCTTCTTCAAGTAGGTTTGTAGCAGGCTCCTGGGCTCTTGTTCCTTGTCTTGGTGCACCAACTCTTGTAGATGCTTTCTGAACGTTCTTGTTGTGCTATAGCATTGCCCTTTATGCTAGTATAAAAGAGATTGTGGTTTAATATTTTTGCTGCTTTTTTTTTTTTGCATCCATGAGGTTAGATTTGCTGTTGTCTTGTGATTTACCTTAGTGCCAAACAGATGTAAAATGTTCTCAAATTGGAATGGCTTTGAGTTGAACCCACTTTCTGCTGGTCTAAATGATCAAGAGTGATAAAAATTAGTGGATTGGGCCTGTGCTACCTTTGCTTAATCACATTAATGATGAAAAAATACACCCGTATCTCTAATTGTAAGGATTTACCACTTTGAAATGTTCACTCTTAACCTGATCCAGCAGCTTCTCAAGCAAAATTATCATGGGCCCCAGTGGGGAAAAACAATCCTTCTGGAGCATTGACAAAGCGTGTCTCAGAGCAGCAAGTTCTGCACTTGAATAAAAATCTACAGCACCAGCCCTTTTCCACTAGCTAATACACGTAGGCAACTGCTTAATATGGGGTTTGGTGCTGTTATTAGTGCTATTAAGAAATTCACCCTTGTTTTCGGGCGGTAATGGTCCAAGGCATACTAAAGGGAATGGGAGCTTCTGCTGTCTTCACTGGAAATTGGACTGTGCCCACAAAGCCTATTGTTTGGTCTTGTGGTGAACATAGGGATGATTGAAGGAAGCTGTACCTTTTGTGCATGGAGCAAAAGCATGCCCCTTAACCTGGATGATTTTCCTTACCATGTTATAGCAACTTTAAGGAAGCTAATTTTAGATGCTGATTGCTTGCTGATGCCCCTTTATGTAATGGCAAAAGGAAGTATCCTTTTCCTTGCATTTGTCCATCATTATATGGACTGGGGGAAAGGAATTGCAGTTGCATTGATTTGAAGATGTAAGCCAATTCTAGCACCAAATGATTATGAAAAGAAAACATCAGGGCTTAAATGCTGTGAATACTTTGGGCAGCAAGAACTGACTGGCTATTGTGCGGCATGTAGTCTGTCTGGAAAATCTTGCCCAACACTTTTTAAAAAAATGCAGTGTTAGGGCAAGTCTAAACTACTGAAATCTGTTTGGAGAGAATAGAACAGCACTAGGCAAATACAGCGACGTACACAGAGAGACAGTTTGGCACATTCCAGCACTGAGTGATTAAAATGAGACCGATTGCTACTTCTTTAGTAGCACCTAAGAATTCAAAACAAATTCAGAACCCCCTTGTGCTGGGACCTGTATACACACAGGCAAAGAGACTGTCCCCTTCTTAGGAGCCCAGAGTGTTGGGCACAAATGACTGGAAGGATATATCTACACTGTGTCCCTAATATGTCCTGACAGGAGCATCCACAACTACATCTCATCTCTCTGGTCTACCTTGCTGTGCTCCAGGCACCCAAATGGGCAGGCATATGTGCTCTGGGAACATCCCCCTGTGGTCACACTCAAGACTTTGACCTTCAGTAAGTAAGCACTTACTGAAGTTTGGGTGGCATAGGTGATACTCAAGGGCAGCACCTGCCAGGATGTATTTGGAGGCAATGTAGGCAACTATCCAGTTGGCCCTCCTAGGTAGCCAAACCCAGTTTCTTGCTATTAGAGACAATCATAGCATAAAATTCCACCCATGAAATGTCTGGGAGCCTATTGGGATAACCCTATCATAATATACAAGATGATACTAAGTGTGGGAGGACAGCAAAAAGATGAGAGGACTCCCTGGGACCTGTCAGTGTTTGGATGAACCAAGAATAGACTCCTGGTCTCCTGATTCCCCAATATACTACCCTACTACCATGCTACCTCACTCAGTAGAGAAAAGTCAGCCAACTGGAAGACAGTGTCAGCCGTCTGATAGAAATAATTTATAATAGAAAGATTATTTTGCATTTTTTTATTTCATGTTTTTAGAGCTGTCTTTTTTCCCTTGTCTTGGGTTTGGTTTACTTGTGTAAAGCAAAGAGACTAGCAAAGAGAACTGCTTTTAAAACCAATGAAAATTGTAATTCTAAGGACACAAAATGGAGGACAAGTTTTAGGGAGTCAATATACTGATCATTTTTGATACAATTTGATTTGTCTAAAGTGATGGCTGTGCCCATCCCATGGATGGGACAGCTTGTCTCTGGTACTCTACCCTAAATTAATACAGAGGTAAAGTTCTATGCTGAAGAGAGGAAGGGTAGGATTGGAGAAATGCAAGGAAATAACAAGAAGGTGTAAGGTGAAATAGACTCCTGTTTTATTTCATTCTCTCTTGTAATATCTTGGTAAGTTTGTGTATTACAATTTGTACTAGGAGAAGAACAATAGTTCAGAGGTTAAAGGCACTAGACTAGAACTGGGCGGATAAGAGCTCAGTTCCCTGCTTTACCCAGAGGGTCTTTGTGTCACCTTGGGCAAATCACTAGTTTCTATGTACTTCAGCTTTCCCCTCTATAGGACAAGAGTCGCAGCACTGTACTACCTAACTGGGATGCTGTGAGAATTAATGTTAACATTTGTGAAGGGCCAGACATCTTCCTCGCACAGCTAAATATATCCTCTGAACTTGATTTAAAATAGGTATGGCCAACTTCCATAACATCCCACAGGTGGCATGGCATGGGCAGCCGGTGTGTGCAGCATAAGCAGATTAGGGAGGGAGCAGGGAACTACAACACATAGGCTAAGTACAGACAGTTTAAAAGTCCGAGGCTGAATTGATTCAATCTTCACAGGTTACTTTAAATTGCATAGGTTGAACTGATAAGCAAGTAAACAGACATTCACTTTGGATTCTGGAAATGCAGCCACATCTTGCAGTGGCCCAGGCCAGAAGCCTGGAGTGGGGTGCTAGAGCATGCCTCTCTGCTTGGCTGGAGCCAAAAGCTTAAGCCAAGGCTAGCTTGCCCACTCTCTGAGGTGTGGGATTTATGGTGGAGGTGCAAAGCATTCTGGGATGCTTGGGGGATCATGAGTTAACTTGAATCTGGAGGGGATCTGGGACAGGAGTTCAATTAACTGATTTAACCTAAATCAGTTAAGTTTGATACTACATCCGTGCAGGTTTATCTTAAACCAGTCTGGGCCACTTCGAAAGCAGTTTATGCTGAGCTGCTGTTGTGTTACAGATTTGAACCAGTTTCCAATCACTAATACAAAGAACGTGGCAGCATATTGTGCAGGAAGCACAGGGTAGTGAATTGGGAAGGGGATTGGAGTGGCAACTGGGGGAAGTGTATGGCTTACCCTATGGCATGTCTGCCCAAAATCATAGCCCCCACTGGTTCTAAAATTTCCACCCTGAAGAAGATACTGGTAAAACATGTGAAAGGGAACCAGATACTTTCAGAACCCTGAGTTTTTTCTCTTTATATTTACCTCCCCAGATAGTATGCCATAATCTTCTCACTAGTTCCTCTGCGTTTTAGAGCAAGAATACACACCTAAGAATCTTCTGACACTTTATGGCATAAAAGTATCCATTCAATTTATTTTGGCTGGAGGGCTGCTTAATGAGTTTTGGTGAGCTGTCAAGGGTTGCATGGGTAGCCCCACCCCTAGGCAGGTGCCCCACCCCTGGTCACCATTTTGGGATCAGATGTCCCACCCCTAACCCTTGACCTTTGCCGCTGGAAATCCCTCCCCTTATCCTAGACATACTCCTTTTGGGGAGGTTGCCATCTTGAAACTGGGGGGAAAAAAACAAATTGTATACCAAGAAAAGTTAAACATCTATTATAACTTACCTTAATTTTAAGTAAAAAAAAAAAAAAAAAATACATATTTTGGCCTGACTTATGTGTGTTTATGTAGTGTATATAGAGGCAATTGTATTTTGAGTTATTTTGCAATCTTACCCCACAGCCACAAACTAGACAAAAGTATGTACTTGGGGTGGGGGGTTTGGGAAGGTGTAGGTTTGGTGGGAGGTGGGCATGTGTATGGGGGCTGTGGGAGGGGGCAGATGTGTGTGTGTGTTGTGGGTGGTGGGTCCTCACAGACCCCAGGGTGTGCAAGTCCCTGTATCTGCATTTGGGACCAGCACCACTTGGCCCTATAGCATGCAGCTCCCTGTGCTCCCACTCCAGTCCTCAGCCACAGGTGGCAGTAGCATGCAGGGCCAGCCCCATCTGGCCCAATAACGGTCCTGCCCAAATCCCTGACCACATGTGATGGCAGGGTGCAGTGCCAGTCCCACAAAGCCCCATAGCTGTGGCTCCCTGCACTCCAGCCTGAGTCTCCAGGTGAACACAGACTGGCCCTGCACAGTGCCACCCACCTAGCCCCATGGCATGCCGCTCCTGCAGTGTGCAGGGCAAGCCCAGCCCAGCCCAACTCAGCTCCGTACTGCATGGCTCCCTGTGCTCCTGCCCTCTTTCCTTCAGTGGAAGTCCCTGACCCTGACCTGCATTTCCGGTCTTGCAGGCAGGGAGGCTTGAAACAGGTGTGGGGTGGCCAGGCAAAAGCTGAGGCTTCTCACCTCTAGTGCCCCCTGGATTGGGGCTGGGGCCAGTAAGACCAGGCTGGAGTAGGGGGGGGGGGGTGAGGGGTTGCTTAGCAACCAGAGCTGCACCTCCTGCATGGAGGGGCAGCAAAGGCCAGGGCTTCCAGAGGGCTTATGGAGGAGGCCTGTGGGCTGGATGGAATTGCCTGGTGGGCCGGATCTGGCCTGTGGGCTGTATTTTGCTCACTCCTGATCTAGTCTGTTTGCCTGCCTAACAAAGCAGAACATTTCCTTGGATGGTTATTCTGATTGAGCTAGCTCAGACTACTTGAGGAAGAAACCAGTATGCAATTCTGGCCTTGACTTCCATGGAAAAATTCACATGGGCCCAGGATTTTATCTCTAGTCTTGATTTTAAAGACCTCAGAGAATCCATCATATCCCTGGGTAAGATGTTCCTGTAGCTAGTAATCATTATTACTATGATTACTAATGATACTATGATTACTATGATTAAAAAAAATAATAACAATACACACCCAGTCGGATTTGTCTATCTTCAGCTGCCGACCACAGGAACTAGCAGTGACTGTCTGCTAGGATAAGGAGCTATTGACTTCTGAGGACCATCTTCCCAATTAGGTTCTTAGAGAAGGTGATCAAATTGCTTAGTATTCTTTTGGATAGATTAGCTTGGGCTTCAAGCTGACAGTTTCTTTTATTTTTCCAGACCTCAAATCATTTGTGTAGGGTTTTTTTTTTTTTCCCTTCTGAACATCTTCCAGTTTGGTACCATTTTTTAAAGTCTGGACACTCACACTGGAGAGTATCACTACTAATGTGACAACACCTCTGCTTCCACTCATGGTATAAAGTTACTCAGTCTGTTTGGTGACTAACACTATGGAGTCCAGCTTTAGGTAAGGCCTTTATTACTGTAATGATAATACATGACATAGCAATGGTTTAGACATATTTTGAGGAGTTAGCATTACTTATTGGGATCCAGTGCTGACAAGTTTGGTCTCTACTGGATCCATTTTGTTGACTGAATTTTTTTGTGGGAAAAAACATGCAGCTGAAATATGAGGGGAGGGAGGAGAGAGAAGTCTCATGTAGAAACAAGCAGAGGTCTGCTCTGTTTTTAGGCCTGTGTGGTCCATATCACTCATCTTCTCTTAGCTGAGTTGTACTAAGCTATAAACTTAGGAGTAATATGTCAGATAAATGCTGACTCCTTGCTGCTGGCATGTGTTCAGCTCCCTTTGAAACCCAGTGTACAAATTGCTTCCTTTGTTCATTCTCTGATCCCCACATAATCTGGCAGTTTTATTTGCCTTTAGGAAATATGAACAGTAAGTGACCAAGTACTTCCTAGAGAGATTTTGACCTATTGGCTTTGAAAAAGAGAAACAAAGACGTTATAAACCTGTTGAAGAAATGGGATTTTTTCACTTTCGAATGAAGGATCTGTGTTAAATATAGCATGCCAAATTCCTGAATTCAAGTGAATTTCTATGGAAGCTGAAATGAGTCATAATAGTTGCAAGTTAAAAATAAAAATAAAGAGTATACCTCCACCCTTTTTTATGGTATTTGTCTTGGTGGTCAGTTGCTCTCTCCCTAGATCAATCCAGGAAGAAATTATGTTTTAGGATGCTTAATGTCTTACAGTGCCTTGATCTTCTCTTTCTTACAAGAAAATTGCTCCTGACCTATATCAGTTGCTGATTGGTATACTCTATCCCACTGTTTCCCAAACTTTTGATACCTGAGGCACACTTCTAATCCGGGGTGGCGGGGGGGGGAGATTGGTGGCATGCTTTTCTGAATTTTGTGGCACCTGAGTTGAAAAACTCTGAGATATGGAGGGGGGTCTTGAGGCTAAAAATATTGAGAAACACTGATCTACTTGGTCAGGCATGGTTTTTTGGGTAGATGTGATTTCTTTTATTACACCAACTGAATAGTTGGTGGGGGAGGGGGAGTTCTTTGCAAGCTTTTGGATGCAATCACCTTTCTTCAGGCCTAGGGAGTCTGTCTGGTGTCGCCTAAGAGAGCTGGGGGCAGGACCTCACTCTGCCCCTCCCTACCTCTAGTCTGTCACTCCAGAGGGCAAGGGTGGTCCCTGTTGCTGAGTTGGCACCTGCAGGGTCTCACACATCGGTGACTACTCCTGTAGCCCTTCCTTCCACCTATTTAAATTGGTCTAATAAAAGGGATCAGATTCACCCAAAGAAGCTTGTAAACCAAATTGCAACTTCATTTTAATAACTGCAATGGGTTTTATTTTCAGTCTTCTCTGTAGTCATGTTGTGTGTCAGCTACTTTTTACAAGTCCTTAGTCCAAGCAAGGCAAATATATTGTTCATTAAGTGGTCTGGCTCAACCACATCTTTGCCTGAAGCTTAGAAAAGCTCTAAATACAGTAATGCTTTTCATGTTTCCTTGCTAATCTAGATTAATGAAAGAAAGTTCCGGTGACTGAGTTAGAGCTGCTATAGTAAGTGTGTATCACATGGAATAGGAAGTGCTTATTAAGGCATAGTTCATCATCTGAGAGAAGAATTTGTCATTTGTCATGTGCCCTCACTTTCAGAGTGTGGGTGTCAAAGTTTTTCAGCAAGATCCTCAATTCATATAGAGTGGCATCTTGCTGTTGAAATGCTTGGAGTTGCACCAATTTTCCCCAGTTGTGGGTGTGGTTTTTATGTAACCCAGGAATGCCCAAGGGTGTGCCCATCCTTAACCAGAAGGGATAGATGAGGCAGGCAGCAGTGCTGAGAGGGACACTGGTGATTTGAGTGTGGGTCCCTCTTTCCTCTGTAGAGTCAATCCAGTGCCAATGCTCTTAACTATTTACACCTCATTGAATTATAATATACATATTTCTTATTTAATTTAAGATATTGCTAAGCATATTTTTGGCAAGTTTTCTTTTGTTGTCTATTAGAATTGGGTAACAAAAGACAACTTTCCAAAAATATGCTTAGCAATATCTTTTAACAACACCAGAGGTATACAAATAAATATTTACAATACGGTAAGCCAAAAACCCATTGTACCAAACTAACCCAATTCCATAACATTTTGTACAACATATTCATAATTATGATAACAATTATACAAAATATGAAGTGCTGTTTTACATGATATAAAGGCGTTTACCCCAGGATCCCACCTAGCAAGGGGCGTTTCCCCTTCTATGGGTCCAACTTGGAGGGAAACTTCCACCTGGGGCTTCCCTCGCGGTGGGGGGTTGCCCTATGGCAGGAATGCCTCCCCTGTGGGACCCGACTCCGCCACCAACTTACAGTTTCCTTTGAGAAGCCGTCAACCAGGTCCTCAGAGCCCTTCGCTCAGTCAGAGATCTCGCCAGCATTGTCTGCATCACTCCAAGACTTCCCCTCCTGGCCCTATACCCTGCTTTGGGCACTGAGGGTTATTTCAGCTCCAGTGTTGTTGGAAGGCGGGATCTAGCCACTGCTGGATGGGTTTATCTAGCCTTATGCCTAGGCCTCCCCTTTCTCAAGCCCTGCTCTAGGCTCCAGGGCTCTCTTAGCTTCTTGACTGGGCTGGGCTGCACTGCAGGGCTCCAGTTATTTGGCTTATGCCAGGGCTAACCTGAGCAGCCTCGAGCTACTCCCAGGGCCGGCTCTCTATGTGCCAGTCTGCACACTGCTTCGTCCATCCCTCTGCTGAGGATGCAGGCTCAGGCTGCCTTGACACAGCTCCCAGAGCCTGAGCCTCGTGTGCTGGCCTGCAGACTGCTGGGGCAAAGAAGGAACCCATGGAGGCTTCTCCTGCCTGGACCTGCAAAGCACAGCCTTCAATCAGTCCAGGGACTCCTCCCCCCCCCCGAATAGGGGCAGGGCAAGCCCCTCCCAGCTGTTATCTAATTGGTAGAAATGTTCCACCAATCCAAAATGTCCTTCTCCAAGCCGGGCTTGCTGGGAAAAGTGGTGAGCCCACCACAGTTACTTCAGATGGTCTAGATTGGTGACTTAAGCTTCAGGACTGATGCTGCAGTTCATAAAAGAAAGGAAATGAAAACAGAAGACAGCAAATGCAATGGTTTTTACTTTTTGAGCAGACTGTAGTTGGGCCATAAATAACGTTGTACCTGTACCTACTTCTTTTGTTCTTTGTTTTTGTTCAGACATTGTTTTTAAGTCTGAGCTGTTTGGTATAGTAACCTCAAAGGCCGCATCCAGATGAGTGTGGCTGTGTGGTGCTGCAGACACATCTGCAGCACCACATATTGCACATTCAGTCATTCTCTGTGCTGCAGGGAGCAGCGTGGGTGGGGTTTGGATCCCTGAATATCCAGGAGTCAAAAGGAGGGGAAGTGGAGCAGCACATGCTGGGGCAACATGCTCCACTCAAAACCAAAGCTAGGCTGGATAGAGCTGTGCTCTGGCTGCCGTCCACACTGCTCAGCAGAACTGCTGCTGCTGCAGCCTTGGGAGGCCCCTAGGACTCCAGGTAAGGCCACTGGGGCCAGCCCAGTGCTGGTCTCAGCCTCCCCTGCCCCACCCAGGTTAACCTGCCATGCGTGTTACAGGGCATGTGGCACAGGCATTCACTGGGGACAACTAGTGGCTGCACAAGGTGTGTTGCTAGTAGTTGTCCTCAGGGAACCAAACTTCTACGCATGTGTGGATGCAGTCAAAAAGATTGCTTTTATGAGACTTTCCACTCTTGTGGTTGCCAACATAATTTGTCTACTTGGCTATAACTGGAATAAGAACTTAAAAAAACCCACCTTGGAAGATAGACAAAGGAGCTTACAATTTATACAGGCTTCATTTTGAATTTAGTGGCACTCCATTCTGTTTTTTCTCAGGCACACCACTACACAGGGAATGGGGAAGAGGGAGTTGGTGGAAGTGGTTTAGTGCTGTCACGCTAACTCTTTGCTAATCTAAAATGTAGTTCTTTCTATGGAAAACCCATTGGTCTGGATTTATGACCCAGTGAAGTACTGTATAGTTGCCCACAAAGGTTCTTTCATGAGGGAACATCTACCCCATACAGCAGTGTTCAATGGTTTTTATATTGTCAAAAGAGATGGTTTTAACTAAGCCATTTTTTTCTCTACTCTAAGGTGGGCCACCTCATTCCAGTAAAATAACAATTCAAACTCATCCAAAATAGGAAATAAAAATAACTTCCTTTGTGGAGGGATTCTGCTTTCCTACCTTGTGCAGCACAAAGAATATACCTATGCTTGGCAATTATATGGCAACTGATAAGGGTAGCCCAGGGCAAAATTCTCTTAATATAGTTTAAATGTGTCCTCCACCATCCACACCCTCATGGCACTTGTTGGATTTATGCATGGTCAAAAGCTGTAATGTACTGAGATGTAGGTTATTCTTATGATGTTTCTGGCTTACCCCAAACCACAAAGTTATGGTAATCCCACAAGAACAATCCCACCCCTCCCTTTTCTGTCATTGTAATGCACTTTCTAGACCCAGGATCACCAGTTGCTCATCCTAGAAATTCAAGATGTGTTTATAGTTACTATCACTGAATCTGGGTGTTGGCCAAACAATTGACTATATTGGTCTTCTTTCTGAGCGTACCTTCAGAAAGAGGGTAGTAGTTCTGGTTCAACTAATTCTAGTTCAGCACTGCAATTTGAGTTGTCCTTGGTCTAGAGAGTGTGTAGCAAGGCCAAGAAATTTCCACCCTGCTTCTTCCCTTCCCCAATAGAAACCACAGAATGTCACCAGAAATAAAGATCAATTGAAATACCCCAATTAATTCTTACTGCCTGGAACTGCAAAATATTTCCAAGTGTAGTTATAGTGGGAATGAAAGTAGAGTTGAGTACTTCAAGGTGTGTAATTTATTTCGCACGAACTCACTTGTTCCTGTTAATCTATGTGATTTTTTTTTTTGCTTGGAATTACTATTTATTATATAACCACATTACCTAGCATAGTTGGATTCTGACCAGACACTACTATAAAACAAATGTTTAGTAATAATAAACAATGTTATAAATATAGTATTATTCACTAAAGACACTTCCTGCACAACTGCAGTGAGGAGTTACCACTTGAAAGTCCAAGACATTAACCGCCCCCCCCCCTACACACACTTTCCTTGTATGGAGAATTATGCTAGGGAATCAGCTTTCCATCTAATGTCGCTATTCACACACTCCCCTAAACCACAAGGAGGAAATTGTTTTGATATCTAGGAATCTTTCCCTCTTTTCCACTGTGTTCTGTCAATATTGGGGTACAGTGACTGCAGTTCTGGGGTATAGTGACCTCCTTCTATATAGCCAGAATCATGATTTTGGACTTTGGCCACTGGCTCAAGTCAAGATCAAGGGAATTGCTGTTGACTGGAAGTGATGCTATGCCAGCTTGATGAGCCATTTGGTGGGTGGAATTCTGACCAGCCAGAATTAAAACTACTAAAAATCATTTCCTGCAGTTCCTTCCTGTTGTGATCTTTGGACTGGGAGATCTTGGATATACCCTCTTTCTTCTTCAGCTGAGGGAGGAATTCTTGTTCACCAAAAGACAAGACCAGCAGTGAGGGCACGTGTTATGGATTTGGGGACCTACATTCAGGTTCCGCTCTGACTTTGTTCACCTCAAGGCTCAATTTGCTGTTATACCTATTCTTTCTGACTTAAAAAAGGCTTTGGTTAATTGTTTCTTACTAGAGTAGGAATAGGAACAATAACAAAGCTTCTTCCTTGTGATTTAAAATAAACAGTAGATTAACTATTGCCTATGTATGCAGTTTTACTAAGAAGTGAAAATTAATGAGCAAGTTGCAAACTCATCCAGGCTGAAGAGAAGAATAGGTTCAGAAACAAAACCCAAAATAGGATTACAATAGATAAAAAGGCTATAGGATCTCAGGTCAGGAGCTTGTATAATGAAGCATTTTGCAATGAAGTGGTCGTATTACAGTCTTTAAAATACACTTGGAATTGAAACAGCATTTTATAACAATTTAGAATGACAGAGCCTTTCCTTATGCTGTTTCCAAGGTATAGTAACTTAAGGAGCCAGCTTCCAAATAAAATCATTAAAGTCAAAGTGGGTGAAAGTGTTAGTGAAATGTACAATGTAATTCTGAACAGGATCTCCCTTTTAAAGAACAAAATAATAAACAGGGTCCACCTGTTGCTAGATTAGCTACAAAATAATGATTCACTTACTATAATCCAAAACAGCTGAGTGATAACTCTTTAATTAAATCCATTAGCTGGTTTTTCCCTCAACTAAGAGAGAAAATATTTTTATATCATTGCTTACTTTATACTTAGATGCAGATGGTCATCTGAAGCATTTCTGTAGTAAATTGCAGCTTGTTCATACCTCCTTGTTGTACATCGCACAGCCATTAGTCTTCCTTTTCTAGCATGTTTACCAGATGCCTTCATAAAAGTGCTGAAGGGTTGGCATGCCTCCCAGCAGGGCTAGCTATCAAGTCGGCATTCTTTCTCCATGCTAAAAAGTTCTGTATTGTTTGACTTAGCCAATAAGCAGCATAAGGCAAACTCTGTGGATGAATCTCATATCCCTTCACTACATAATCCTTGCAAATGTATTATTTGAGGTCCACTAAAGTACAATGATTTTTTTTCTGGCATTCCACTTTGAAAAATCCCATCTCAGTTGGCAATGGAAAGGGATATCATAACTGTGAAAGGTCTTGGAAAAAAGTTTTTGCAGAGTAGCAGAGAATGGGAATTTGAGCCTCTGATACTGGAGGCCACCATCTAGTAATTGATGGCTTAGCAAGTGGTCCATGTCTGTGGTAGTAGACTACCCTTGAGGGGGGTGGGGCTTGGTTACTTGCATCCCCCATGAGTTTATTGAAGCTTGCTGCTGTCATTTAGGAAAATGCTTACTACTGGAAATGTGATACTTATTATAAAACATGATACAAGTTTTTCTTTAACACAAATTTTCATGGAAATCTATTTCTTCAGCCTATCTAATGGAGCTATGCTTTACTTCAGGACTGAAGGATTCTGTGGCAGGATCTTAAAGATGCCCAATTTCTATTTATTTCCATAAGGCAAGACTTTTTGTACCAACTGCATGGTTGGGGTGGACTTAAATGAGCTTTTGGGTATCACAGGTATAGAAGAGCTAAATAGGTGGAACAAGGGCTTGTGTCAAATTTCATATGTAAATAAAAACAGGATATAAAAACTATTAGATAGACAGTAGATTAGATAATAGTAGAAGAGCAGGATTATTCAGAAGTCTGTGTAGATACTATTATCAGGTAGATTATAATGGACCATAAAGTCTCTGTCTGTGTTAGGTCCCTGTTTTTTAGTTTCCAATAGATTAATGAATTCTTGGGCCCAGGTTAATCTTTTGACTGTGTTTGTATAAATTTTTCTTTGGGCAGGAGAACTGAGCAGTCAGACACAGAGTGATTACTCTGTGAAAAGTGTTCTTCTAACTGTTCTAGTATCTCTGTCTTGTATCTTTTTTTTTTCAGTGATCATTCATTCTGGTGTATGGCTCTTGTCTGGTTTTACCTGCAGTTTCCACAAGAACATTTGGACTGGATGAGGTATACCACATTCTGGGATAGACATGCATATGATCCATGGACTCTGATTTTATTGTGGGGAATATTTGTTATGGCAGTAAAGATAAGTTGCCAGGTCTTCCATGCATTAAGGCAAGACTGGGTTCCATGAGATGCTTTTCATCAATAGGAATTCTGCTATCTGATTAAATTTTCCATGGTAGTTAGCTATATAAATAGGATTTAGACTTGTAAGGCCAAGATGTTTTAAAGGTATTTATCATTCAATGGATGCTTACTTGTTAGGACTGCCTGTCACTGCAGCTCTTTCATCTATTCAATTTGAGACTGAGCGCACAGGATCTTCCGTGAGTCAAACTTCCTAGCATGGCTTACTTATCCATTGCAGCCTGAAGGCCTATACTTTGTCATTTATCATAAGCCGAAACAGCCCTTAAACCATAAGTTGCAAGGAGTCATAAAGCTATGCCCCAGGTGGATTCAGGCTATTCAGCTCCCTCTATACAACTGTAACTTGGAGGGATTGATGATCATATGGCATTTTGCTGAGATGCCTGCCTCCCCCACCCCCGCTCCATCAACTTAAAGCCATTATTATTTTAAGCTTGAATGTTTTTTCCTCCACTGAGATCTTGTTACTAGTCTAAGTTCAAAGCTGGATATTTATTTTCATTATTTACTAGTAATGGTGAGTCACATTGGGCTGCAGTTTCCTGCAGAGTTTTCTCTTCCAAAAAAGTGCTGGTTGAAATTCTTTCATCAAATATTCAGTTTGAGTGATGCTTTCCATTGGGGTGGGGGGTGGAGGGAAGGTTGGTCTTAAAGCTTGGTTTTGGCTTTTGAAAACTGAACACTTCATTTTGGAAACTAAATGTTTTTGCTAAGGAAGAGGGGATTGAAAAAGGGAATGAACTTCATTTTTATTCTTCAAGCTGATGCTGCCTTTCTTACAACTTCATTCAGAACTTCTCAAGAAATTCTAGTGGGGGAAGAAATCTGTTGAAAATGCTTCTCTTGACTGGTTCTTTTCTTAAGAACATTACCTCTAGCGGTCACATCTGAAATAATGAAACTAAGGCCTCAGTGTAGACTTGGATTCAAAGAGAAGAGAAGTGCGGAACATCATTAGTTAGAAACTTGACTGAAAAGGACTGTTCCAAAACAGGACTTTTTTGTTCTTGTCATAGGGGTTGAGAGAAGGACAAGTTCCTCAAGAAACACTAAGCTTAACCCTGCCAAAATTATGCTTATGACCCTAAACAAAGCTTTTTGGTTTCCAGTTTGGCCTGGAGCTGTTATTGAACATGTCTTCTTCTTCATGCTATGCTTTCTCGGACTGCTTAGCCAAATCCTCAATGTGTTCTTTTGAAGAAAAACTTCTTAGCCTCCTAATTACTTGTTCTCCTAAGATTGCTTTTAACGAAGAAAGTGAACTTGGTGCTTAATCAGAAAATACCTTTAGCAAAAGTCATGTGAGAAGATACCAAGATGATGCGAGTGTCCTGGGGAGGGTGTGGGGAGGGGGACGAATGAAGGGAGGAGAGGAGAGGAAACAGTATAATAAATGGTTACAATCATTGGTGCACAACTCCAATTTGATTTTCAGTGTAATTCTTCAGAAGCATGTTACAGTTGCCCAAACTGTATCCAAGGGAATTTTATCATTGAGTGTCATACTAGGAAAATGGTGAGCTCTTTGAACCCCTCTCCCCCACACTCTTTGTTGCTGTATGCTACTTTTCACTTTCCTGTGACTCGCTAGTAAGTATGCAAATATCTCTTCACTTAACATTGTCCTTTTATCCCCTTTACTTGCACGTGTTTTGTCTAATGGTATTTTTTCTCTGGCAGCCTCTCATACCTAGATATTCACACTTTATAGGTTTATCACTATACTAGGAAAAAATGTCATTATTAGGTCTGTGCGAGTAGGCAGGTATTCAATCCAGCCACTTCAGATTTCGGTGATCCAATCCAGAGCTCTGGATCAGTTTGCTGCTTAGATCCAGCGGAACAGCTCCGAAGTTTCGGAGCCACCTCTGAGATCCAGCCATAGGGTATAATGGGAGAAAAATGAAATATTTATAACTTTGTTGTTTTTCTGTGATTTAGGTGAAACCTGCAGGGATGGTAGCCCCTGGTGAGGCCACAAAGCTTGCAAGGTTTTAAGAAGATAGGTGAAGGGGTTTGGGGGGAACTGCACCCCAAATCGTTGAAAGCAAATCTCATGTCACATGTATGTGTTACACTCCAGGAGGGTGAAAACTGCAGGGGTGATACCTTCTCCTGAGGCCATGAAGAATGCCAAGTTTCAAGAAGATCAGTGCAGGAGTTTGGGGGGAATTGCACCTCAAGCTGCTGACAGGCAAAAGTTGTGACATAGATGACCCTGTGTGTGTTAAGTCACAGGGGGCTGAAAACTCCAGGGGAGGTGGCCACTGCTGAGGCCACAAAGCCTGCCAGTTGTGTGTCTTGCTGGGGGAGTCTGGCTTCTGGGGCCCTGCACCTCTGGCTGCTAACAGGCAAAACTTGTGGTGTGTGTGTGGTGTTCTTTAGCTTCTATGAATCCCTGTCTATAGACTGCAATGTGTATTTTTTTACAAGATATACATACCCAGCGTCCATCTTTTTTTATAGAAAATTACTGCAATTTTCTCTATGCTTCAGAAATAGAAATAATCAGAGAGGAAAACAACTTTTTAAAGATTGTTGAACACTGGATGGAGTCAGTCCTAGTCAGAAGCTGACAGTAGAGGACCAGCTCTAGTCATTTCTATTATTTTAGGATGAAATGCAGTTTGCTGCCTTTTTTACACTTGAACAGTCAGTGATACTTGTGCAAAGTATAAGTAGAATGCTACCACATTCATTTACCCTTATTTTACACTGACTTTGAAGGGATTATAAAGATCTAATCTAATGCCAATTAAAATTAGCAGGACGCCTATCAACTTTCAAGAGTGTTGGGTAGAACCTGAAGATGACATTTTTCAGAAAGCTTTTAGCATTGGCTTAAACTATGATTCCATTTAAGTCAATAAGTGTCTGCCCAGATGAGCATGGACACATGTAATACCACAGATCTGTCTGCCATGACACCCCTCCCATACAGGCATTCCCCACCCTACTAGGACACCAGGAGATCTTGGGGTAAAAAAACCCGACACTAAAAAGTTGGGGCAGTACACATGATGGCCTCACATACTGCCCAAAACCAGAGCCTGGCTGGCCGGAGCTGTGTTATGGCTGACAACTAGCTCTGGGAGTTGCAGGAGCACCACGGCTGCAGCTCCCAGAGGCTAACAGGACCCCAAGTAAGGCTGCTGGGTCCAGCACAGTTGCTGGCCCCTGGCTCCCCTACCTCACTTGAGGTAACCTGCCATGTGCCAGAATGTGTGTGGCATGGGTGTTCCTGGGGGACAAGAAGCAGTGGCACACAGTATGCTGCTGCTACTTGTTCCCAGTGAAGTGCACATTCATGCTTATCTGTGTCAGGGTAACCGAACACCGAGTGAATCGGGCCCCAAGGTCACGGTGGGCCGGGGTGGCAATTGGAATATGAACAGGTGGGATTAGCGGCGGTGGAATGTGAGCTGTATGGGAAGTTTAAACAAAGATGATTTATTTACTCACGCTTGGGAAGGGGAGGCTCAGATATTTCTTCAGTTACAGTATAGCGAATAACAAAGGGGTCTGTTGGCCCATGGGGTTCACTAGCGAGCCCTTGCTTTCTATCTCCTGAGGGATAGGTGCGGCTGCCCACTAGCTAGTCCCAGGGCTGGCCAACAGCTCATGAACGGGATAACAAACAACAAAAACTGTAACGTTGTGAATCGAGGAACGGGGTTGTGACGCCAGTCCAAAAGACAGTCCGTAAACCGAGGTCAGAGATGAGAAGCCAGAACGAAGTAAGCTGAAGTCAAAATCAAAGCCAAACAGTCCCGTAACCGAGATCGAAAAGACGAGTCGCTCCACCCGCCGTCTGCAGCCTCTGCTTGCGCCTCACAGTCCCTGCCATCCACAGCCTCTGCTCACAGGATCGAGCACAGTCTCTCCTCCAACACACACACACACACTACCTCACCACACCCAGGTGGCAGCTCACAAACCTTTTATAAGAATTTAGTGGCCAATCAGAACGCTCTTCACAGAGAAATTTCTAGTCAAATTACATCATGCAGTCAGTGAACTGAGGTTGTGTGTTAGATCAGATTACCTCATGCTCTGTGATTGACAAGCCTCCAGGTCACCCAGAGGGCACGTTCTGGGGCCTGTCTGTAGTTTCAACTCCCTGTGATGGCAGCACCAAACTTAAGATTTTTCCTTGACAATCTGGACACACCTTAAGAATTTCTACAATTCCTACAGTGCTTACACAGAAAGACCAATGCAAAGCACTTTTAAAAATCCAACTTCAAGTTTTAAAGCCATTATAAAACCAGGAATGTTCAGGCCTCAATCTTAAAAATTTGGTGGCAGAGAGAAGCCACTCACAGTCCAGGGCTAGAACTTTTATTGTGCTAGGCATTGGGAGAGCACAGAACAAAGTATGTGCTAAGTATTTAGAGTAAGGTTACCACTCTTCCAGTTCCAAAGAAGAGGACACCTTTCAGGGACACATCTCACTCCCAACTTGTAGTCCCCCCATCCCTGATGGTGCCCCTAACTTCTGACTGGTAGCGTGCACCCCTCCCCCCCCCCACTGACTACACTGTTGACCCTCTGTCCCAACCTGCAGCCTCCCAATCCCTGTTGCTGGCCCTCCTGCTGCTGACTGATGTGCACTCCCTACTCTCTCCCAGCTGCCCTCGTCCCAACTGGGCCAGAGAATAGCAACTCTGATTCATGTGGGAGGCGGTAGAGTGAGTTTGGCCCTGGTGCAGGTGAAAGGGAGGTCTGTGGCAGCCCCCCCACCCTGGGCTGGGGCTCCAGGCAGCCTAGCCACATGCCCAGGCAGCATCTCCTGGCCAGCCCAGTCCCCAAGCACAGGCTCCAGCTCAGCTATGGAGCACCCTGCTGTCCTCAAATGCCTCCTCTGCCCCCACTGGAGGGGCAGGTGCCTGCTTCCCACACCTCCTGCCCTGCCGCAGCCCCAGCTCCAGCATGTGGACACTTTCCCCAGTGCAGCTAGGCATCTCCACCCCCCCCCCCAAACATACCCTCAACAGTCCCCAAGCCCTGTCCCTCCAATCCCCCTGTCCCATCCCTCATAGTCTTACCTGCATGCACCTGCCAGGGCTGCTCTAATCACCCTGCCTGGCTGCATGCCAGTTATGTGTGTTTGTGCATGCAAATGCATATAATGCCCCCTGCCTCCAATTGCTCCACCCCCCTGCAGCAGAGCACAGCAAAATCCTGAACCTTGGTTCAGATTTTTAAAAAAGCACCCAGATGGAGATCAGATTATCCAGAGGTAACATATCCAGGCAAACCTGTATGTATGGCAACCATAATTTAAAGCCTTCAAGTTCTCAGCATGAGTGGGATAAGTTTGACTAAAAGAAAGGATAAAGATGCATATAATTTGGAAAACTGGTAATTATTTCTACATTTTTGCTAAGGAAATGAAAAATACTCTTTTCAATATAGTTTTGATTATTTATCAAGGCAGAGTTCAAACAATGTGTTTAACTTTTCTTCACAGAGGAAGAAGAAATTCTCTATAGTAAATTTGGCAGTGCCCAAGGAAAGAGGCAGAAAAAATAACAGACAGCAAGCTGCAGGGGATCTTCAGTGGATCTGTTCTCATTGACATTAATGGAGTAATGCTCTCACTTCTGTGAAACACTACCTTGAAAAAAGAGATCTTGTGTATTAAGTTAGGCAAGTTTGCCAAAGTTATCTCAAAGTTATGGAAATTGAAAGAGGGGGAGAAAGATAAAATTGGATTCAAACTATTAACTTTTGAAGTCTATGGGTAAATTCCCAGGCCTGTTGAATTAACTGGGAACATTGCCATTAAGTTCAAAAGAGCAAGGATTTTGCCCAACATGCATCTTTTCATAGCAGAGTCTAATATTGGTCCAAGAATCTAGAAACAAATATAGATCATGAGTAAAATTCTTTTTGTGGAGGACTTAAACATTATAATCCTTTGCATTAATCATTGTACTGAATGCATCCAGGAAAGAATCTGTCTCTCTTCTTAAAATGCTACATTTAAAATAGCCAGAATTTAGACTGAAACACCACTTGTAGGTGTGACAAGATTTAATTCCCAAGGTTCTGTTCTCTGCCCCCTAAACTGAAGTGCCAGGGCATAGAATAAAACCCTGAGGACTAAACCACTTCAATTTTTCCATTACATTACAGCAAGGGGCCTGATTTTTGCCAGAGCCGGAGCCTGCTCATAGTCAGGGGGTCGTCTGCTGGTGGGCCAAGTGTTTTCTGAGCTATAGTGGTTCCCTAGTTCTTCCCTCTATGGTGGCAGCACCCTTCAGGGCCACATGGAGTGACTGCTAGTGGGCTAGGTGCTGCCTCAGCTTGGAGGTACCACCTGATCGAATTCAATGCTTCCCCAAGCCCTCCTGGGCTTCCAGCACTCTCCACCACTTTCCCACCATGTGGAACTGCCTGTGAATGGGCTGGCTTGCCCCTGGGGTGGTGCAGGGAAGTGGCAGGGGGGTGACTGGGTGTGTTGGCAGCTGGATAAGGGGTGGGGATGGTGCATAGGGTGCTGGAAGCCTGGGAGGGCTTGGGGAAGAGTTGGAACTGGTTAGGTGTTGCCTCTGAGCTGGGACAGCACCTGGCCTGCTAGCAGCCCGCCTGGGTTGCCCTGGGGGGCACTACCATCTTGGAGGAAAGGACCAGGGCCCCCCCAAAGCTCAGAGGCCACTTGGCCTAATAGGAACTCGAACCCCAACTGCAGGCAAGCTCCATTGGAGGGGCGGGGCAAAAAAAAAGGATGGGGCCCCTCACTGCTTCTGCCTGCTGAACACACAAACTGTGAGGGGCCTCATCCTCCCCCTCCCCGTGCCCCCCTGTAAAGCCTGTCCACCTCTTCTGCAGGTGGGGGATGAGCTGACAGTTGCACCATTGCAGTATGTAAAGTTGCAGACTAAAGTACATCTGGATGTAGCTTTAGTTTGCAGTGACACAGTCATTAAAAAACCCCCAAAATCTTGCACATGTACACCGTAACACCATTGAGCCACACAATGACATTTTTGTTATGTGCACAATGACATTGTAGGTCACCTTAACTTTTGGTTCCTTGGCTTTCTGAGTTTAAATTGGGTACAGACACGTGCATGCACGCACACACACTTTTACAACTCTGTTCTAGCACAGCGTGTAGTTTAAAATTGTTTTCCAAGTGGAAGACCATTTACATTGCAAATAATAGTGAAGTTTGAATGCATTTAGTCTAAAGAAGAAGAGATTTGCAAGATTCCACTAGAATTTCAAGACATGAAATAAATGTATTAATTATATAATTTTATTTTGTTTGTGTGACCCAATATAAATACTAGGCACCAGTTATAAAAATTGAAATTAAGCCCAAGCTTATTGAAAGTGCAAGGATGTTAATGAGTCATTTGGATCAACTGCAGAGAGTCTGGTTTATTTCATACTCAGGAAGATCAATTTTTCATGCATCTTGGAAAAATGAAGACAAATATTTAGGCAAAAATACAGTCCAAATAAAACAGAACTATATTGTGATATACATAGAGGTCAATGTCAGAGCTTATAGAGTACAGGATGTACTGTGTGTGCTTGGGTGGGGGGATAAGTTAAGGGAACAGCTAAACTATGGCAGGAATTCTGGCAACTAGAATCTCATACAGATGTGTAAGGCAGCTATAACTGCTTACCAGATCAATAATATATAGCTAATTTTACACTGATTTTTACTATGTTTAATGGCAATTTGATACAAATGGAATTGCCCATCCTTATTTTTTTTTCAGTAGATCTAGTTAGGACAGTTTTTTTTCTTCTCCCCCCCTCCCCTTTTTCATCCCATATAAGATCAATGAAAACACTCCCTCCCACACCTCCTGCCCTGCCACAGCCCCAGCACGTGGACACTTTCCCCAGTGCTGCGAGGTGGTATAAAGTTTAGAATCAGCTGAAGACACTTTGGAACTATTTTCCATTGGAATACTTTGTTTTTTTTCAAAATCACCGATGGATCAATACTTAGTAGGATCAATCAGATTTCAGGAAATTTGTTTAGGAAAAAACTGGAAAAAGTTCCACCCATGTAGAAATGTCTTGTTTCAACTGCCCCCTCCCCCCCATTTTGACCTGACTTCCATTTATTTATTTATTTACATTATTTTGTTTTGTTGTATTTGATGAAATATATACATGATTTTGTCAAAATATTGCAATTCACTTTTTCAAAAAAATTCCTATAAAGAATAGTTGTTTAAACTATCCATTTTCATTCTGAGTTTGAATTAATCCAAATGTTTACATTTCAAAATTACTTTATGAAAGAGAGGTTTTTGTCCTTTGAACAGCTCTCATGACAAGCCATAGTTTGAAATGTTAAACTATAGTTTGAAGGGACAACAGGATCTTTACAATACTTACTAAATTGTAATATGAAAGGCAAGGATTTCTTAGGGTGATATCTTTTACTGGACAAAACCTATAGTTGGGATAGTCAAACAAGCTTTTGAATACAAGACAGAGTTGATGTTCTTGGCAGACCTGAAGAAGGCTATCCCAACTATACACTTGGGCCAATGAAAAATGTCACCCTAAGAAATCCTTGCCTTTTACAGAATTTCTGGACCATTACAGCTACATCTCTTGCACTACCTGAATTCCAGTAAAGGAAGGCTCAGTTGTCTGCCTTTTCCATATCATAATCGTAAAACATTTTGTGATTCCCCTTTTCAGTATGGGAGACACAGTTAAAAGGTCACTATCACCTTCTAAAAGGTCATGATTCTGTTAAAGGTTGTCACCTTCAGGATGATAACTTGTACCTACTAAATCAATTTTTAGATTCATTTACCCCAAACTGGAATTTGCTGTGGAACAGCCTATACTTTCTTTGTACTAAAGACTGCCTAAAAAGTATTTATGGAATGGTAATTCATTGGCTACAGGGCAGCTATTTTAAAGAAGTGCATGTTCATGACTTCGGACAATAAGTAAAAGCGAAGAAAGGTCTAGATGTGAAGAGAATCTGTCCTGTCCCCAAGATTTGGACTTGTTCTAACTAGACTTGAGACAATGAGCTTTTAGTTGGAATTTTGCATTAGGCAGGTTTCTTGTTTTCTGCCCTGTAAAAACCACCCCAACTGTGACTGATTGACAATCTTTTAGGGTGCTCAAATGAAAGGGAACAAAACATCAGATGATCTTTCAAGGTTGTGTTAAGCAAAAGCCTGCCAAGCTTTCTCTCAGACAAAGCTGGGCCATCAGGAGAACTTATAATAACATTTTTTTACTGATACCTTCCATGTCTGCACTCCCAAAAGATTCAAAGTTTTACTTTTGATTCAAGAGAAAAAGTCAAAGATGCACAATGTTTAATATTGGAACTCAAGTGTTACTAATAAAATTATTCTCCAACCCTTGGCTGTGTGACAAGGAATGCTTTGCCAAATCCAAACTGTCAATACCAGTCACTTCCAAGTATATGGGATGCTTTCACATGAGCAAGGTATCAGCTTGCATATATATATCAATTAATGATGTAATTAATGCATTTTTATAGTGAGAAGTAACAAAGCACAATTTATCATGGAACACAGAGTTCTCCTTGTACACTGTCAGTTTTATGTAGTCTCTTATTTTTAATTAAACTTTTTCCAGCATCGTTTAAAACAGTCCAGTAAAAGCCATTCTCTCAGGATTCTTTCAAACTGCCAATGCTCAAATATAGCACGTACTGGCCATGTCTACACATGCGCTTCACTGCGGAGTAGAATAATTAGTTGAGGAGTAAAGTGTTACCATCTACATGTGATGGCATGAGGATACAGTAAACTAATTTATGCCAGTGTAAAATAGTACTGTAATGGAAAGTACTATCTTACACCGGGGAAACTTACTGTGATTAAACACATATGTAGATGATAAAAATTGTACCTAGTCAACTCAGCCAGCCAGGGGCCAGATTCATGCCTGCCACCATCTACACTTTCAGCACCCTTGTTCCCCAGCCAGCTCTTTTGCCACCTGAAGCTGCTACTTGGAGCCCAGGGTTGTCCCCCTGTGCTCCCAATCAGCCCAGGCGTGCTCTGTCCTGGGTCAAATTACTGCTGTCCTGGGTACACATGTAGACCCTGTGCCCAGGAGCAGTTTACTTCAGCCCAGACTACTCTGGAGTTTATTGCTTCACATTAATTGCATGTGTAGATGCACCCACTGTGTAATAAAGACTTTGCCTCCATTTTTCCAAGGTAAAGAGCTGTGGGATTTATTCTCCTAGTATAAACATAATTACTTCTATAGCTTCTGTTTCACAATTAGTTTGGAAGTAAATAACTTTCAACAAAAAATGAGGGAATACTAAATTTTGTTTGAAATGGAGGTAAATTGGGACACACAAGTCATGCCCTGCAAAATGAGGTTTACAAAATGTCCTAAATTTTAATTCAAGTCAGTTAGGTGGTATAAGGATTAGGTTAATCTAGATGTCTAGTTATACAAGCATTCAGGGAGGTTAAATCAGGCAAAAAATGGCAGTCCCCGTATAATTTAGTTTACCTGAAGAGGTGAACTCATGTAGATTGGGAATGGGTTAGCTCAAGCTATCAAATGTCTGTATGTGTTCAGAGTGCAGCCCCAGGAAAGTTCCGCTACTCACCCCATCCCAAGGCTGTGTTCTTCCTACCCCACCAACCCTGACCAGACTTTTTTGGCTACCTAACTTCTCCCCTGCCTCACCCCTGCAGACCTGTCAGTCACTTCCCCCACAGTGAGTTACTTACTTCATTGTGCTGACAGATGTGCAGTTCCCCACTGTAACTCAAGGTACTTCAGAGGAGTTTCAGCATTGCTCCTCAACCCAAGCAATATTTGCTGTTGGGTTCGGGGGCTTGGGGGAATAAGCTCCAGTTTGAAGTGGCTGCATGTCTGCAGCCTCTCCCCCTAGCTGTGCTCCTTATCCCTTAGCTCCAGTGATGTTTTCAGAATGGGAGGGGAAGAAGGGAAAGGAGGGAGCTTGGTTTGGGGTTTGCCCAGCCTGCTCTAGAGGGTGGGCAAAACCCAGACCAACCTCCCTCCCCACCCTTGCCCACTTCCCATTCTGAAGACAGCACTTGGGGCAGGGCTGGGCTGTGTCAGCCCAGCCCTGCTGCTGGTGCGCAGACAAGTTAACGAATATGGTCCACTTTGTAGTACCTTCACCTGAACTTTCATGTTATGAGTGTTCAGATAGTCATGTGATTGAATGCTTTCAAAGTGCTCTGAAGCCATGCTCTTCTGTAAGGGCACAACTATACAGCACTTTCAAGAGGCCTATTGCACAACAAATGTAACTTCTGTTGCACCTCAGTTTCTTCATGCAGCTTTCGGGACTGGCAAACACATGTACATACCCCCAGTCTACATTCACATGGATTAAAGTGAGCCACATGAATGCATACTGGGTGCAGTGAATGACTACATGCATGCCAATGGCTGCCCAATTCTAAACAATGGTAATTCAAATGTTATATAGTATTATTGTAACCAGTCTCAGCTATGCTTCAGTTAAATAAACTGAATTGAACAATTATGTGGATCATTATTACTGCATGAAATTGGTGGTAAACTAAAGTTAATACAAAAAATAATAATCCACCATTACTAGTCACTTATTGGCTGTAGTTGTGTGTCAGGGGCAGAAGCAAATAGCCACAAGTAATTTATGACCTTTCTTAGCCATATTAACACATCTAATTTAATTAACAAAGAAAGTTAGGCTAGAAAACCCAACACTGACCACTTACGTCTTGTGAAATAAAAACTTATTGTACTTTTCTACAGGCAGAAAAAACAGGGAATTATTTCCTAAAGTTTGTATGTCTTAAAGTAGATTTCTCCCTTTTCTAGTAATTTCAAACTTGGAACAACAGCAAGGGTATTCTTTTGTCAATGCAACTTGCAAAGTGGGTAAAAAATTACATCAGGTCATGTTGGGGACCTTGGAGATCATTCAGGGTAAGCACCTGCAGTGATTCAGGATTCACTGTTATAAGCCACCCCACAGGGATGCCTGTCTACTTCTTCTTTGAAAATCTCCTGCAAAGGAAATTTTACAGCTTCCCCAGCTAGCTTGTTTCATTGCCCTATTGTATTTACTATTAGATTTCCTGTCTCCCTCCCCCCACAACTTGAATGAAATCCGCATTGCTATAGTTTTAAATCCAAAGCCATGTGCCCTGGCATGTGTGATGAGAGAAGGGTATTTCTCAAACTTCTTTCTGACAGCCTTCCAAAGATTTGAAAACTGCTATCATGTTTCCCCTCAACTTAATCTCCTTTCCTCTAGACTAAACATACCTAGTTGCTTCAGCCTCTCCTTATATGCCTTGCTTGCCAACCCTTTCATCATCTTTGTTTCTCTACATCCTTCCTATTACCTCGTCCAGTTCTGGGTACTGCGTGTTCCAACTGAAGCCTAACTCTGGCTCAGTAGTGGTACTACACCACTCACCTATCTGTTTTTTTGCATACAATGCTTCTGAGTATGCATTCCAAAGTTAGAATTTGGAAATGAGTACCGTCTTCATCAAGATTATAGAATGCATCACTTCTTGAACTTGGACAAGCATAGAGGATTGGCCAGGGGTCTAACTGTATTGCATTTGAAACAAGATCAAGCAATGATGAATTTAAATTAAAATAAAATGCATCTCTGCCCTTCTTATTTACACTAAAATTGTCTTATTTACTCTAAAATTTAACAACTGGTTTTCCAAGTGTGATTGTTGTATACCAGACTTGTACAAAATTCTATGAACTATCAGAAGGACAAAAATGAGCCAAATTTAGAGCTGGTCCAGGAATTTTCTGTTTTTTTCTGGTGGAATGATTTTCTAAAGAAAATGCAGTTCAGACAAAACAGAAGGTTTTTTTCCTTGAAAAAGAATGATTTTATTGAAATCTCCTTCTCTCCCTCACATCACGGTTGGGGAGGGGAAGTAACATAATAGCTTTTGTAGGAAGATGGATTTTTATCTGAATTAGAATATTAGAAGGTTTGAGTGGAGTCTTGATTTGAACGTGAAAACAAATGTGGAAAATCCTAATATTTCCATGGGACAGATCATTTGAATTTGATTCAGATTAACATTTTCTGTATTTGCTTAGAGGCACTGCTCTTCATATGTGCATATATGTGTGTCTTCTTATAGAAGACAATGGTATCAAGGCTAAAAACAGACAAACTGTATGATTTGGATTTGAGCAAGTTGTCTCACAGGGAACCCCAGACTTTAAATATGGACAAGCCCATTGTCCCACATTAAATATCTGTATTTGAAGTATTTGAATTAATCCTTTGCCTTGGAATGATCACTGTTGATTTGAGTTAATGGCCATTTAAGCCTCATATGCTAACAACTATTCTGTCTCTGTTGGATGCAAATCAAATCTCAGACTAATCCGCCCTGGATTAAACTGGTTGTCTGTTTTTAGCCCAAGTGCCTTTCCCCTTATTCTATATTGTCTTTTTTCTGCCAAACCATAACAAGGGTTGAGGGGTGACAGATAATTTTTCCATTAGAAGAGAAATGAAAGATTATGACGAGAATCCTCATCACTCCATTCTAATTTTGGAACATATGTGCTAATGAGCAGCAAGGTTTTATTTCTTGTAGGCATTCTCAGTGAAAACTGGTATCCATTTCTAAAGCAGCAAATCTGCACCAAGATATTACTCTAGGTGAGAGAGATTAAGGCAGAGAGCAGAATCCCATACAGATTACCATAGTTGCTCTATCACACAACCAAACTTCATTAAACCATTAACAATGAAGGATTTCTTTTCTGTACATTGTTTTCTGAGAAAAAGAACTAGTGACTGATTCCTGTTATCAAGTTACTTAATACTGAGGGCAAATTTTGTTTTGGGCACTTCTTGACAGGTTACCCAATGTGCAATAATGAAATGTAGTGCATCTATCCAGATTGTAAGCACAAATATTTGGGTAAAAATGTGTGTTGTCTTGTTTTCTTTTCCTTTGGGTTTTTTCTTCTCTGAGCATTCTGAAGTAAATTTGTTCATTTATAAATCAATCAGGACTCACAGCAGAGATGATATCTTTTATTAGACGAACAAGATTTTTTGCAAAATACATTCTTTTAATTGCAAGCTTTTGGACACAAACACACTTCATCAGGCATTGGAGAAAAGATTGTAAAAGTTCTCCTGGGTAGAATTTATACATAAAATTGTAGAACAGAATATATTATAAGTTGCACTCAATAAAATCTGGACCTTTAAAAACGGTCACTTGAGTCTTACCCATTTCATGCCCCTTTAGCTTAAGACCTACACTGGAAAACAAAACCAAAAAGAGTATAAAGTTTTGAGGGTCTCTATTGTGTTATACAATTATTTTGTTAATAAAGGAACATAAATAATAATATTAGTATTATTAGTCCTAATAGAATGCATACGTGCTGCTGTTAGGCAATACAGAGAATCATTTACATTAGATACTTATCTTCTCCAATGTGATAGGTGGAATAGAACTGGCTAGAAAATGGTTATTGTATTATGTGATAACTTTAAAGATTTTGAAATTTTTCTCTTTCTGTACTTGAATGTGGAACACTTTACCCAAAAGAGATGGGTAACATTTAGAGATGGTTTAAGTCAGGATTTCAGGGTTTGTTTGTTTGTGGAGTTTTCCCGCCCCCCTCATAAATTGTCTCTTCTGAAAGTGACAAAACACATCCTATTTATCAATACACAAATCTCACAGCAGTTTAGAAAAGCAAGTAAAACACAGTCTATTCCCAGTAATGTCTATTGTATCCAAAAAGGCAACTAACATGATAGAAATGAGACTGAATCTGTGAGATATTGGAGATGTTCAGTTATGTAACTAAACCCGAAATGGAATTCTTTCAATTTGACTTTTTTTTTGGTTTCATTTTAGTCTAAACTAGGGAAGGAGGGAGTGGGGAGCAGCGTGTCCACATGCTCCAAACAGGCTGAAGGAGCTCAGCAGTCCCGGAGGAGAAAGCGTCACGTTATCGTCATAGGCAACTCCATCCTGAGAGGTACAGAGCGCCCCATCTGTTGCCAGGACCCCTCGACATGCAAAGTCTACTGCCTACCCAGAGCAAAGATTCAGGACGTGACGGGGATGATCCAGGCCGTGATCCAGCCCACTGATTACTACCCCATTGTCCTAATCCTTGTGAGTACTAATTGTGCGGCCAGGAGAAGCCCTGATTACCTGATGGCAGACTACCACACTCTGGGGGGGCATGCTGAAGGAGATAGGTGCACAGGTGGTATTTTCTTCTGTCCTACCAGTGAGTGAATGTGGAAGACGGCATGAGACGTGCATCGCAGAGACCAGCTGGCACCTTTGGGAATGGTGTCTTGAGGTGGGCTTTGGCTTCCTTGACAACAACCTACACATCACGACAAGAGACATGCTAGGATGGGATGGGCTCCACCTTTCCCCTAAAGGTAAGCGTGTGTTCTCTTCTAGGTTGGCAGATCACCTCCAGCGGGCTTTAAACTAGGCTCGTCGGGGGAAGGGGAAGACGAGGGAGGAGGAAGCCTTGGATTGCTAGTGTCACAGGGCGGGGACCTAGGAGCAGCCGTGATCACTCCTGGCGCCCCCTACTGTGCCAAGTTGGTATAAATGCACCCTTGTTCTTGCCCGCCACATCTTTGATGATAAGAGTTATTAAGGGAGGCTCCCTTTGGCCTCCTTGGCACGGTACCCCGGTGTACTCCCGCCAGAACCCCAACTACAGATGATTCTGGGCACTCCCGCCCCAGGGCTATGTGTGGCTCCTACCACCCCTTATACCATGCTCCAAGCTTCTCAGATGTACCAGATGTTGTTGAGTCAATTATTGTTGCCCGCGCCCTCGCAGACACCCTCCGGGCTTCTCCCAGTCCTCTCGCCCTCCCCAGGGCTTAACGCAAGCACCTTCTGGGCTTCTTGCCGGTGCCCACACTGGTGCTTCTCAGAATTGGGCCTCAGGTGGCCGTAGCCATGCCTGGCCCCCAAACTCACTTCTCGGGTCGATGATCCCTATCCGGCTCAGGCAGCCTCGGCCTTACCTGGCCCTCAATCCAGATTGCTGTGCCCTCTCCCCGTGCTACTGGGGAGCTCCTATGAGGCCTCCTCCAACCCCTTATAGCCTCACCCGGTCCTCCGGTGTAATAACAAACAAAACCATAAGCCAATTCGCCCCAACTCAAAACCAAGCCTCCTGGCTAAAACACAAACTCTAGCCCTCTGACTAAACATCACTCAAAGCCCTACCAGGGGTATCTTCTCCTATTCTCCATGAACCGAAGCTGTTCAGGCCATCTAGCTTGTTTAGGTTGCAATGCTCCACCAGAGCTCCTTCACCCTTTGATGTTAGCAGGGAACTCCTGTTTGGCCTCAGCCTAGGCTGTTTATGTAGGCCAGACCCTGCCCCCTTCTGGTCAGCTGACCGACTGCGGTTGCCCCGTTACCCAGTACCTGTGCCTTTCCCAGGAGCAGACACCTCAGTGCCCTGTGACAGCTAAACCAAGCAGCACTCACAAGTACAGCCCAGCCTAGACCGATGAGCAAAATATATACACAGGTAAGCAATAGGGGCCAGGGCAATGTTGAGATTAGCATAACCACAGGAGGCCTCAAATGCCTCTACACAAATGCTCATAGTTTGGGAAACAAGCAGGAGGAACTTACCCTCCTGCTAGCTGACACCAACCCAGACATAGTGGAGCTCACTGAAACATGGTGGGACCTAACACATGACTGGGCAGTGAATATCAAGGGCTATAGGCTGTACAGGAGGGATACAACAGGGAGGAAAGGTGGGGGCATGGTGCTCTACATTAAGGAGGAATATACATCCTCATCAGGTAGTATAGAGTCAGAGGAGGGGCATCCTGAAGTGCTCTGGGTTAGAATACAAGGCAGTCGAGGGGAAAGAGATTTAACGGTGGGGGTCTACTACAGACCACCCAACCAAGGGGAAGAGCTAGACCAAGAATTTTTAAGTCAGCTCATGGAGGTAGTTAGGTCAAAGGACGTGGTCATCATGGGTGACCTGAACTTTCCAGACATCTGCTGGGAAAAACAGTCAGCCAGGTCTGACCACTCATGTAGGTTCCTAGCTGAAATACAGGACCTCCATCTAACCCAGGAGGTGCACAGCTCCACCAGGGGAGATGCCTTGTTGGACCTGCTGCTGGCCACAGGTGACAACCTGGTGAGGGGTCTGCGGGTTCTCGACCACCTGGGTGACAGCGATCATCGCCTGCTGGAATTCACCATCCAGCGCAAGGTGGCAAAGGCCTGCAGAAAGGCAACAGCTCTAGATTTCAGGAGGGAGGACTTCAATGAGCTAAGGAGAATAGTCAGGGAAGCACTGAGGTCCCAGAGGGGAGGGGAGCCATGTGTCCAAGAAGAGTGGTCACTCCTTAAAGAGATGATCCTCCAAGCCCAAAGGGAGGTAATCCCAACACAGATCAAAGGGAGCAGGAGGGCACAAAAGCCCCCATGGTTCACCAAAAGCATCCAGGAATGTCTTCTAGCTAAAAAGGAGATGTACACCCAATGGAAGGGAGGGGCCATCATCAGGGAGGATTATGCTACAGTTGCTTGGGGATGGAGGGGGGCGGTCAGGAGGGAGAAGGTGGAGATGGAATTGGGACTAGCTTCCTGGATCAAGGACAACAAGAAGTCCTTTTTTAAATACATAGGGGGCAAAAAGAGGGTACCGGGTAACGTGGGGCCCCTGCAAGACACACTAGGAAATTTGGTCGTCACACCAGATGACAAAGCTAACCTATTTAATGACGTCTTTGCCTCCATTTTCCTGAGCTGGGACCAGATCAGCCTCCCCACTGGGCCCCCCTC
>NW_017728950.1:27843599-27856177 GCF_001723895.1 Crocodylus porosus
TGATCTGATGGCCACCTACAAGTTTATCAGGGGTGACCACCAGGATCTGGGGGGACATCTGTTCACCAGAGCGCCCCATGGGATGACGAGGTCGAACGGTCACAAACTCCTGCAAGACTGTTTCAGACTGGACACAAGGAAGAATTTCTTTACTGTCCGAGCCCCCAAGGTCTGGAACAGTCTGCCAGTGGAGGTGGTTCAAGCGCCTGCATTGAACACCTTCAAGAGTAAATTGGGTGCTTATCTTGCTGGGATCCTATGACCCCAGCTGACTTCCTGCCCTTTGGGCAGGGGGCTGGACTCAATGCTCTCCCGAGGTCCTTTCCAGCCCTAATGTCTATGAAATCTATGGATTGATTGGTACCTCATTGTCCAGCGGTGGTTAAGTAGCACACTTCTGGTGTAAATCCTTTAACATCAAGACATGGCAGGAGAGATCTAGGGTCACCACTGAGGAAAAAGAAACCAAAAGTAAACTGATCATTTGAGACCAAGTCTGGGTGACTGTGATTTACATACACCAAGAGACTAGACTGTACTCATCACGCTACTATTTGTGCTTGTTGGCCTGGAAGACATGCACCTAGCCCCTACTCTTAGTTCAAGGAAGACCTATCAGTACTGGATGGCATTTTGTTTAAAGGCTCATGATTTGTTATAGCAGTGCTAAAGAAAGACATGTTAAATGGAATACATGAGGGGCATCTTGGCATTGAAAAATGCAGAAGAAGAGCAAGAGGTGCATTATATTGGCCTAACATAAATAGTGCCTTAGAAGATGCTGTAACGGCTTGTACAACATGCCTAAAGTACAGATCAGTGCAAAGAAAAGAGCCCATGATGGTCATGGAGGAGCCCATAGCTCCATGATATCAAGTGAGCGTTGACTTATTCATGCGTTAAGGAAAAAAAATATGTATTTATGCTGGATTATTTTTTTCACTATCCTGCAATTGTATTGTTTGAAATCCCAACAGCAAACCATTCATAACTCGCATCAAATTGATTTTTGCTAGACATGGGATTCCTCAAATTGTGAGAACAGACAATGGACCTCAATTGAACTATCTTGTGTTTAAAGAGTTTGCAAACAAATATGGATTCTGTCACAACTATTCAAGTCCTAAATACCCACAATCCAATGATCTGATGGAAAATGGAATATAAATAGTGAATAAATTGTTGGGGGGAAAAAGCTACAGATTCACACACCAATGTTTACTTGTCACTCTTAAATTTACTTCTCACTCTTAAATTACAGGGCAACTCCCATGAAAGATGGATTGTCTCCAACAGAAATGCTGTTTAACAGGAAACTCAAAACCAGGCTGCCAAATCTTGTAGATGATGCTCATCTGAATGAAAAAAAAAGACATGAAAGCATTAAAAAAAATCAAAATAATCAACAAACTAAAACAAAAATGGTACTATGACAGGAGTTCCAGGGAGTTACCACAACTGTGTAACAAAGATATGGTGCTTATTTCACATGGATGAACGTAGAAACAAAAAGCATTAGTTTCCCGTCAAGGAGTTTCCAGATCCTATAAAGTAGTCACACCAGAAGGACAGGTGTTAAGAAGGAACAGACAGTTGCAGCTCGTAAAGAGGAGAAAAGAAGCAGCATCACAAAATTCACCAAAGGAAATGGAGCTAACATCAAAGCAATGAGAAATGACAGGGGAGATTTGAACATCACACGGAAATAGAGACCTCTGAACAAGGAAACCAAACAAGAACTGAACCAATAAGGATTGACAATGCAGAGAAACTGAGAAGATCACTTAAAGCTAAAAAGCCAACAGAAAGACTAATAAAACTGTTAAAATGTGCTTTAAGTAAGGGTTGAACTAAACTGCCAATGTTAGTATTACATGGGGGTATTACATGAGAATATGTTACATGTAAAGGGGGAAGATGTGTGGTTACCTTTAAGAGTGTTATGTATAAGTTGTTCCATTTGCCTGGAGATTGCAGGAGGGAACAGCAGATCAGTAAGCTAAGAAGGCTCTGTGAATAAATAAGTGTTTATCATTTTATATTTTAACTCCTTGGTCCTTTGAGAATACTACACTCAGTACCAGCTGGTGCTTATCAGGGCTTCTGGGCACCATTCAGTAAACCTGGAAATCTAGATCTCAGGGGCAGGTTTTTCCAGGCCTCCCAGAGATGCCAAGTACTCCAACTGATGCAAAGAGCCTAAATGCCAAGGTGGTTTAAATTAGCTTCTCAAGGCTTTGCGAATCTTTATTTGTAGGGCCAGAGAATGAGGCCTTTGAGCTGAAACTTGACTCTGCGTTGTGGGAGGGAAACTGGAAGTGCTGACTGCTAGTCTGTTGTAGAATTTCAGACCTTAGAAATACTGAGGTCCCTGGCAATTCTTTCATTGCCCCAGAAACTTTGTGTAATGATATAGCATTTTCAGTGAACCAGTAATCCTGGAAAGTTTCTGTCCTGCTCTAGTACCTTGTTTTAAGAATCAATTACTTTTGTGAAGCTCTTCCTTTGGTTCAGGAGTACGGCTCTTGAGCGGACTGGAAAGTATCTCAGACTACAGGACTTGCAATAAAGTCCTAAATTAGTTCCAGACAGTTTAGCAATGGAGTTCTTGAGCTAGAAGCATAATTCAGTAAAGAACAATTTCTGACAAAGTAACCACTGACTTGTCAAAGATCTTTCTCTTGCATCAGAAACACCCAATACAGCAAAATCTTTTTATGACCGTGTTAGCTTCCAGTATTGAATGCAGGGAACTTTACCAGTTACATGTGATAAAGAGCATGCTTAAGGTTGTTTTCCTCAACTATGCCAAAATTTCCATGAACTGTATCAAAGCATTGGAGTTTGGGTGTTGGAAAAGGGAGCTCTAGAAAGCATTGATCTCCTTCAAATCCATTCTCAGTGTACTGTTTCCCTCCCCAGGATGCATTGCTTTTTGTTTTTTGACATCACTGTTGAGATGGAAAATCACCAAGAGGGTACTGTAGAGGTATTACCTTAGAGCATGTTTTGACTATGTGACTTTCAGCTGGTTTCCTTCTCTCGATAAATTAAGAACATCACTTAGTGTCATTTTTTGTATTTGAAAGGATGGTGGTGAAGTATTTTCCACATAGTTAACTATTAGAGTATAGTAAGCCATTTGGCGGGAGTGGGAAGAGTCACATTTCAGAGAAGGCACTTTAAATCATATTTAGAATAACGGCAATTTTTTGAAATGCCTTCAGTTAAAAAAACATTACTTATCTTCCAGTGATCTGACTCCATTCACATATGAGGTCTGGTAAGATGCAAGGTTCATCCTCTATTCAAGTTCTTGTAAAAAGACATGTTGGTACTGAGACAAAGCCACAGATAGATGGTTTTTCCACCAACAATGTATTAAAGACCAAAGGTTTTCATGAAAGCTCTGCCCCAAACTTTAATGAGGCCAAACAATTGCACATTACACTGACTTGCTGATTATGCTTTTGGATCCCATAACACTGCATATCCAAAGACCTGAAGAGGAATTTGGGAGCAAATCTGACTTCTGAGAGAGATGATTTGAAAGCCTGGTTTTTATTAGCATCAGAAATCACATTAAAAAAAATCTTCAACTGTTCCCTAATTTTAATAGAACACAGATTTGTCTTGTCTTGGAGAGGACTGTTGCCCATTGTAACTCTGATTTCCTTGCAGTGCCATAAAGACACAGTAGTGGGCTTTGCTGCCAACCCCCTGGGCAAAGAGGCAGAAGAGTTAACTTGCTTCTTCCTTTGACCCATTTAAAATTCATGATACTTTCCTGCTGAAACAGTCATGCTTTTGTACAGAGATGACATGAGTTCAGCAACAAACTCATAAATCATTCCTTCCTTTGTTGGCACTGAAGATCTCTTAAACCTGCATTTAATGCATGTAGGATTGAAATAAATTTACTTTATTTGATCCAAAAAGAAGTAACATGTTAATGTCTTGGGAGCTCCCTGTGCTTTGTATTGACACAGATGTCTCCATACTATGTAGCAGCCATGTGTGCCAACGAGGAATAAATCCCTTGTGATGGCTGAATCTAAATAATTAGCATTTTATTTAATAATGATTCTGTGACTAAACTTCATACAAGCCTGCCTGGAATGTAATAAGAGTGTAACTTAAAATAGTGACAGCAATGTCATGGGTCCAATGGCAGTCTACAAATCACTGTAGTTTATATAACTAATGAGCCCAACCACACTACAGGCAGTCCTTGTACTTACAGCAGGTTACGTTCCTGGAAAAGGCACTGTAAGTTGAAACGATGCAAGTCAAATCTGATTTTTCCATAGAAACAATGCTATAATACGGGGTTACATTCCTGAAAAAGGGCCTGTTGCCCAAGTTTTTATAAAACTGACCCTAAACACCATATTTAAATCAACTATTTAATCAACTATAAATGATATACACTGTATAGTACAACACTTTCTAAAGTGTACTGTATATAAACTGACTAAACAGGACAATACAGTAACTAATCACATGACATTTTATTTAGTCAGAAGATGAAGTAGCACCTTCATCAGGGTCATGGAATTCAGAAGGGCTTCTTTGGGGAGATTTTTGGGGAGACTTAGGGCCACTTGATGGCTTTCTGAGAAACTGATCCAGGGACGTTTAGTTTGCTGCCCTCTTTTTCTCATTGTAAATTTCCCTGTAGTGCTGTAAGTGCAAGGATTTAGTGCCTTAAATAATAACATGGGTGTAAATGGTGGAGTGCCGCAAGTGCGAATTGCCGTAAGTCAACATGCCATAAGTTGAGGACTGCCTGTATAGAAAACAGACTTTAAAAACCCAGATAAAGTTCCTAACTGTGATAGAATGGCCATTCAAGTGGGTGGATGTTCAGAAGTATCTCTATTTCTGGTAATGCCTACACAATAAACCACTATGGACTTCAAATATCTACCTCACCTTGTCTGATTCCAATTTCAGTACTGGAAAGGGGTGTTTTTGTTTCTTCTGTTTCTCCTCTCCTCTCCCATCCAAACAGAACAATTCTAGGAGGATTGGAGATGGAAGCAATGACGCTAAAGAAAGACACATGTAGGCAGAATGGCATGGGGGGGAGAGGGGAGGCCAAAACAAAAAGGTATCCACAAACAAAGGGCAAATATTTTCAGGTCTTCCCTGATATTTCCATTGTAATGTACTACAAAACAAAGTTCCTTTTTGGAGAATTGGGAATGATGGCAAGGATATAAAAAATATTTTACAGTATGTTTTATTATTGTTGTTTTTGTTGATGTTTGTTTGTTTAGGCAAGTAATCTGGAAAACTAATTGAGCTACTGGAAAGAAACACTGCAGAATAGAAAATAAGTTGGCTGGAGAGGATGCAAATGAAAATTAAATATGGTGAAATGTTTGTTGCTCAAGAGGTTGGTATGTAACATGATAGTAGCTGATGTTTCAATGTAGTGATTATCAAAAAACTTCTTTTGCTCATGCAATGCAGTTATTATTCCTGTACAAACAAACTAAAACAGTTCTATGTTCTTCCATTCTTTTCATTTGTGAAATCGTTCACCTAGGAATTCTTTGCATTTCTTATAGATGTAAACAAAGAGGGCAATAACAATTATTGCACAGTTACTTTAACACAGAATCCAAGAAAATGTATTAATTTAACCTCCCAGGGGAGCAAAGCATTCTAATTCACTTCAGTGAATGGAACTACAACAGCCCCACAAATGGAGTATAAATTATTTCATATATACTTTTCTCAAAGGCTAGGGACAGAAGTTGCACATAAATTAGTATAAGTATTTGGAAACCGGTTCAAATCTGTAACACAACAGAAGTTCTGTGCACATAAACCACTTTCAAAATGGCCAAAACTAGTTTAAGATAATGTAGTATCAGACTTAACTGATTTAGGTTAAATCAATTTATTGAACTTCTGTCCCAGCTCCCCTCCAGATTCAAGTTAATTCATAGTCCTCCACCATCCCAGGATGCTTTGCACCCCCTCCCCCCCGCAACCTCCCTTTCTCAAGGTGGGTAGGCTAGCCTTGATCCAAGTTGTCTGCTACGGCTGAACAGGGAGGTGTGCTCTAGTGCCCCCCAGCGTCTGGTCTGGGTCTCTGCAGGCATGTGGCTGCATTTCCAGAATCAAAAGTGAATGTCTGTTCACTTGCTTATTGGTTCAGTCTACAAAGCTTAGACTAACCTGTGAAGACTGAATCAATTCAGCCTTGGGCTTTTGGACTGTCTTACTTAGCCCAAAAATAAGCTTTATGACTACTACTTATTTAAGTAGTGGTGTAGAATTTATTGCACGGGTGTTCTAAAAAGTGCATCTTGTGCATTTAACAATCATGCACCCACCAAATCCTATGTTATGTGTCCATATAATATCTATGAAAGTAAATGTGTGTGTAAACAGTACTACACCTGTCAAGAACTAGTATGAACCTTGGTGATCTTGCCGGCTTAGTGGGAGTGGGCTAGTATCTGAAAGTTCAGAGATCAGATTTTTCTGCTCATTTGGTCAAGCAACTTCCATTAAAATAAGCAGGAGTTCTTGCTATAATTGGGAAATACTGTTTCACAATGAAGAATTTGCAGGCCTAATACTCATTTAAAATGAAAGGCCCTTAGTGAAAAGGAATCTAAAAATCCCTTTTGGATTGACAGAGAGCTGTAATGGTATCTTAACACTGATGAAAACCAGACAGTATTTTCTCCCTCAATCATGAAGGAAACCAGAACATGTTTGGCTGAGGCATGGTAAGGGTACTGTTCTATGTTCACAGTTACTATCACTTTCTCCTTCTGTCTAAAATATGGATCTGTATGTACATTTGCCACCATTAAGCCCAAGGCCCAAACATTCTATATATACTACTCAAGTAGTGATACTTCTGACTGATGAGGTGTGCAGCCTCCAAGAATTTTCTTTTTATCTTTAAGTTAAGATGGGTATCTCTCTTTCTGTGCATATAGAAGCTATACTAGAGCTCAAAGAGAAGTTATGGACCCATTGCAGAAAGTAATGGGTAACAGTATATTCTGCTTACTCATCTCAGTTCAAGAGAGTGATCTATTTTGGTCCAAATGTCTATGAAATTCTGAAATCATATGCCTACCTCATCTCTCAAAGGATGCCATAGCAAACCCATGCCTCAAGGGCAGTTTTGATACCCCCTAGAAGCCACATGACTCCTGCCCCCACTCCAGCTGCTCCAGGTACCTTCCCTTTTCCTCAACTGCAATGCCTTGATGGAACTATTATGGTTTTAAGAGAGGCTGCCCCAGGGTCCCAAAGTAAGCCCTTGTTCACTTTGGCCAGCTGATACCTCTTGTATTCAGTTAGCCCCAGTCTTGCCCCTGAGGCAATTGAAATTATGGCCCTTCTGGACCTATCAGTGCCACATGGCATCAGTTGCCATACAGGCTATATTCATGACCTCCATCCCCACTGTGGCCACACCCATGCCTTACACGTGCAACACCATGTTCATTTGGAGGTGCCTTGTCATGTGCTCAGCTCCCCCCAACTCCTCACATGCTGTATCCACCTTAGTCTTTTGGTATCAAGCTCAAAATAACACAAACATGAGCAAGCAAGCTTCACAAGCTAAATGGCTCCCCTAGTCAGGGTTAATGTTGCCCACAGGCCCTACCTCCCTTGGAGCCTTCTCATCCCAACTCCCTGGGTGGCTTGGGTTAACCTGTTGGTTAGTCTCCAGTAGCCTTTCTCTCCTAGGAGCTCCACTCCCTGCAGCATGCAGGGGCAGACTGCTCACTTGGCTTGAGGCACTAGCCTTATGCTTTCTGAAGCCCCACCCCTTTCTCTCACATGGCTCCCCAGGTACATGTAAGGCTTTCCATTTGAGCTTGTCAGCCAGCCTGCCTTCTGCTGCAGCTGTCAGCTGCTCCCCCTTTTTAAAGTGACAGGGGCCTTGATCCCTGTTACAGACTCATTCTTCTCAGTGAATTCTGGAGCTCCACTTGGATGCTTGGATGGGGAGGGGTGTAGAGCATGGCAGAAGCAGCCCTGGACTGAACAACTCCCGACAGGCACATGTTCAGATGTGTGCCTGGGCACAATTTAATGCACCTGAATTTTCTGTGCAGAAAGTGAGGTTCCTCTAAAGGTGTCATGCTCTATTAGCATTGTTAGGCCTGCAAACACCTACACATGATTCCCAAGGTAAACTCAAAGATTTCAAATAGGAACCCATAATGTCAAAACTATTTCTGACCTGTTTTGATCTTTTCTGAGTAATTTGCAAGAAAAGAAGCATTCTATTTTTTTCAATAGTCAAAAAAGAGTGAAAACTAAAAGCTGGCATTTCATGAGCAGTGCCTTCAATCTAAAGGATTGAGAATGACTTCCAATAGGAAAACCAGTGGATGAGAGGCAAAGGATTGTATTAGTTGCCAGACGTTGTACAGGGCCAAATCTTATGTGTGTGCCTTGCAAGAGCCTTCTGGATCAAGCCTTTACAGCAAGACAGTTGAGAAATGGCTAGTGTGCGAATACTAAAGGAGCTAAGACTTAGTATTGTTAACATTTAGAGCATATGCACATGAACTTTTAATCTCATGGCAAAGGTAGGTAGGCATTACCTGTGTATCCACTGCTCTGCAGTAACTGTTCATGTGTGTGTTCCTGCCCTACAGTAAGCGGAAGCTGGACTGTCACAGCTGAACCTTCAATGAAAGATAGGTAATCTACTGAGCTTGACCTTTCTTCTGTGAAGTAACACTGCACATAGATGGTAATTTCAGAACAGCTGGCATGCAGCATATCCACATCTTTTGTCACTGTGCCACAGTATGTCCCTTTCTCTTTCCCCACTTCACTGGGAATGGGCAACATCTTCCACGGGCCCAAGAAGCATCTCTTGCCTGGGCTGGCAAACCAGCTCCAAGCACTAACCAAGGTTGCAAAGCCCATGCAATGCTGACGGAATCACAAGAAATTTGACCAGCATTCAGAAGTTATTTAAAGCACTGTAAGTTGCTAAAGTACTGTAAAATAAAGCGTTTCAAATTTAGTATCTCATTTAACAAAGTTTAATTTAAAGCCCTGTACCCATTTTTAAAATGCTATAAAGCCCTGCACTTCCTTTAAATCACAGCACTTTAAATGGTGAAAAAAGCAACTTCTGTGCACACCCTTAATGATATAAGCATAAGCTTTGGGTTTTACTCTTGAGTAAGAATTTGAAGGATCTAATACTAGGACTTAACAACTATCAGAGCACTTATGTAGGACTTTGGAAAAGTGTTGGGCACCTTGTAACTCCCAAGGAAACCAGAGAATGCTGCTTTGTATCCATTTACTTTTCAAAATTGGGCCACTTAGATATTTTAAATTGCTCTTGGATGCCAGAGACAAGGATATTTGTAGATGAAATCTTTTATTGGACCAACTGCATGACTGTGATAAAGTTAGAGAAGCTTTTGAATGCAAGGCACGCTTCATCAAAGCAGAGCTCTTTATTTTTTTAATTAATTTTTTTTTAGGTTGTGAATTTTCCGCTGTGAGCATCAGATTACAATAATTTCCATATTTTGGTGGTATTGGAGTGGTGTTGTAGCTGTGATGGTCCAGGAATTATGTGAAAGGCAAGGATTTTTGTGGGTTAGATCCTTTATTGGAACAATCTATATGTCCATAGTTAGGCAATTCTTGGCGTTATGTTTATCCTTACCCAAAGTTGAAAGAAATGATTTCCACTTTAATCATTGAAAGTACCTTTAAAAGGGGCCCTGGATTTCACTGGATTCAGCTTGTCTTTGCCTTTGAATGCTACCTATTTAGATATGACAGAATTCAAAAGCATATTGATCCAGTTGTCTACTAGTTTTTTTTTTGGGGTGTGTGTAAAGCCACTGAAATGAGTTAGGGCAGGGGGAAAGCAGGGTTGCAGCCACAAAGTTTAAGTGGAATTGTGTGTGTGTTTATTATGGTGTAGGAGACATAACAGAGAAGTAGTGCCTAAACTATGGTTCTTGAGGTTACAGAGTGATTCAAGAATCATGTGTCTCTTGATCAGAATTGTGTACCAGAGTGGAGGATGCACAGTCATAATGTATCTATTAGCGACCAATTGGCCTCTTTGCAATCCCATTTATTTGTCATTTTTAAGGCTCCTGGACTCCAGGATGAGCAACCCTGAGTACAATTTTAGTAGAAGCAGAATGGCCTATTTGGTAGTGTCTGTTTATTAAACCTGAGTGAGAAGCAGACTCAAAACCCCCCAACCCATATCAAATGTTCTTGATTTCCCCCCACCCTCCCACTGCACATATCTCATCAACATTTGGTAATACCTGAAATTTGTTCACAGGATCATTTTTTTACTGGATCACTTAGCAATCCCCTTTGTCTTCTGCAGCTACGCATACAAGCAAACTCTTGTTCAGAAGGAAAGAAGAGTGTCATGCCTGCCTGTTCAAATGTTCATTTGCTTACGTGCTTATGAATGAAGTATTTTGTTCAGGTGACTTGAAAGCAGCCTGTGGATTTGGCAAATAGCCAATTAGGGAGCAGTTACAATGTTATGTGCCTAGATGACCAATTACACAGAGAGTGAAAGATAAATATCAAGACAAGAATTATGGCTGATCATAGGTGACCGGTTCACAGGTTGGAAATGTTTGCCTAAGCCGTGCAGGGATTTATTTTCCATTTTTAAAACAAAATCTGTTTAATGACAAGGGAGGAAAAAGGTTTTGCTCAGAACATCATACAGATTTTGAAAATGTCAGATGTTTCTAAATTGTTAATGAATGTTTAGTGTTCCAAAGTCTTTAATATTTATTATTCATTAATATTTATATATTTATATTATAGTAGTGCAAGAGGACAAGTTCTGGGTCCCATTTGACTAGGTGCTATACAACAGAGTAAATGAGTCAGGTAGAATGAGAGTGTTTATGTTAGGCTTGAACCATCACAAACTCAAATCTGAAGTTCAGGTTTACAAAAGTCCAGATTTGTCACCTGATATAAATCAGCAAAAAACAAGTGACTTAATGAACTACACTAAGGCACATCAGTGAAACCTTACTGCATGTAAATCTTGATCCAGAACCTTTTAACAAAAGCTCTGCTGCTTTACACAAATTATTTTTTTTAGGTAGAAAACAAATATCAACTGTAAAAGGCAGAGTACTTTTATGTAAGAATGTTATGCTATCTAATCCTCTTTCACTGTGATTCATACGTATGCAATGCACTTAATTATTGGCTTTTTTGTGATGTTAAATTTCTTGTAAAATTTATTGAAAACAGAACCAGTCAAGAGATTCAAAGGAAATGATTGTGAAATGATCTACAATAAAGTCACCACTCCAACATGATTCCCTCTAGTTAATGTCTTTTGCTAAGATATACAGAGGAAACAAGTATACCACATTTTAGCTATATTGTTAAACTAAAGTTTTATTGACATGGAGAGAAATACTGAGTGAATGAAGTCATATAAAGTTTTCTAGGAGGTGCTAATAACTCAACAGGGCTTAATAACTTGTTGAAAATGTCCACATTCATAATAAAAGGAGTAACAAACTATGAAAAATAGCAAAAGAGAACAAGCAATAGTGAGGTTTATATTGTTTTGAACACTTAAGTAGATTCTTACAACTTCTTCAGTGCTTTTGTTCCCTTCCTTTACTATTGTATCGTAGTGTATTTCTCATGAACAATAGTGTTGTTGAACTGGCTTTACTATGGGCCAGAGCATGATATCTCTTCTCATGTTAAATACTACCTTTCACCATAAACTATCAATGGTATTCCTTGTGGAATAAGTTACCATGGGTTCAAGACTATTGTAATATAGTTGAAACTGGGGTACCAGAATGTTTGGACAATGGGTAATGCAAATAGGAACTTGGAATCACGCTGGGTAGGGGTATGTGAATCACTTTGGATTAAAACAGGATCTCCATAAACTTGAAGTTTTGCCCAGAACTGAAAGTGAACTATTTTAAAGTCTGGTTGACCCTTTTATTTCATTATTTTCTTGCTGCCTCCCTCTATTTCTAGGGTCTGGCTTGGACCAGATGCACAGGTGTTAAAATACCATGGGAAAGGCTGGCTGGAACCAAGAAACACACAAATTATACTAACTTCTTGTGAAGTTTCCAACCAGATCTGTAGGGTGAAATCCTGGCCTTGTCAAAACGCCCACTGATTTTAATATTGGCTCCAGTGTGGCTGGGATTTGGCCCCTAAAGTGGAGATGATCCCTGATTAATTTTCAGGGGGCATCCAAGTCTTCAATAAAGAACAAAAGAGGAACCACTCTTTTACAGCAAGGCTTTAAAAATGGGTGCTTGAAGTGAAGCTCTTAAATATACAGAGCTGCACTTAAATAGTTGGATTTTCAAAAATTATGAACATCCAGCAGCTCCTATGGAAGTCAGGTTGCCTGAGCTTTATCTGGGATAAACTGCAGTTGCAGTAAGGGAAAGGTTCCATCCGGGTTTTCTATTTCCACACCTGAGGACAGGCGGGTGATCCAGGCTGACCTGGACAGGCTCAGGAAATGGGCGGACAAGAGCCTGATGGTGTTTAACACCAAAAAATGCAAG
>NW_017728950.1:27856582-27862228 GCF_001723895.1 Crocodylus porosus
TCAGGGGTGACCACCAGGATCTGGGGGAACGTTTGTTCACCAGAGCGCCCCAAGGGATGACGAGATCAAACGGTCACAAACTCCTCCATGACCGTTTCAGGTTGGACATAAGGAAGAACTTCTTTACCGTCTGAGCTCCCAAGGTCTGGAATAGACTGCCACTGGAGATGGTTCAAGCACTTACTTTGAACATCTTTAAGAGAAATTTGGATGCTTATCTTGCTGTGATCCTATGACCCCAGCTGACTTCCTGCCCCTGGGATAGGGGGCTGGATTCAATGGTCATCTGAGGTCCCTTCTAGCCCTAATGTCTATGAATCTATTGAAGCCTAGGACCTGCCCCTTTCTGTTGGGTTAAGGTGGATTGTTGCCTTTATAAACACTTTTCTTTGTGCCTTTATTTCCCTAACAAGGGCCAAATCACATCTACTCAGACAGAGGTGTAAGGACATGGCTGGGCACCTAGGGCAGCTGGTGCTGCCGCTGGTGTGACTGTGCAGCTTTTTTGCTGTCCACTTTCCCAAGTCACTCCTCACCCAGTCACCCCTCCTCCCTAATTATGCCAGTTCCTGAGATTGCTTGGGAATGGAATCTTCTGTATCTGTACCACTTCTTTTCACGCAAAATGTGAGACTTCATGAGTAAATGCCATTATCCCCTGCAATGCAAAACACGTGACTGGCAATGAAAGCTGAGAAGTTGTTCATGGTGATTTTTGAGAGAGGATTAGAGGAGGCAATTAAGTCATCTGTCTTCCATCTAATGTCTGACATTGTGTGAAAATGTGTTGAATTCTTGTGAGTCCTGGGAGGGTCTAGTTTTCAGTTTAGGAAAATGGTTGTCTACAGCTCATTAAAAAGTGTGATCTGATTTTAATGATGTTATTTTCTCTTCTCTCTGTGCCTTGCTTAAAAATAACAGACATTGATGCATTTCTTCACTTTGTTTTTTCAAAATGAAATATGCTAACAAGTTCCAAGCAGTAAATTGAATAACCAACTCCTTAGGAGAGAGTCAGGCTGAAAAATGTAGTTGTCCAATATTGCTATCTGAAAAGACCACAGCCAAACACAACTTCATTAAGATATTTAACAATAGCATGTTAAATGCATGATGTTGTATAGTCATGCTGTTTATATGTAATGAATTGGAGTTTGCTTTTGGTTTAACTGTTATAAATAAAATAACTTAATGAAGTCTTTGGATTTACATAAGAGCCATCAGGTCAGAAAACTGCTTCTTTTAGGAAACCCTTTGGACTGTACTTAACTTTAAGCACCAGCCTACATTTCATTGAATATAATGGGAAAGACACCTGTAAATTAAGCAAGTACTAATGATTTCCTGGATAAAACTGGAATTAAGCATGTTCTTACATGTCTTTCAGAAGGGTGGACTGAGCGCAGAATTTAGCTTTCAACAAAGATACTACAGCCAGCGTTTTCCCTTTAACTGAAGTTGGAGTACGATCCTGAATGAAGAGTCTGATTAGGAGTACCTCATTTTTTTGTACAGGGTCTCCTCATTCCCAACTGTCTTATTTGTTTCACTTGAAACAAGTGCAAAGCCAAATGTTTTGATTTTAAAGAACGTAAATCATCCATTTACTCAATACTATCAGATCTGAATCAAGACCAACCAGAAATATTAAAGAATTATTTTGCAATTTCTTCATTGGAACAGAACTGGTGACATTCTTATGGAAAACATCAAATGTTATGTTTTTTCATCGCCTCCTCACCCATTTTGCTGCTGGGCTACTACTTCCTTTCCTATACAGTGGGTGCACCTACACATGCACTTTACTGGAGAGTTAACTAATTAGCTCTGCAGTAAAGCATCACTATCTACACGTGTTGGTATTAGGGTGCAGTAGATTAACTGCACCCTAAGATAGTACTGTTAGGGACAGTGCTATCTTACAGCACAGTTACTTAGTGTGTTAAATTGCATGAGTAAATGGTAATGGGGGCTTGGTTGGGGCACAAGGATACAGAAGTGCAGGACCTGCCTCCTGCCCAGCCCCATACTTTAATACCTTTGTGCCCCAGACAGCCCCTCTGCTACCCAACGCCAATGGCTGGACTGGGGCTTAACCCGCTAAACCTCTTGCCAGCCCAGGGCTGCTCCACTGTGGCTCAAACCATTGCAGTCCTGGTTGCAGTGTCAGCAAGTGCACCCTGGACTGCAGAAGTTTGAGCATATACACATGCCATTAAGGTGCCATGATGAATTTTGGCACAGTTTATTGCATCACCTTAATGGCATGTGTAGATGCACCCTGAGAGAAGAGGGAGCAGATAGACAGCCATAGGCAGAGACTAAACTCTGTGCCCTGCAACATGCATCCACAACAAGCATTGGAGCAAGGCTAAGCAAAGACCATTTTGTACCAGCAGTGGGACTTATGAGTGATGAAGCTCTTGTTCTTCATAGAGTAAGCTGGAACCAGATATCGACTTCCTGAAGTAACAAGAAACTGAAGGGAATTTGCAAAACAAGCAATGCAACTCTTACTTCTCCAGTTTTTGAGAGAACAGTTATGAATCTGGGATGCTGTGATGACACTGGAAATTCAAGCAGAAAAATAATGAAGTTGTGGAAAAAGAAGCAAACCCAGATATTTAGAGCATATTTTGAATACTAGTGTCAAAGAACTGAATCCAAATATCACCAAAATGTGTTAGAAGGCTTCAAATTAAACTTCAGTAACAAATTTCAATTTGTGCTGCCATTCTAGGCCTTTTCTTGCCAAATTTTCATCATAAAATAACAAGATCTAAAAAGGCCAGCAGCAGCAATAGCCCACTTCAAGTGCAAAGCAGCTGGAACAAAAACAATTAAATTAAAGCTTAAAACCAAGAAATCTTTTAAGTGTGCCCAACATATATATACATTTACAAAGGAAAAATGGGCATATAGGGATTGAACTAGAAAGGCATTATGAAATAATTTTGCATCAAAGGACAAAACAAGTATTTCTTTGCTGTGACAGAATCTGGCACACGATGGAGGGTCTTTAATATACAGCATACCCGGCATAAGCCCCTACTTTGGCATCTTTTCCCTAATGTTCATTAAAAAAAACCAAACGTAATTGTAATTATTCAGAAAGTATCTTGTCTGGTTTTGAAAGTCAGTGCAAAAATCTCATCCTTCCCTCCTTCCCTTCTACCTCCCAAAAGTCAAAGGAGCATTTTTAATGAAAGATAATTGCTGAGTTTTATTTCTCATTGCTTTTGTTTTGTTCTTAAATCTACATACTAATTATGTGAAAATTAAAACAATACCAAGTATATTCAGTACTTCCAGTGCCTTGTTGATAATTGGCAACTACTCATTTCTACTTTGTAGGCAACTTCAATGAAATGTTATTCGACCATATTGGAAAAGGGGAAACGTTGCCTGCAATCACAATTTTTTTGCAAGTCTCACACTATGAGATGTTTTGCTTAAAATCCAACTTCCCAGAGTTAACTGAATAGACCAGAATCTTGGTTTCCATCTAAAATAAAATACAAATATATAATAAAAAATCTCAGGCTAATTGCTATGGAATTATACTTGAAAACATGAACCTCCAAAGTTTTAAAAGCCAGAAGGCTTTCTGGCTTTTAAACTTTAGTTAAACAAGCTTTAGTTAAAGTGCCTCTCCCACCATTTTGAAACTTGGGTGCTGACTACATGAGACGCTGCAGGTGAATTAATTAGAACAGTTTTTGAGAGTCGCTTTTATTAGCCACCACCCTTAACCCACCCTGAAGCATGTTTACAGACATTGTAATAGATTGTAAATTGAAGTGACACAATATTGAAGATAATGTTCCTTCAAATTGAGTAAAACCTCTATGGTGCTCTGCCTAAAACCTGCATGGAAAGACCTGTCACTTCTGTAATTAAGTTAGATTTAGTCAGTCTTCCTCTCTTGGGCTTCTATCTGTTGGCCATCATCACAACATCCTTCACAAACCTCATAGTCATAGGCATATCTGTTTTCTGGTTACAGAAACTCTGTGTGGAATAGATTGGTTTTGAGGAGAAGAAAAGGGTAGAGAGTGACAGTTAATGTTGTGAACATCATTGCTGAACTAGAGCAGTGGCTTTCAACCTTTTTTCATTTGCAACCCCCTAAAAAAATGTTGAATGGAAGTGTACACCCCTTTAGGAATTTCAAATGGAGGTACACATCCCTCTGAATTATAAGTGTGGGTATTCACATACTTTTGATTGATCATATTCATCTTTTGTGGACCCCTTATACATAGTGTGTGAACCCCCAGGGGTTCATGGACCAGATGTTTAAAACCACTGCGTTAAAGAGAAGACTTTGCCACAGCAGTTATGCTGATCTACAGCAGATGAGGATCTAGCCCCACCTTGCCCCAGGGCTCCAGTTAGAAGTGTTTTACAGGAAAAGGCCTTGAATGTGTTTTTATTTGGGTACTGCTGCAGCTGCTTTTTTTTTTCTTTTCCGTTTTTAAGTACATGTAATATTAAATTAGGTGTCAGGGTGTGGAGACTTTCTTTTCCTTTTTTCAAATGACTATCTTTTACTGATCTTAAAAGCCCCCTTTTTTTCTGACATGTTTTCCCTGGGGTTTGACCACTTTAAATACTGGACAGGACATGTTATATTCTGATCCTGATTCTAGCTACATCAGTGTCAGTCAAGAGTAACCGATTGAAGTCAGTGGTTTCTGCCTGGGTGACATAAATCTATATCTGACTTCAGCCTTGTAGCTAGATTGGAAGGATGATGTAGACTAGTTGACACGAGATGAACCAGGACAGCATGAGCTGTGGGTAAAAACAATGGTATGTAGGCTGTTGTTTACATTGTTGTCTAAGGATGCTCTGTAGAATTGGGTGACTTTTTTTTTTTACTGAAACATTTTTAATGAAGAATTAATTTTCCATTAGAGAGATTTTTTTTTTCCCTCCAGAACTTTTCCATTTCCACTGGAAAATTTGAAGCGCTGAAAATTCTTTTAGCATCAGTTTTTAAGTTTGGGTTTTTGTTGAATATCCTAAACAGAAATACTAATATAAATGTTTTTGGCAAAGGTTTTGTTGGGGGAAGGGAGGAGGGGCATTTCACATTTTAATGCTGTTCCCCTTTGCAGGTATGTTGGGGTCATGGAGGCAGTAGGTGTCATTATAACCTGAGGCATGAAGTTAAAAGTACATTTAGCAAGGCTCTGGTGATTCTGAATCCACTTGCACTAATATAATTCAGAAGTCACTGCTTTAAAAATAACTAGATCCTCTACTGTCACCAAGATCTGCTCAGCTCAGCAGAGGAGGAGGATATCCAGCAACTCCCTGATCCTCTGCATGGCTCTGCTGAACTCCCATACTGGTAGAAGCAAGAGCACTATGGGGGCTACTCTAACCTACACTAGCTAGCAGTGGTTTCTAAAGTGACCGGGCCATGGACAGATCCAGGATTTTGTAAAAGGCATGTACAGGAGTAGTGGCCAGTATTGTAGGGATGCGGTGCAGCCTGACTCCCAGCCTCCCCCACAATGGTGTGGGCAGATTATACTATGGGAGCAGCAGCCAGGTAAGAATCTTCTTCCCCATGCCCCACCCCCCACATACAAGTCTTTGCACCCCACTCCTTTTCCTGTGCTCAGCAGCACATCC
>NW_017728950.1:27862328-27899375 GCF_001723895.1 Crocodylus porosus
AACTCTTTACCACACCCCACCCCACCCACTCCCCTCCCATTCCCCAGCCCTCATCTGCCACTCTTAGGGGGACCTGGGGCCTTAGAGAGTGGCTATACAGAGAACTGGACTCATCTGGGAGCAGTGGCAGTGGTGGGAAGGGTCTCCCTCTCCAGGTTTATGGGGAACACCTTAGGGGATCAGGCAGGGACAAGGGACCCACATACTGATGACCTTGGTTCTTCACGCAGCCTGGCTGAAGAGGTATAGGAGCAGCTCTGGAGCTCCCCACAACCCCAGGGCAGCTGGGGAAAGAGGTACAGATGGGAGGGAAGGGAAGGACTGGGAAGGGTGAGGTCTGTTGCTATGTAGGGAGGAAAAGGGAGTGGGGAATTCTTACCTGCTCTAGGGACATAAAATAGTCCCTAGAAGCTGCTCCTGCAGCATAGACTGAAAGAGGGGTGTGACTGTATCCTTAATCTGCTCCTGGACCAGGCCACACACCCTTCTCCTCCTCCACTGTCTCTTTCTGTTGATATAGGTATCCCTCTAGCCCGACTAGTAGAAAGAGAAATAATAGGTAGAAGGTTCTTTCCTTATGAGTCATCAAGGCTGTCCCTGGACTGGGTCCCAACCCTTCTCCAGAAGGGAGCGGGTTTGGTAGAGGGAAGTAAGGTAGAAATCTTCAGCCCAGGGAGGCCTATTGGTTTTGTAAGGCTACAGGCAAGTTGGGTCCTTCTTTCTCCTTAGGGGTGGCATTTTTCGACAATTTTTCTTGCCAGGGAGAATGCACATCAAAGCAGAAGCTGTACATATGATAAAGAATTTTAGTACAAGTTCCACATGTGGCCAAGGAGGATTAAGAGAGATTTTCAATTCTCAGCTTCCTCTTAGTGACTGTATTACAACAGGTACAAGTTAGACTATTTTCTGGAACAGTTCTTCCTATATCAGACCCAGTAATATTAATCTTTCAGTTTCCCTTGTACTTTTAAGTGTTCAGCCACATCACTGAAGGCACTTAGATTTGAAGTGAACTGTTTCCATAGCTATTGGACTTGAGTTCATTTGAAAATCAAGCCAGTAATGTCACTTTGAAGAAGAAGACAGATACTCACTGACAGCCAGAAAGAGCTGGTGAGGTAGAGATGAGTGCCCCAGGAGCAGTGGTTCTGGAGCAGCTGCTCTGTGAGGCTAGAGCAGGCCCCCTGGCTCACCGAGGACATTTGGGAATGCCTGATTGCCAAAAAGGAGGCATACTCCCAGTGGAAGAGAGGGGAGCATACCTCCCAAAGGGGAGTATACCTCCATCACTCCGGTCTGGAGTAGGGCTGTTAGGAAAGCTAAGGCAGATATGGAACTAGGGCATCAAGGATCAAGGACAACAAGAAGTCCATTTTTAAATACATAGGGAGTATGAAGAAGGCACCGGGTAATGTGGGGCCCCTGCAGGATATGCTAGGCAATCTGGTGGTTGCACCAGAGGAAAAAGCAGACCTTTTAAACAATTCCTTTGCCTCCATTTTTTTGTGCAGGGACCGGGACTTCCTCACCAAGATTCGGGACAGACTCAGGAGAGACTCCGCCATGCCTAGGGTCAGGGAGAACCAAGTTAGAGAACTTCTGAAGGGGCTGAACATGTTCAAATCAGCAGGTGCCGATGCTCTCCACCCCAGGGTGTTAAGGGAATTGGCAAGGGTTATCATGGGGCCCCTGGCACGGCTTTATGAATACTCGTGGTGCTCTGGCCAGGTGCCGGACAACTGGAAGAGGGCCAATGTGGTCCCCATCTTTAAAAAAGGGAGGAGGGAGGACCCGGGCAACTATAGGCCCATTAGTCTTACTTCAATCCTAGGGAAGCTCTTTCAGAAGATTATCAAGGAGCACATCTGTGTAAGGACAGCAGTAGGGATGATACTCATGGGCAACCACCATGGTTTCATTAGGAGCAGGTCCTGTCAGACCAACCTGATTGTCTTCTATGATCAGGTCACAAAATCATTGGATGCAGGTGTCACGGTGGATGTAGTCTTTCTGGACTTCAGGAAGGCCTTTGACACTGTCTCCCACCCCATTCTCATTAAAAAGCTAGGCGACTGTGGCATTGTTGCCTACACAGTCAGATGGATAGCAAATTGGCTGAGGGGCCACACTCAGAGAGTGGTGGTGGACGGGTCATATTCGACCTGGAGGGATGTGAGTAGTAGAGTCCCCCAGGGCTCAGTCCTTGGGCCTGCACTGTTCAATTTCTTTATTAGTGACTTGGACAAGGGGGTGAAAAGCACCCTGTTTAAATTCACGGACAATACCAAGATTTGGGGTGAGGTGGGCATGCTAGAAGGGAGGGGCAGGATACAGTTGGACCTACACAGGTTACAGGGGTTGACAAATGAGAATAGGATGGGATTCAATACTGACAAGTGCAGGGTGCTGCACTTGGCAGTAAGAACCAGCAGCATACCTATAGGCTGGGGAACTCTCTTCTTGAAAGCACGGTGGAAGAAAGAGCTCTTGGAGTCATTATCAAGTCCAAAATGAACATGGGCTGCCAATGTGAGGACACGGTCAGTAAGGCTAACTGCACCTTGTCATGTATCCATAGATGCATTACAAGCAGGTCCAAGGAGGTGATCCTCCCCACTTCATGCAACACTGGTCAGGCTGCAGCTGGAGTACTGTGTCCAGTTCTGGGTGCTGCACTTCAGGAGGGATGTGAACAGCATTGAGAGGGTCCAAAGGAGGGCCATTCACATAATTTGGGGATAGCAGGGCAGACCTTACAAGGATAGGCTATGGTACCTTAACTTGTTCAGCCTTCACAAGAGAAGGCTGAGAGGGGACCTGGTGACCATCTATAAATTTACTAGAGGGGACCACCGGGGAATGGAAGAGACCCTGTTCACCTGTGCACCTCCTGGAGTAACAAGGAATAACGGCCATAAGTTGTTAGACAGTAGGTTCAGGCTGGACATTAGAAGTCACTACTTCACAGTCAGGGCAGCTATGATCTGGAACCAACTTCCAAGGGAAGTAGTGCTGGCTCCTACCTTGGGGGTCTTTAAGACGAGGCTTGACAATTACCTAGCTTGTATCATTTGAGCCCAGTTTTCTCTCCTGCCCAGGGCAGGTGGTCAGACTAGAAGATCTGCAAGGTCCCTTCTGACCCTACATTTATGAATCTATAAATATATGAATATATAGAAAGCTCTCTCCTGGCCAACTGCAGGACTTACCTGAGAATGAAGAAGTCCAGTAGTCCATGATGATTTCATTCTGTCAGGATGGTTGTCTTGATGCACATAAGCCTGTGAAAGAAAAAGAAGATATGCCAGTTAAGATCGAGATAAACAAATGGCAGCATAACACCTGGGTGGTGCTAGGCCAAAGTGCAGGGGAGGTCAGAGCCTCATAAGAAATCTACTTCTAGTGATCGTTGACTGGTGGCAGTGAGACTTAACACCTCCTGATTGTTATCATCTTAAAACATCAAGACATGGCAGGTGAGTCACCACCACCACTACAGGAAACCAGGGAAGTGATCACATGACTGCAGGTCAGGGTCAGGAAGGTACCCAGTGTCTATACCTGTAACTTAACCAGGCCAAGCCCTGACAGTCGGATAGAGAATGGCTGGGAGCTTAGCCTTTCTGACAATGTTGTTCAAGTTTAGAGTTCAGCTGTTTGTCCCCAACAACTAACACTCTTTAGGTATTGGCTCAACCATTTACTTTCTGTGATGCTGAGCTAGACATGTTGGGTATGTCTATACAGCACACACAAATGTTGTACAGACACATCCTGGCCAAGTTTTACAGAACAAGAACCAGTATATTTGGTTTGTGTGGCGCTGTAACTCAGCTAGGAAGCCTTATCACTCAGCAGCGCTAATTAACTTACCATCACTGCTGGAATTAGCACAGAGCTTCTTCTGAAAGCCCTGCCTTATGTTAGTCTTATGGCCTGATACAGAACCTATGGGATTTAACCAAAATCATATTATGGCTGTGTTCATTCATTTTCTCTTGGGAGAGTTGGTGGTCTTCCAATGGAAACTACATATACAGATGTTCAGGATTTTTCTCCCAAAGCAAATATGGTCACCCCAGGAAAAAAATAACCCAGGTTAATACCTCCTGGGAGAGTTTCTCCATGGAGAACAAATTTCTGTTCACAAACCTTCTGAGAGAAGCTACAGAATAGTCCTCCATCCTGCCAGAGTGCTTTGTCTCTGCCCCTCCATGGGTCCAGGCAGAAGGCTAGATAGATACACACCTTTATAGTTTAATTAAATAAGATGTATAGAGAACACAAACTTTCCTGAACTCGAGTTTACTTCAGCCAATCTGTGCACTGCTGTCATCTGTCACCAGACAGACTTAGGTCCTCCAGACTTAGATCCTGGAGAGCAGGCTGGGATGTGTGCACAGGAGCCCCTTGGCTGTACAGTGGCTCAGTATTTGAACATCTGTTCAGGGATTTCCAGGTAAGTTTTTCTACCATGAAAACAAACCTGAGATCATTCTTCCAGATCATTTTAACATGTGTACACAGTCTGTGTCACAATTATGCTTTGGAGGCAAAACACTTGTCCCTACTGCTGTGAATGGCAAAACTCCCTTTGACTTCAGTGGTGTTATGTTTCATGCTGTTATAATAATATTCACTGACTTACATTCTATGACCTTAAATGTGGGCCAGTACTACAAACTGTTCTGTGTGAAGGCTGATTCAAATCTTGAAAACAATTCACCTTTTAGTTCTGTTCCTTTTGGGCTGTGTTAAACCCTTTGCAATCAATGAGAATCTTTCACTTAACTGAATTAAGCTAGGGACGAAACTCATGTTGCAAATCATTCTGGTGAATTATTACTTACCTTGTGAATATTTTTACTATTAAAATGAGCATATTTGTAGAGTAGATTCATGAATATTTATGGAAAGTGCCACATGACTTTGCAAAAATATATGCACTAGAAACCTTTTTGAAGACTTATTCTTACCCCATCAGGGCACAGAGATTATATTCAACCAAAATTAATTTGGAGTGCTCAACTTTTAATTTAAATGCAGTGAAATACACATTTCCCAGCACAAACTCAACGCTTTATAGAATGTCATCAACTGTTCAGAGCCAAGTGATACACAGAAAAAGTGCATGAAAAGCTGTTCATTGTAAACTAATCTGTCAGTAATTTGACACTTGGTTGTTTTTTTTTTTCTTGGCTCTCATTTACACTTCAGTACTGATCATACAAGCTGCTTCACATGAATGCAGGCAGCTGCTTAGGCAGAGCAGTTTGCTGGAACTAGGGCTTTTGCTAGGTTATCAAGAGATAGTGTACTAGGCCTGATTTATACTTGATAATTCTATGTGTGAATAGCATGTTGTTAGGGGTGTCATTTTTCTTTCTTTCTTTCCTTTTTTTAAAAAGAACAATACCATTATATTGCTACCAGCCCCATGGGGGATGAAATTGCATGAAAATTATAGTTAGAGCAGCATTCCTTACGTTAACACAAACTATGGCTTACTAATTCAAAGTGCTTTTTATATTGTTAGTATTAAACATGCAAAAAATTTGGCTGTCAGGAAAGAATAACATTATTAATGAGCCCTGTGCACTTCAGCTGTTTTTTGGTAAAACTTATTTTTTAAAAATAATCGCACTCCATTTAAAACTGTAATTATTCCACTAAGCTTTTTTAATATATAAAAAAATTAAATGATTAAAGATGGAAACCATTACATTATCACAAGACATAGATTTGTCAAGTTGACCTAGCTTTATTGTTAGATCCAACATAAGCAGAAGTAGAACCAACCTGGAGCAGGCCAAACTGTGGACTGAGGTGGTGCTGAGTGGACAGAAGGGAAAGTATGGAGGATCTGATTTAAACACTATTTGCACTTTGGGGAATGAACTGGTTGCAGCAAGGGAACAGGGAGTTTCTTGAGTTCCTGGGGGCTGGGTTTTGTGCCAGTCTGAATGGGGACATAAAAAAAAAAATTGATAGTGGATCAGATCCAGGGTCCGTTTATTCCAGGTCTAGCCAAAATTGGAATGCTTCAAAGGAAGGAAAGACCAAGAAAACCCTTTGATAGAGCAATTATGGAAGAATATATTGCCAGTGAAAGTCTCTCCCTTACCACTAATGGTTAAAAGTTGGTTTTTATGCCCTGAAGCATAAGCATATACCTGTTCAAAACTCCTGGTTATTTTTAATGTTACTGTGCTTCTGGGAGGTTCATATTACCCATATAAATGTTTTGTCCTTTTCTGAATCCTGTTAAATACTCTGCCACAGTGATAACTTATGGCTGTAAGCTCTCTAGGCCAATTGTGTTTTATGTTGAAAAACATTTCCTTTTAAATTTGCCACATTTCAATTTTACTAAACTTCCTCTGGTATTGGAGGGAAGGGTCCTTCCTTCTCATTTCCTGTATATTCCCAGATCTTCCCCTCACCCTGCCCACTTCTTTTTTTATTTTTTATTTGTTAAGGAGGAGTTGCACTGCACTTAAGTGTTGAATGTGCAAAATGCTGGCTTACTGCATGGGGATGAGTTTACATATTTTGGTGAACAATTAGAAAATAATTAGGGCTCAAATATGATTTCAAATACCATTCTCACACCGTTTTGAATGTCAAAGAAATAATTAATGTCACAAACTGTTTCTGGATAAGCATGCAATAGCTGCTGAATAAATTTTTTACAACTGAAAGTTTAACCAAAATATTAGATAACCATCCAGCCTTGTAGATACTGACCCAAAATGAAATGGACTTCCAGATCTTACAAGTTGCACACTCTGCTGGTACAAATTTCTGAATACATCTGGTTGGTGGTGCCTTACCTGGTGCTGAATTACCTGATGCTTGTTGCAAGTTTTCTATACTTTCAAGGGACTTGTTAAGCTTAGAAAAAAGTAAAAAAACAATAATAATAATTAGGTGTTTTTCATTTTTGTGTTAAATGTATGTTAAACTATCATAATAGTTAAAAGTTGGCTTTTATGTCCTGGAGCATAAGGATTTATATACCTGTTTCTAATATCAGAAGAAAATATTAGACCTCACAAAATAGAGATAAAAAAGCAAGATCATCACACTCCGAATAAGCCCCATACGTAAAGGTGAAATCCCACAGTATTGCATCAGATAATATGCTAAAAGGCCATATGTTAGATAAAATTCTTTGATTACAATGAAGTAATTTCCTTAAAATGGATGATGTTATGTAGCCCAAAGAGAATGTTTGTGATTTAAAGGTAGAAACCTGTGCCTTTTTAAAACAGAAGGCTCTGTTTTTCCAAGACATCTAAGGGACTGAAAGCTAGGTGCCCAAATCCCTTTGGCACTTATTAAAATCTCATCCCAAATTACCACAAGGCTTGAAAAGCTGTTAATAAGGTTTGCACAAAGAAGCAAGACATCTCAGAGGGATCTTTCTTGGTTAATTTCTGCAGGACTCACTTTGATCCTAAATCCACCTTTCTTGTATATCATTTTTCTCTGCCCCTCTTCCTTCATGCAACTTTAAGCATTCCTTTGATTTTGGCAATTATGCATTACGTGTTAGGGCCTATTTGTTCAGATTAGTGTGTGCAGACAATGTATTAGTGTTCACTGAAATGTTTCAGTGCCTTTTGAGGCTGTGATCTTTGTTTCTTTGTACAAAAACTATATAATGGTTGCTTCATATCCTTATTACACAATGAGTTATAAATATAGGACCAAAGCAAATTTGAACTGTCATTTGTCCCTGTACCATGTATAATTCTTACCTCCAACACTAATCTCTATTGAAATGAGATCTGTTAGTACTCTGAACGATAAGTATCCCTTGGTAATTTTTGTAATCCATTCAAGTATGTTTTCTTTAGGTGCTTGTTGATGTCATGCTACTGGCTACTGGCTTATAATGAAAACATAGAATAAAAAAGGAACCCAGGGACTCAAAAAAGTATAGAAGACATGATTCTCTTTCAAGCTCACTGTATTAAATGAAGGATGGACTGGACAAAAAGTATGTTAATAGACTGTACATAACAAAACCATATGGGCAAGTAGCATTATAAAATAATCTGACAAATAATTTATCTTTAATTTTTATGACCATATTATATCAGATGTGTCCAACCAGAGTTCCTCTGGTTTTCCCAGAGCATTCTGCATGTTCTGTTCCAAACCACACTTAATACATTTATAACACTATGGCAGGCTGCCACATTTCCAACCCTATTTTGTGTTTAACTCCTAGCATAATTTAATTCTCAAAATTATACTGGCAAGGACACACCCTAAAATCCATAACCCTAGCCTATTCTGTGTGCTGTGTCCCTTTCTGCTCCTGATTTCAGGCTGTTCCTCAAAATGCCTTTTAAATGAAGGAAAGGCTGGGGCAAATGGCATAAGTTAATACCATCCAAGGGTTTGACATTGCACTCATGTCCAGACTTTTGGAAAGGATAAAGCTGAAGATATGACACGGTGCTCATAAGCTGTTCAAAGGCGGGACATTCTGCATCTTGTGCAGGGCCGACTATGCTGCAGGTGTTTATCAAATAATACATATTTATTAATAAAAATCTTCATGGGTTTCATTGAGTATATTTGCTTAGAAGCCCACCTTAAAGTTTAGAATTAGTCACTTCTGCAGACATTGGAGGATAGGTGAGAGACATCAGGGTAAGACATGGGACATCACTGAAAGAACTGTAATGGGTTTAAAAAGTAATGCACACTCAAGAGGATGGAGTAGGTGGACAATAAGCTGAATGCGAGCCAAAAGTATCCGCTCGCTGCTGAAAAGGCTAATGGCATATTGGGCTGCATTGGTAAGTGACAGTGTGTTGCCAGCAGGCCACAGGAAGTGATTATTCCCCTCTGTTCAGGACTGGTGAGGCCACATCTGGAGTAATGTGTTCAGTTTTGCTGCCCTTCCTCCCCCCAATACAGAAAGGTTGTGGACAAATTAGAGAGAGACCAGCAGAGGGCAACAAAAATGGTTATGGGCCTGGGGCATGTGACTTCTCAGGAGAAGCTGAGGGAACTGGGCTTTAGGGATGTGCAAAATTTCACCGGCTGTTTTGTTTCAATACCATTTCAATTCATTTTTGGTTTGAAACAGCAAAATTGGAATGAAATGAAGGGCTTCAAAATTGCCTCGAAACAAAACAAGGTCAGTCAAAATGTTTCAAAAGTTTTGAAATGTTGCAAGTTTCAAAGCAGCTCAGCTAAGTTCTCCTCCCCAGCACTAGGATCAGCTAGGCTGAGTTCCCTTCCCCAGCCTGATCGCTTGCAGTGCTGGGGAGGGGAACTGAGCCCAATCGCACAGCCCCTGCAGCCCTCTTGCGGTTGCGGCCTCTGATCTTCCTGCCAGGTAAGAGAAGTGGGTGCTACTGCCTGAGACCAGCGGTGTGCTGGTGCCAGTCCCAGGTAGCAGCACCCGGCTTCCCTCCCTCACCTAGCAGGCAGATCAGGGGCCTGTAACCCCAGGAGGACTGGCACAGCCCCCACAGCCCTCCCAGGGTTGCAGCCCCTCTAATTGCCTGCCAGATGAGAGAGGCTGTTTTGAGCTTCCCCATTATAGCCGTGGGTGAAACATTGAAAAAGCATCACTGTTTTGACAAAACAAAATAGAACAGTGGTTTTGAATCAAAATAAAATTTGAAACAAAATGCTGTTCTGTCAAAATGCAAGTCAAAACAGAATGGTACCATTCCTCACAGCCCTAATGGACTTATTTAGTCCAGAGAAGAGAAGACTGAGAGGAGATTTAATAGCAGCCTTCAACTATCTGAAGGGGAGTTCGGAAGAGAATGGAACTAGGCTATTCTCAGTGGTGACAGATGATGGAACAAGGAGCAATGGTCTCAAGTTGCAGGAAGAGAAGTTTAGGTTAGATATGAGGAAGAGTTTTCTTACGAGGAGGGTAGTAAAACACTGGAACAGGTTACCCAGAGACGTTGTAGAATCTCTATCCCTGAATGTTTTTAAGATCCAGCTAGATAAATCTTTGGCTGGGATGATCTAGTAGAGGATAGTCCTGATTTGACTAGGGGGTTGGACTAGATGACATCCTGAGGTCCCTTCCAACCCTGAGTTTTCTGTGATTCTCTGGTTCCATTCCTAGTTCATAATTGCAGCTTCTTGGGCTGACTATAATCAAAATCAAAATACTATTACTGGTCAAAGCACAGTGTATCCATCTTTATGGAAAGGGAGAGGCATCTATATATGTGTGCATGCACATGTGTGCACACATATGTATACACATGTATACAATATATACATAATGTATTTATGTACAACATATACAATGTATAATCTAATCCATAATCCATATATCCATTATATAATATATGAGTATATACTGAGTATATGAGTGTATATATATACATGATATATATATATACATGATATATATTTTATATATAATGTATCTACATATATTACATGTGATATATGTGTGCAAAATATATCTATATCTATAATATACACATACAGAGTAATGTGTGTAGGAGGGTGTGTGCATGCACATATATATGGGAAGGGAGAAAGATCTATATAGATAGATACTGCAGGTAGATTGTGCCTTAATCATTAGCAATAAGAGTATTTGATTATGATCATGTTAAAAGTTGGGATACCCTCCCTGTGAAGGGTCCCAGGGGTCATGGTGGAACGGGGTGGCAATTGGAAAGCCGACGAAGGTTGGGATTAGCGGCGGCTGAGTTCTGAGTGGTACAGAGACGTGTTTGTTTCTTAAACAAGGTGGAATTTATTTAACTTACACTTGGTGGAGTGTAGGCACGGTGATTCTTCAGTTACAGTAACAAACGGATGAACGAGCAAACAACAAAGGGGTCTGTTGGCCCACGAGATTCCCCAACAAGCCCTTGCGTTCTACCCCTGGTGCCGAAGCCCGGGGTAGGTGCGGCTACCTGTTGGTTAAGTCTCAGGGTTGGTCAACAGCTCATAACGGGTGAACACACAAAATGACCAGTAACAAAACTGTAACTCGCTGAGAAGAACAAAGTGTGGTGCCAGTCGTGAGGATGGCCAAGGTCGGAAACCGGGGTATGGTACAGCAGAGATGCGCCCGAAGTTGACGAGGATGAGACGAATCATAATCAGAGAACAAAGCTGGGGTCGATAGGTAGGTAGAAAATCAGAGTCCATAGGATGTTCCAAAGCCGAGGTCAAAATCAAGCCAAACAGTCCAAGAGCCAAAGAATCGTTATATCAAACACAGCGCACGATTGGAGATAAAGACGTATCGAGAGCTCACAGAAAGGGAGAGAGATTGATAGGCCCAGAAGCCTGACTGAAAGACAGTCCCTGGAACACCAGCCTGTGTCTCCAGCAAACGTGATCCCCCCCCCCGAGGGAGGGGCCGGTCAATCTTTTAAAGCAGTCCTATAGCCAATCAGGCTGCTTGGCTGACCGAACTTTCTAGAGGGATTACCTCATTCCAATCATATGCTGGGCATGCTTGGCAACAAGCTCTCTGTGACAACTGAGTCTGCGCTTCTCTGAAAGTAGGTCAGGCTTGAGTGACAGGCCTGCAGGTCATGAAGGGGGCACCTGCTAGGCCTGTTTCCATGGCACATGCTCATATCAGCCAGTTCAATTCCTGTATTGTCAGCATACATACAAAGTTTTCCATGACATTAAGAAGCCTCAGTTATGAGCCAGGAACTTGCAGGGCATGTCATGAGATACTTTACTATGCAGTTGACTAATTGACTGTACACTAAAGCATCACTGTCTACACATGTGCACCATTTACCGCACAGTAAATGAGTCTACTGTGCAGTTAGCTACTATCTGCAAATACAGGTAGTAAACTAACTGTGCAGTAGATACTGTGTAATCCTGCATGTGTAGATGCTGACTAGGAGCACATTTTCTCCTGGTAAGAATGAACACCACTGGGCTACAGGGGACAGAGAACTCCCTGGGTCTTGTCACTGCTCAGCTCCCCCCAGGAGCCAGGAGCTAAGCAGCATTGGGACTGGGAAGCTCTCTGCTTCTGTGGAGCCCCACTTCTGGGGCAGCTCCTACCCACCCCCTGACTGGGTGAGGATTGTCCTGAGCAGCTCAGGGCTGGCCAGGAGCTTTCCTGGTTCTGAGATAGCTCCTAGCCAGTCTCCAGTTGATCCCCAGAAGTGGGACAGCTCTCAGCCAGTCCCTCGCTGTGTGGGGAAGCCCTGCTGGGAATGGGGATTGTCCCCATGTGCACGGGGCTGGGAGAGCTCTGCAGTGGGAGCTGTCTCCTGGCACTGCATACAGCAGGATCTAGTGTGTATGGGGCCAGGAGACAGTTGCTGCTTCAGCCAACAGAACTCTCCTGGCTCTGTACCCATTGGGACCAGCCCCTGTGCTCCCTGCCAACCCTCAGGTTAGCACCTGCAGAGAGTCTGGAGCTCCCCCTGGCTGCTGCAGGGAACCAGAGCAGAGTAGGAGCAGCCCTATACCAAGCTGCTCCCAGGGAAGCCTTTTTGCACAGAATTTTACTATGCAGTAAGCCTTTATAGAATAATAGCTTGTGTAGGTACACCCACTGAGTTGGGTACTGCACTTACATGGTACTAAGAGAATTTTTGTCCCCAAATGCTTACAGTCTAAGTATGAATAAATGGCACTGCCCCAGGAATAGTGCTTCATAGTGCTTCAAACTCCTTGGAAACAAAATACTCCTTAGTTACTAGGCATTCTGATAAGCACAGGATATTCCTTGTCTATCAGAGTTCTCTGGGCACACAGGGGTGATCAGAGTCACAGCTCCACTTCCCCACTTCCTACTTACTTGTAAGGTATTTACATTCCTGGAGAAGCAATGGGTACAGTTTTAATGTCAGTGTACAAAGGGAAGTGGACATGATCTTGGACACCTAGGACATGTGTAGACGAAATGAGAGGCATATGTGCACAACACTTTCAAGTGGGCTGAATGTTTTTGCACTGCTTTAATGGTGTCAGTGTTTGTACGCCTTAGTGGTGTCTTGTGTATTAATTCCAACTGTTGTAGGAAATTCTGCAGCATAACGCACCTTAAATAACTTGGGGCGCAGCAAACTAAAACTCCTTCGAGGGGTTTTAACTTGCTGCCCCTACAGCTGTGGAGTGAAACACTGAGTTCCATGCAGGTCAGGGGATCTGCAGGAAGCCCTGCAGGCAGCCTGACAGCAGTCCGGGAAAGCAGGCTCCATCCAAGAAAACTGGCAAGGCTGATCTCCCCATTCTGGCCCACCTCCCCCCGTGGAGCCTGCCGGCCTCCCTGGGCCACGTGGGGGCCCAGTGCTTCCCTCTGCGGCTGTGGTGCCCTCCAGGACCACTCAAGCTGGGTACCTGCGGGTGGGTGCCACCTGGGGGGGAGTGCTGCTGCCATGGAGGGAAGTACCAGCCCTCCCTCCCCAACCCCCACAGCCCAGGGATGGCTCCTCCCGCCAGCAGCTCACCCTCCCCTTCCCACCAGATAGACAAGTAAGTCAGCAGCATGTATGCATGACATTGGGGCCTTAATCAGCTCTAAATTGGAGCAGTGTTTTTTAAAACCCACTGCTTCAATTTAGGGCCCCCATTTGATCAGCACACACCCCTAGCCTCCATACATGGCTTTGCTCATGTCCTGCTTCAGTTTTCTTTTAACTGGTTTGCAAGCTGTCACACAATATGGGTTTGAAGCTCAGTAGTATGAAGGACCTTTTCTACCATTCTGAAGGAGCAAAGGGGCCTGAGCATAAATGAGAATAAGGCTGCTGGAGTGGAATGAGGGTCCGATTCTTCATGACCAAAATCAGCAGGAACTTGTTCTTGTATTTAATAGGACAGGGATGATAAGTCTCACAATGTTGCGCATTTCTAAGGGGGCCCTATTCATAGAGAAGTCAAAACAATTGTTCTATTCAGTTGAGCAGGAGCCATTCAGAGAATAATTTCATTGCTTTGTCAGTCCTGGCCCTGCAGGCATGACATGCATTTGGAAAGATTAAATGAAAGGGGAAAAAATCCTCTTGGTAAACTATCTGAAAATAAAGAATGGTTCCATAAATTTTTAAATATGTTACTGTTTCCAAAATGAAATGTCTTTTTACTTTTAAATGAAGCTTTTCCTTGTAAAAGCTTCCCAAGGAACCTTGGGCAGATTTTTATATGGGCTTTTCTTTTTCTTTTCTTGTGTATGGATCTGCTTTTCTTTACAGTATTCTCAGGTGTGCTGGGCCCTGGCAAGATAAGAAGGCTTTTCAAAAGGCACTTCCATATCTTAATCCTTCTGACTACAAACCAAATATTGATCTATTTAGTAAATTAACCTGGAGTAGTAAGGATTGTAAAAGAGTGTTTACTCAGCAGCCAGACCCTCTGACAGCTGTTCAGCGGTGGGATTATGATGTCACAGTAGTAATTACACTATAAACAGGGGATATAGAGGAAAATAAAACATGAAAGGGGACTTTGATGCCTGTTACTAAGCAACAAAAAATATGTAACTTGAAACCTTACAAGCATGTAAATTTCCTTGTAAGCTTCACAGATGTCCTAGCTTTATAGCCAAATCTCAGTTTCAGTTTCAATTTATTTATTTTTCTTCCCCGCCACCCCCACTCACAAGCTACAGTGAGGAACTGATTTGTTTGGTTAGAGGTGGCGGTGGGGGGGCGGGAAGCCAATAAACTCATTTATTTGTTTAGGGCTTGTATATTATGGGTGATCATGTCATCTACCTGGCACCCCTGTCCTAAAGCCAAAGAGCATCTCTTCTACATGGAATCCCTCTTTCCTTACACTCACTGAAGATGATTTGTGCTGTTTCCTGTTCAGGACAAGAATAAGGTAGGTGACTTCGGACTCTTGCCATTTCTAAGTGATAGACAGAGAAAGAAAACACAACTTTCTTTATCTTCCCCTTTCTTGAAAAGAAAGTGACACCATCTCTGAAATGTGTCTTAACTATATGCAGGTGTAGTTCCTGCAATTCACTTCTCTGTTTATTAGTGCAGTCTTGGCTTTGTGCCTATTCAGACGGGTAATGTGCACAAAGAATGGAGTGTTGTTGGAGGAGTAGACTAGCCAAAGGAATATGGTGTAAATATTTTCCACTAGGAGTCGTAGAGCAAAGACCAAAAGAAATCTCCATTTTTTTCCATTTCACATCTCTGCTCCCTTACATTGGTGCATGCATGCACACACAGAGCCCCCACAGCTGTCGTCCACCACAAGGGGCAGGAGTTTTCATGTGCATGTAATTGTGGTGTTTTGTACCCCAGTGTTTCTTTTGCATAGGCCAGGGTTTGCAACCTAAACTGTTTTGAGAACTGTTTGCAAGATTCACTTTCCACTGTAGAACCATTATTAGTTGTTATCAGGTGTAGGCCCCTAGCACCTTTGCAAGTGGGAAATTACACAGGACTGCCATGAAGCAAGGGCATGGGACTTGCTGTTTGTTTTTAAATTCTTTTTCATTCAATAAAGAATTATGACATGTTACTGGGAATGTCCTGACAGGCCTCAAGCTATTTATTTGTGACATATACTCCCCCCACACCTTTTTTTGCCCATGGTCCCACCAAACTGATGAAGTGGAGGGCTTGGTCATGAGGGGATAAGGTGGCAGTAAGTCAGTAAGTATTGGACATATGTATATAGTCACAGGGAGAGATCCTACCTGAGCAGGTAACAGCAGTATTAATCCCTTCTGTTGCTGCTAGAAAACTAGAGGGCCAGTGACATTTTCTACTTTACTCTGCATCTGTTGTGAGGCTTATTGTTTGATCTTTGTTTCCTTAGATGATAAGTAAAATAGTACTGATTTTTCTCTCAGTTCTCCACAGGCCCACAAAGCTCTCTAGTGCTTGCGTTTTCCCCTGTTCCCCTTGAAGAAATATTCCCTCTTTCTTTAAAGAATCTGGGGAGGGAATTCTGTTTGATGGTAAATCTCTCTTGGATAAAATTGCAGTTTTCATCACACTTCTGTCCTGGTCACAACCAAGGTTACAAAAAGTCAAACCCCTGTCAAATGACAGGAGTCAGTAGCCACTGTGGTTGTGTTTATAGAATTCAACACATTTTAAAACATAAGAATTTAAAGTAGCTTCAGAAGCACAAATTAAGCTATTTCTAAAGTACAGAGCAGGGTATTTTTCTTAGTAATTCCTACATGTAGTCAATATACAACAATATGATGATCTTCGGTGGGCATGTCTACAGGAGGCATTTAATGCAGTTAACTAATTAGCTCCACTGTAAACATCTCACATCTACACATGCAGTGTTACTAGACAAGAGTAACCAAATTAACTCTACTGCAGAATAGTACTTATAAATACAAGTATTATCCTGCTGAGGAGTTTTTTACTCCACAGCAACACGTGCAGACATTGGAGGGGTTGGCTGGGGCACAAGGGTGTTTCAGTGTGGGGTCTCCCTGCTGGCCAGTCCTGTACTGGAGCACACGTGTGCCCCAGCTAGCCCCTCCACAGCATGTTGAGCCTGGTTGGAGCAGCCCCCAGACTAGCAGGCTGACCCCCCAGGGCCCTTGTCAGCTGGGGCTGCTGCGACCCGGCTCAACATGTTTCACTCCCAGGAGCACATGTAAACACCACACCTGGGAAGCAATCAGTTTATTGCACTGGACTGTAATATTTTGACTTACATGCACATGCAGATGCACCCAGTGCCAATAAATCAGGAAAATCCCAGAGATCCATTCCTTGTTCCTGGAAGTCAATATTCAACAGGATGCCCCCTGCATCTTCTTTCTGTTGTCTTACTAGTCCCTTTTCCTTTAGGTTGCATCCCAAAATGATCATGCATCTTGTTTGCACCAGTGTGTGCTATTGACTTATAGTTTTTTTGGAACCTTGCTATCCATACAATAGTCTACAGGGTACAGGAATGGAACTTAACTCAGAACAGAATTTTCTAAGCTTAAGAGTTTCATTAAAAGCCAGTGGTAATTAGGAACCTTGCTCCCATACAGTTATTTCAGCAGGGGAGTCTAAATGTACTAAATGAGTAAAAAACCCACACCCCTTCTATGGTAACATCAAACAATCATATTTCTACTTTTCTGCAGTCCTTGGGGGCATCAGTGTCTCTTAAAGGAGGGACCATAAACCACACTGGAAAGCATGGCAGCATTACAGTCATATTTTAGACAAGATGGGTGGGTCCAGATGTGCATGGATGTTTATTTCCCTGGGGACAAGAAGTGGTGGCGCACCGTGTGCTGCCACTACTTGTCCTTAGGGAATGCCAGTGCCACATCTCCTTTGGTGAGCAGCAAGTTCCCATGGGTGGAGGAGGGGAGGCTGGAGCCCTGGGGGCCTCTGGAGGCTGCAGCCATGGCAGTTCTGTGGCATGGAGCCTGGCTGGAATTGGAGTATGGCTCTGGGTGGCTTGGCTCCACTTTTCAGTAGTGCACGCTGCCCAAGCGTGCGTTTCTCCAGTTTTTTTCCATGGATTTTTTTTTTACGTCTGGATACCCAGGGCTCAAAAAAACCCATGGAAAAAAACCCAGCGCAGTGCATGCTTGGGCAATGCAGAGAACATTGGACTTTGAAGAATGTGGTGCTGTATATGTGTTTGCAGCACCGCATACTACACAACCACACTTGCCTGGATGTGCCCAACAAGTCCAGAAATTATTTGAGGCAAGAATTTTTTGGGGTGATGCCTTTATTGGACGAACTGTATAGCTGGGATAAAGTTAGGTAAGTGTTTGAATTCAAAGCATTCTAGAAGAAGTGGCCAACCTGCAGCATGTGCCACAAGTGACACAGGCAGACTTTCTGTGGCAAGTGGCAGATCAGGGAGGGGGCAAGCAGCATAGTGGCAGATAGAGCAGGGAGCAGAAAGCAGCATGACAGAGTGGACTGGGAGCATAGTGCAGGGAGGAGAAGGCAGAGCAGCAGAGTGGGCACAGGAAGGGGATTAGAGTGGCACTTAGGGAGGGTGCAAGGCATAATTTGTGGCATGCATGCCAAAAAGGTTGGCCCCCACTGAAATATAATTTTCCTCTCACATAAATATATTTTATTACAAACAGGACAAATGAAGATTAACACAAGTGGAAAACTCATTGAGCCACCCAATTTCAGTGTAAACCTGGAGTCATCACCTGGCATGCTGGTAATTGCCAGGTAGCTGAGATGACAGTTAAATATGTTACTAGTAATTATAATCTGATGAAGAATAAATTGCATAGGCAAGCTCTATAAATAAACACCCACAAAACTAGTTGAATAGCATTTCACAATATCCCCACCTCATAAAAACATCAAACTAGTACTGACTAGAAAGCAATGAAATCCCTATACAGACAGAGTAAAGAAAGTCTTGAGTTTCCTTAATTCAGTCTTTTAAGAGCAAACTTGAAGCACATAGACCTAGTCTGAACTTCAATCAAAGACGGGGTATGAAAACAGGATGGGGCCAGTCTGAAAGAAACTCAGAGCTAGCAAAATATGACTGCTCTCTCTCAGATGCAGACAATGTTGAGAACTGAGATATTTTAAAATTTGGCTTTGCTTTAATTTTAAACAATTTTTATGCCTCTTCATGAAAGGAAACTCTCAAGCTCCTTGCAGTCTGGGACAGTATGCCTGGCTGTGTCAGGTCCTGGATGGCTTGGGAACACTGATTCTGAGGGCATAGCTTCTGTAACATTTCTGTATGCGGTGCCAGAAGCACTCCCTGTTCACCACTACTACACATAGAACAAGCCTGGACAGGAAGCAGGGAATCTGTCCTGAGGTGCCCCTAGCTGTCACTCTCAAGCATGCTGGAGATGGTGCAGAACAATGGCAGGATGACTCAGGGCTGTTTCACTGTCCCATTTTTAGGTTAGATGCATGTGGACTAAGAGCAGGAAGACCAGGAGTGTTTCTCAGAAATATATTCAGGAGTCCTACAGAAGCAATACAGACCTAATATGGGGCTGTGTACATGGCTTGCCACCCCAAAGCCATGGATCCTGGAAGCCCTGGAGTGTCTGATTCGGAGGCAGTGTAGACAGCTGACTGAAACAGAACCATGGGTGCTGGAAGCAGGTGGGTGTCATGGCAAGTCACAAGCATGGAGCAGTGACAGCTGATACTTCAAATCCCTAGTGTAACAAGGTGGCCTCCTCGCTGGGTCTTTGCTGGCTGCCCTGCTCCTGGGGTAACCACCCGCTTTGCCCCTCTGCAATGCCTTGATGGAAAAATATGAGAGATGTTACTGAGGCAGGAGGCTACCCGTTACTCACCCTGCTGACAAGGGCCTAGTACCTGCTCTGACCTCCTCCATAGGTCCCCTGATTCACAGATGTTTCTCTGATGTTACTTCTCTGGCCTATGGCCATAGTAAACTGGGCACACAGTTGTAGCTCTTTTCTACAGCCCTGGAGGGGCACTCGCACACTACCCAACTCTCACTGGAGTCCCACTCACTCCACTGGCTCTCACCCAGCCTCCTTCATACTGCCCTCTCTTTGGGGCCATTCATCCTGTCCGGTTTCACCCAGCTCGGACTTAGGAATTCTCACCTTGGTCAGGCCTGGCGGTCTGTTGGGTATCTCCCTCACCTGAGCAATTGTACAACTGCAGGCCTATTTCACTCCTGGCCCCTCACCAGCCACTATGCCCCCACTGGGCCTCCTCACTCACCCATACTCATGGGGCTGCTCTGTTCGTTGCCCCTCTCACATGGGGTCTCACTGGCCATCGCTCCTCCGATATGGGGTCTCACTTGCACCCCTAGGCTATCCTCTGCCGCCTGGGTGTGGCCCCAGATCCCTCCTCCAGCCTGAGCTCTGCCTGAGGGCCCCTTAACCAAGCCCTGGGCTCCTCCTGCTCATTAGACTACCACTAGGGATGTGGGGCTGCGGTCATAAGGCACTCCAACCCACCTTTCACCAGGGAGGTAACTGGCCTGGCATTTCCTGGCGACTCCCATACCACTAGGAGCCCCACCAGACCACCCTTCCCCAGCAGGGTGCAGTTTTACATCTTACCCAGGACAAGGGGTCACCTCCTTCCCATAGCCCTGCCCTTACCTCCTGACATCTGGCCAGAGCAACCTCTCAACCTAATGTTTCCTTCTTCCTTCCTGCAGCAAACTGCAACCCAGTTTATCTCCCTGGGCCAAAATGCCTGCCCTCATCAGGCACCTGGCTGCTGCCTGTTTGCTGCTCTCAAAGTGGCAGGCACTAAAGGTGTCCTGCCACACCTAGACACTTGGTTGTCACCCCGTCACTTACCCCAGTAAAGTAAAGCATGGGAGCATTCTGTTCCAGCTGTATGCTTGCTGCTGCATGAGCTGTAGAGGAGCTAAGGGAGCTTGGGAACTGGGGAGCTGGGGTTCCCAGGTCTTCCAACCTCTTTGCTTCCCATCAGCTCACTCATTAAGTTGCCAAACACCTAGGTAGGTAAGATGGCAGGAAACCAGAGCGACGCCCTCTGGCATAAGAAACCTGCCTGTTTTCCTTCAAAGTTTCAGGAAAATCAAACTATTCTCAGGATTTTTTTTTTACTTTGGCGAATCAGAATTCCCTGACAGAACAACATTCTTTCTGATACTTTTCAAACAAGTTCTAATTGTTAGTAGCGGTACTTTTAATATTAGTTGTTACAATTAGGAACCCCAGTCTTGAACAAGGTCTTAGTTATTTTAGTATTATACAAACCCCAGCAAACTGATGCTCCTTGTTCTAAGAAACATGTGGTTTAATTTAAACTCTTAGTATAGACATTATCCTTTCACTGATATAAGTATTAGAAACTGGTCTGTATCTGTAACAGAACAGGAGTTCAGCACATATAGACTGGTTTAAAAATGGTGGAACTTGGGGTAAGATTTGCCCACCCCCCCCAGGGAAAGTATGTGTTCTGTTTACTATTGATCTAAACAACACTGGTTACAGAAAAGTGTGTAACTTAAATTGATTCTACCTTGGGCTTTTTTGGGTGTCTGTACTTAGCCTTAAGGGTTTGCTTGGAAATGTACACCCCTTAGGAATCATGATGACAGTAAATAAAATACTACTTATTTAAATCTTAAAAGAACACTGAAATTGAATATAAGGTAAGCATACAGAGTTGACTGTAATACATCAGCTTTCTAATGGCCCCTCCTAATTTTACTTAATAGAGGATATCATCCATTATGACAAAATGAGTATGATGTGTAACCCTAAGTGTGGATTAGGCAGACACTTGGTCGGGATGGTTTAGACAGAGATGTTTTGGCTTAGAGCAGGGGATTGGACTAGACCAGTGCTTCTCAACCTATTTGCCATAGTGGGCCACACTTGGAGCTCTCAATGTGTTAGGTGGGCCATACCCCTCAGCTGAGGGGCCCTCAGCTGCCAGGGCAATGGGGCCAGGGTCAGGGCCCATAGCCCCTGCTCCCCCCACCCCAGCAGCACCCAAGCCCCAGCTGCCACCCATGGGAGGCAGCGGTTGCTGCAGCTAGAGCAGAGCACAGAGCCTGGCTCCTCCACCCACAGGCAGTATGGCCTGAGTGAAGCCTGTGCGGGGAGCAGATACAGGCTTCCCGCTGTGGGCTTGGGGCTCCCTCCCCTGCTGCCCTAACCCTGGGATGTCAGAGGCCCAGTGAGCAGGACCCGGTGCTGGTAGGCCACGAGGCTCCGTGCTGCCACTGGGAGCTCTGCAATGGCCATGCTGCCATGGCGAGGCACCCCCTGCCCACCTGGCAACAACACGGGGCACAACGCCATGCTACTACTGCTGCCATGGCAGCACAGCCAGTATAGGGCTCCTGGTGGTGGCACTGAGCCTTCCCACCGACGGGTGCCTAGTCTCACCTACTGTTCTGTGGAGGCTTGGCGGGGGTGGGACTTCGGAGCATGGAGCCCCAAGCCCACAACGGGCAGCCCACATCCATCCCCACCATGGGCTTTGTTGTAGCCACTCCTGGCTGGGTCCTGCAGCTGCACATTCCTGTGCCGGCCCCAGGCCCCGCCATGCACTGCCATGACTGGGCAGCACCCCTGCCCTTCCCTACTCTACTCCCTCCCTCCCTTCATCCCTCCCTCATCATGAGGGCCTCAGTCTCTGCCCCTTTCCCTGCATAGACTTACCTAGAGGGAACTGTGGGCTGGTCTTCATGTTACCTGACTGCCACATGCATGTGTGCATGCACACATGCACGTTGTGCCCCCTGTTTCTGATCACCCTCCTCCTGCTCCTCCCCTTCGCCCCATAGTCCAAAGCAGCCAGCCCCTTGTAGGCTGGAAGTCTGCCAGTGTGCAAAGGGAAACCTACCATTTCCCCATTTTTCTCCCTGACTCTAACAAATTGCAGGCAGCAATCTTACTTCTTTTTTTAACAGGATGTCATATGGACCACAGCAGCATGCTGATCGGGCTGCATGCAGCCCGCAGGTTGAGAACCACTGGACTAGATCTTCTGAAATCCCTTCCAGCCCCATTTTTCTATGATTACATGGCATTTATTTATGTTTCCTCTATTAAAATACACCATGAGGCTATCTGAAAATTCCTTCCTGACTCCCTATATAAAGTGGCACAAAAACTGTTGTAGTTTGGTAGACATTTCTTTCAGTAAATGTGATATTTCTTATTACACCAACTAAATATTTGGAAAAAAATGTTGCAAGCTTTTGGACACAAACACCCTTCTTAAGGCATATGGAGAGTCTGCTGATGTTTTGTGTTCTCCAGGATGGAATATAATCCAATATGCAAAATGCAGGTCTGTGTAAATGAAAATGTGTGGCAGAGAGGATCAGAGACAAGGGGAGACTGTTGACCTGGTGATAGAATATATCTGGTAAAATGTAGAGAGGTTACCTGGGGTTATCGGATGGCAGGCAGGTTATAATGTGTGATGAATCCAATGTCTATATTTAGTCCATGATTTTTTGTATCCAGTAGATTTATGAAGTGAAGTTTGTTGGATCACCTACAAAAGATGTTTTGTAAATTCCCTTTGAGGATTAGAGAGGGGTTGTCTTGTGAGAAGTGTGCACCCACAGGGTAGTGGGTATTTTTGTCTTTGATAGATTTTCAGTGTGCATTTGTTTTGGTATGCCGTTTTTGTTTGGTTTCTCCTACATATTTTCCATCAGGGCAATTAGTACATTGCATGAACTATTTATGTTTCTGGAGGTGCAGGTGTAAGATCCAGGAATGTTGATGGTTCTCTTGTGGGGTGTAAGAATTGTGGGGGTGGTAGAGATATGTTGGCAGGTTTTACATTTCTAATCATGGCATGGTCTGGATCCATTTGGTGTGCTTTGGGCCATAGGAAGTTTGCTTCTGCTGATGAATGGAAATTTGGTGGTATCAGAAGGTTGTATATTACAGCTTTCTTGGTGTGTTTATGGTGATCACTGGTTCTGTGCAGATATGTAAGTTGGTCCATGGGTTTCTTGTATATGGAGGTTTGTATTTTACCATTCTCGATATTGATCATAGTGTCTAAAAAGGAAATGTTAAATGTTAGTGCTGGAATATTTAAGAGAGAGTCTGATGGAGGGGTGATAACTATTGAACTTGTAATGGAAATCAGTTTGAGATTGCAGGTTTTTGGTCCAAATGATGATAATGTCATCTATAAATCTTGGGTATAGCATGGGTTTGATGGAGGAGTTCTTGAGGAATTCTTCTTCCAAGTGGCTCATAAAAAATTTGGCATATTATGGGGCCATTCTGGTGCCCATAGCTGTGCCCATGATCTAGACAAAGTGTTAGTTAATGAAAGTGAAGATGTTATATGTGAGCATGAAGTGTATGAGTTCAGTAATATCTTTAGGTCTGTACTCTGAGTTGTAATCTTGTTCTTGTAGATATGTAAGGCAGTTTTGGATGCCCTCCTGGTTGGTATATAAGTTGGTAACATCCATGGTGGTCAGAAGGGTGTTGCTGGGAAGATGGTCTGTGTTTTTAAGTTTTTGTAGAAAATCTGTTGTATCATGGACAAAACTCGCTCCTTGGGTGACAAGAGATTTTAGGATGGATTTGATGAAACTTGGTATTTCTTCAGTTAGGCTCTATGTTTGGATATTATCGGTCTGCCTAGTTTCCCTTGTTTGTGGATTTTAGGGAGCATGTAAAAAGTCCCTGGCTTGGGTAGTGGGGGGCGGGGGAGGGATCAAGTTTTGTAGTTTTTCTTGTAATTCAAATAGAAATGATTTGATGGTAGTTTTGAGTTTGAAGGTGAAAAGGGGGGTGGGGGGGTCAGAAAGTTGTCTGTTGTCTTCTTTTATATATTCTTTATCATTAAGGATAACTATAGTTTCACAGATTCACATAGCTCCTCCTTTATCTGCTGGTTTTATTACATTTGGTGGCTGGATTTTAGAGATTTTATGGCCCTTCTCTCTGGGAGGGAGAGGTTGTTATGGTGGTGTTTGTTATTGATTATTTCATTGTTCAATCTTTCCCTGAAGCAGTTAATATAGAGGTCAAGGTTTGAATTTCATCCATTCTGAGTTGTCCAATCTGATTTTTTTTGGTTTTTTGGTGTTAAATCTTTTCCTTGATGTTGTGAAAGAATGAAGTATTGTTGGAAGGGGTGTTGGTTGTAGCTGTGTTGGTCTGAGGACATAAGCAGATAAAGTTCTTTGGGTAGATGTGACATCTTTTATTAGACCAACTAAACAGTTGGAAATTTTTTTCTGTACAAGCTTTCAGGCACAAACAAGCCACATTCTATCACCTCCTCCCCCCCAACTACCTTCTCACACATATTGTCTCCCATTCCCTTTGAACCTCACTGCCACCCATTTGCATTTTCACAGACCTGCATTTTGCATTTTGGCTTCAGTCCTACCCAGGAGAGCTCACATACATCAACAAACTCTCCCTATACCTGAAGAAAGGCATTTGTGCCCAGAAGCTTGCTAAGAACACCTTTTCCAACTATTTATTTTCTAAAAAACCTTGTCTGTATGGTTGGAAGTGCATTAATTTTACTTGTGGAAATATTCCTTGAAATGGAGGTTTTGGAAAAATTCTAGTTCTCCACATTGTAGAATATTATTAGGGGTTTTTTTCTGGACAGAAATTAAGGCCTTTAGAGAGGAAAGATTCTTCATCTTTGATATGTCTGTGCATGGAGACACTGATAATATTTGAGGGTTGACTGGTTCTTTTGGTTTCATCAAGTATGAGGTTGAAGTGTTGTACGGTATTGGTCTTGTTTCTCTCATGGTTGTTTTGTGGCTGGGAAAGTTGTTTCTGTATTGGTTCCATTTCTTCTTTGTATGTTGGATAGATGTTATAAAAAATCTTTGGTCTTTTTGTATATGTTGTATAATGTTTGGGAAGATATATGGATGTATCTCTTTTAAGTTGTAGCATGTGGGGATTTCCTTCTTGAGTTGAACTCTTTTGGAGTAGGTTATACGAAGGAGATGATGTCTAAGTTTTTCTGAAGTTCTCCTGCATAGTTGTGAAGCATATTTGGAGTTGTGTGCAGTAGTCAGAGGATTGTAGCTGTTCAGTGGTTAGCAAATGATGTTGCGTTTCTTGAATAGGCTTAGAAAATATATGTCGCTGTTCAGTTTGGCTTCTTTCTTTTTCATGTTGTGAAGGATCCATTTCCATTGTAGCTTGGTGACATTTGATGAGATTAACCCTCTCTACCCTATAAATTCCTTGTCACCATCTGCTCTTCACTCCCAGATCTGTACGTCTTCCCCCATGTATTCACATCAGGCTTTCTGGGCCTTGCATGGGGCATTACAGTCACTGGAGAGACAGAATTTACTTGGCTTGCAAAAACTCAGAATCACAGTTTTTGGGAAAGTCTTAGTTGACTGAAAAGTGTTAGCAACTCTATACTGAGTACGCACAAAGTGCAGTTTTTTCAGAAGCTTATAATTTGGCTAAATTTGGATGGGTGTTTCATGGTAATGCATTCCTGTCACAAGGTTGTACATCGACTTATGAAAGCATGGCATCACTATTATTTTTCAGGCAAAATATCACCATAACTTTTTGAGAGGTCAAATCATTTTTTTTATACTTAAATTACAGAAATAAAGGAATCATTTTGACTGGCATTTTCAAGGAACATACAAGCAGTGGCATCAAAAAATATCAGCCTAAACAAGAAAAGCATGGCAAAATTATAAGTAAGCGGAAGCAGGGTTTTATCATCAGAATGTGGGGTAACTTTAACAATAGGTAGTCCTGTTGTTTCTGTCTATAATATAATGATTCTCATTTAAGTCTAATAAAGGCTAGGGCTGTGCAAAGCTTTGGTCGCTGATTCAATTTGGAGGAGATTTGGCCCGATTCAGCAGCTGAATCTCCAAATTGAATCAAGAGACCCATTAATCTCTCCAAATTGAATCAGAAGCCTCTGAATTGATTCAGACAGATTCAACGATTCAGCCATAGACACAGCTTTATATGTTTTTTCTGCATACCTCAAGGTACCAGGCGTGGCTTGTGAACCCTGAGATGGTGGGGTGGATAGAGTGTCCCACGGGAGTGTGGGAGGGGTCCCCTGCATGCTCAGTGGCAGACCTGGAAGTGGACCAGAAATACTTCCGGTTCACTTCCAGGTCCTCCACAGAGTGCATGGGGGACCTCCCGCCCACCACCCCAGTTCAGCAGCGGGTACCTCCTGGGTCTGAGGGGGTACCCAGGGTCCCCCTTGTATAGCTGATTCTCTGAATCAGAATCGAATCTTCAGATTCAGATTTGGCCAAATGAATCACTGTCTCCCAAACTGGGTCAAATCCAAATTGAATACTGCCCTCTTTGAACACCCCTACTAAAAGCTGTGTTGCACTGTTGAGAAAAGGAGCTACCTAAAAAGCTTTGTATCTTTCCAACTGTTGGACTAAAGTAGCTACCATTATGAAATCAATTATAGCAATCTAAGGACTGCCATCATCTGCAGTAGCTAAGAAACATAGTAGTCAATATTCTACTTAGGGATTACCTATAGACACTTGCAGTCCAGGAGCATTCATGGCAATCTCCATGAAGGAAGGGTGAGGTGGCACTTTAGAAAGTAATTTGTTGAGAGAGGTATAAACTTTCAGAGGCAATAGCCTAATTTGTCAGATGCTAACAAGTTAGTCTCTAAGGTATCATCCTGTCCTGCCTTCCTCCTGACCAGATTAATCTGGCTGACTGCCTCTTTCAATAATCTCCCTAAAACAGAGGCTGGCTATGTGACTGGCAAATTATGCAATGCTTTCATTAACTCCAACAGGAGTTGCGTGAACTAGGCAAAATTTTTCTTTTCTGTTGATCTTACTGAAGACAAGATCACAGGTCCCAGAATTTCTAATTGAGGAAGGGGCCATACACTGTACTGTACAGTCCACATCCACCTCTGGGTAGGCATATATAGCAGTGGCAGTGTTCCAGCTAGAGTGTTCTCGTGCACACCTTGCTCTTACTTTCAAGCATCAAACTCAGTAACAAAGCCACTAGGCCAATCTGAAACATCCCTCTACAGTTACTTTTGAGGCTTCAGTTTCTAGTTTGCTTGAGAGTAGCTGCAGATGGATGCATTGGAGAAGCCATACCAACATATTTCTGGATTTGGAGCATGCATGTGGGAGCAGGGTGTATGTGCTTGGGAACTACTTGGCCAGGGCACACTACCATGGTGATGTAGATGTGTCCAGTGGTGCCACTGAAAACTCTGGATCAGATTATAGCTGATGTGTATTGACATCACTTCATTGACTTTAGTGGTATGATGCCAGTTACACCAGCTGAGGCTCTGGTTGAGGGTTCATGTGTAGAGGGGAGGGGTTGGTATGATTTATAGTTTGTGTGCATGCAGAAAGGTTGAATTACTCTCTAGTTTCCTGAGTTCTGTAAATAAGACACCATAGCAGAGCTCACAGCAAAATGAGGTGATATTAAAAGAAACTAACCTATGAGTAGAAGGTAGTGTACTTCATGCAATAGCATTTGATAACAGTTTGTCTTGTCGTGACAGGTTTCCCAGTGTGCCAAGCTAAATATGCCATAGCAGCATGCATAAGCTACTGCCTGTTTTCTTTCCAGTACAAGCAAGTAGAATCTGGAAATTTCCTGATCTAGCTCATGATGGGGCATGTTTCACCACAACCTTCACTGATATTTGTTTCTTTTAGGACTAGCTGCTAAATGGAAAGGATTGTTCTAAGTATTTTTCTTGGAGATTAATTTACTGCAGGGCCTGAGGACAGTTTCTATTTTGAATGTTACTAATTCAGGTTTGAAAGGGCAGAGCTGAAAATAAAAATATGCCATGGTCTTTGTCTTTATAATTTCTTTTGTTTGATTGTTTGCAGAGTGCACCACTTCAAAAGTATGCATCATCCCACCCTGCTTTCCTTCCCACCTGTCTTGTTAAATCAGAAAATTAAAGGATGGTTCCTTGTAACTACCTGAAACTCACAGAGACTTGGTTCATGTGACCTGATTACCCTGAACACTGGGTGGTGGGGAGAGGATGGAAACTATACAAGTACTACACAGAACTGGGTGGTGGGTTATGACTCCAGCTACAAAACTGACATCAATTTAATCCTTCACTTTAAAAGGATACAGATGATGTTAGAACAATGCTATCATATTTAATAAGTGAATTAGTGGCATAATAAGGGTGAAATTGATTTTATCCTCTAGACAGTGGACACATCTACACATGCATTTTACTGCACAGTAGACTATTTTACTGCACATTAAGGTGGCATGTAAAAAAACATACTATTACACTACTGCACAGCAGGGCTGTGTGCAACAGCACCATTTTGTTTCAACTTCCATTTTGTCAGGAAAGTGTTTTGTTTCATTTCATTTCATTTCAAAGCACTGTTCCATTTCATGTAGTCGAAACTGTTTCGCTGTTTCAGTGCTGTTTCAACGTTTTGCCCATAGACTATAATGGAGAATCACAAAACTGCCTATAAATTTGTCATTTTTTTTCAGATTTTCATGAAAGCAGCAGGGATGGTAGCCCCTTCTGAAGGCATCAAGCCTGCCAGGTTTCAAGGAGATAGGTGCAGGGGGTTCTGGGAAACTGCACCTCAAGCTGCTGACAAACAAAAGTTGTGACATGATTTTGTGTGTGTGGTATTAAGGCACACCCGCACAGTAGCATCCCCCAGTGAGGTCTCCTCCTCCCCTACAGCCTCAACCTGCTCCAGCATTTTAAATAACAACAGGTAATAAGTTAGTAAGTAAGCAGCACAGTAGCACTAGCATTTCAGGCAGCCAAACTGTCATAAACTAGAGACTTTCTTTCCTTTCCTGCAGGAACTTCTTCTCCAGCAGCTGCCAGAGAACTCTCCCTTCCAGCTCCAGCCCTGGGGCTTAGATGTGCCCAAGGCCCTGCCTTCTCATCAGCTGACCAGGGACAGGTGCTAGGGGTGTTTGTCTAAGGACATGGCACTGGAAGACAAGGTTCTTTGGATCAATCTAATTTGGTAACTTTTAGTAGACCAACTAAATAGTTAGAGAAATATATCTTAGCAAGGTTTGAGGTTGAAAAACCCTTTGTCAGGCTGAGGAAGCACGTGCAGTTTGTGTGTGTGCTGCTCCTGGATGGAAGGAATAGTGATGAAGCCAGAGGCTGGCATGCAATGCAGACAATAAATCCAGTCAGTAAAAATGGAAATGGAGGCATCACAGAGTAAGGGACAGGCTGGAGGAGAAGGGAGTGTCGCAATGCAGGTAAAAGTGGGGAGGTACCTGGGGAGTCAGATGTCTGGCAGGTTGTAGTGTGTCAGAATTCCAATGTCTATATTGAATCCATGATTTTCTGTACCTAGGAGGTTGATGAAGTGCAGTTCATAGACTCATGTGTGAAAAGTGGCTTGTAAATTCAAACAAAGACTGAACCTCACTAACCTCATCACCAGAAGCCAACTTCCTACATCCCAAAACACACCAAATGGATCCAGGCCATGCCATGACAAGACATGCAAAACCTGCCAACAATATCTCCAGTATGGAGATAGCTTCACAATACAATACATATCTCCATCAGAGTACCAAGTGCACACCAAAAATCTATCAAAGACAAGAACAGAATACCAACCTGTCTCCAATCTCTGAGGCCTGATCCTCAAAGGGAATTTACAAAACACTTTTCTCAGACAAGCCTATGAACTGCATTTCAACCTCCTAGGTACAGAAACTCATGGACTCAGTATAGATATAGATGCTGGACATCTGACTCCCCAGATACTAGGCCTGTGTGTGTAGGCAGCTGTTCGATCTGGCCTCGGATCTGGCTGCTTCAGATGCCAGCGATCTGATCCAGAGCTTCAGACCAGGTTCCCGCTCAACCCTTGTTAATTAACTCATTAACACTTATAAAACCACAGACTGAGAGGAAATAATCAATAAAGACAATCAACTGCCCCAAGACAGAAACAGTTGCACAAGCACCCATGTCACAAATTTTGCCTGTCATCAGGTAGAGGTGCAGGGCCTCACGGATCCATCACATTCCCATGGATGAGGGTGCCCAGGCCACCACGGGCCTATCATGCTCTCATGGATGGGGGGGCCCAGAACTCCCCTGCACCTATCTCCTTGACAGCTGGCAGGCTTTATGGCCTCAGCAGGGTCCACCATCCATGCAGGTTTCACCCCCTGTGGCATAACATATACACACGATGTGAGTTTTGCTTTCAAGAATTTGGGGTGCAAGTCTCCCCAACCCCTGCACTGATCATCTTGGAACTTGGCAGGCTTAATGATCTTATCAGAGGCTACCATCACTGCAAGTTTCATCCAAATCAGACAAAAACAACAAATTTATAGCTATTTCATTGATTCTCCATTATACCCTATGGCCGGATCTCTGAGGTGGCTCCAAAGCTTTTCTGAAGCTGTTTAGAAGCTCCAAACCGATTTGAAATGCCTAAAGAAATGAGCACTTTGATCCAGACATGCTGCTTCAGATGCCAAAGTGTCCAGAGCTTCTCCAGATCTGAAGCACAGTCCAAAGACTCACACAGCCCTACCAGATACCTCTCCACTTCTACTTGCTACATCACTCTTCCCTCCACCCCCACCCTGGCCTGCCCCTCACCCCCTGATGCCTCTGTTCCCATTTTCACTGACTGGCTTTCTTGCCTGCATTGCATGCCAGCCTCTGGCTTCTTTACTAGTCCTTCCATCCAGAAACAGCACAAACAGAAACTGCAGGTGCATCCTCAGCCTGACAAAGGGTTTTTCAACCCCAAATCTGACATCCCAGGCAGCTAAGCTGAGCTTACCTGGAGCCTCACAACTCCACTTCAACTAGCAAGGCTCAGACCTGTCAAAGACATGAAAAGTCTGGGCTTTCCTCAGCCAAGACTGTATGTGTGCATGTGGTGGTTGAAGGTTATGGTGCCTCCTACCCACCTTTTACCAGGGGGATACTTGGTTCAGGCATTTCCTGGGGCTGCTGCACTGCCAGCTGTCCCACCAAGCCTCCTGACCCTGGCAGAGTGCAGTTTTAGTGGTCATGCCCGGGACCTGGGGCCTCCTCCTTCCCCATAGCCCCAGCCCATTCCTCCAAGTTTGTCCTGGCACGGGAGCTCAGCAAGGACATATTTTTCCCCTGCTAGCTGGTGATGCAGTGAGTGCTGCCTCCAGCTCTAAGAGTGGGGCATTAAATGTTTTTAAAAAAATGAAAAATGGAAATAGGTGCAGACAGAGTGAAGATGGTAACATACAGGGGGAACGTTTGTTCACCAGAGCGCCCCAAGGGATGACAAGGTCAAATGGTCATAAACTACTACAAGACCATTTCAGGCTGGACATGAAGAATTTCTTTACTGTCTGAGCCTCCAAGGTCTGGAACAGCCTGCCATTGGAGGTGGTTCAAGCGCCTACATTGAACACCTTCAAGAGCAAATTGGATGCTTATCTTGCTGGGATCCTATGACCCCAGCTGACTTCCTGCCCTTTGGGCAGGGGCCTGGACTTGATGATCTTCTGAGGTTCCTTCCAGCCCTAATGTTTATGAAATCTATGAAATCTGCACCTGGAGATTGGAGAACCCCAGCACAGGGAGGTTCACTTTGAGGAACACCACCTACTCCACCAAACCAGGATCCAAGGAGGTACAGTGGGGTGTCACAACATCCCAAGCAATGCTGAACACCCTCTCACTTGGAACACTGGTCAGTGGACAGGACAGGTGTTCCCGGGCAACCGTGGCCAGATCTGGCCACATCTGGCTGTGGCTTGCCCAGTAAGCCAATGGGTAGCACAGCAGTGGCTCCATGTCCTCTGTGAGATAAGTAGCCACCAAGGCCTGGGCACTACCTGCCTGATGGTGGGGTCTGGTGCCTCTGGACCCCACCATGGAAGCCAGGCCCTTGGCCCACGCTGTCAGTGCCTGTGGTGGAGGATAAGACTGGCTGATGTATGGTGTGCTGGAATGGGATAGTGGATCCCCCTCTTCCACGTTCCACCACCACCATTCTGCCTCCCTGATTCCCTTCACCAGCCCCTCCATCCACAGATTCAAGCTTTGGCTGCTGCATATGCTCCCCTTCACCCTCAGATCACACATGGTGGCCAGCACCTGGACTATATTGGGCTGCAAGGGATCAAGCCCTTTCCTGATACCCTCCTTCAGCCATCTCACCAGTGCCTGCATGTCTGGTGACAGTGGTCTACCCCAGCCAGGAACATTGATCCCCTGGAACTTCTCCATTTGGCTCTTAAATTATCTCAATACAGGGATCATCTGGTTAAGTGCTGAGGGTCTCAGTGGCCTTGGGAAGGGCTCGAGGACCACCAAGATCTGGGAGATGATATCCCACTCAGCTCTGTTAAGGGGGCTGCTGATCCCAATGTCCCCAAGCAAGGCCATCTAATGGATGGCCTTCTGTTGCTCAGGCAGCTTTCTGAGCATTGGGTACATGGAATTCCACTGAGTCTCTACATCTTGCATGATTTTGTTCTATGGGATGTTCAGCTCTGCTTGTTTGTCCCACAGCATCTTGCTTCCCTTGATGCTCCAGTGGAAGTAGCCTGCCACCTTCTTGCATTTTGAAATGAGCTTGCTTCTGGTGCTGGCACCATCACTGGCAGCCCTGTCCTTCTCCAATATGTCCCTTACTATGAGGTGGAACTTGTGTGCCACACAGTGGATGCCAACAAAGTTGGCATCACGCACCGCCTTGACCATATTGGCTCCATTGTTGGTGACCGTGAACCCACAGGTGAGCTCACCCTGCCCAACAAGCCATCCCTGCACCAAGTGGTTCATGGCCCCCATGATTTCTGTTGCCATGTGGGAGTCGTCCATGACTTCAGCTGGAAGGAGAACCCACTGATGACCTTACTGGTTGCACCAGTGCCCTGTGAGGGAGAGCTATGCATGATTTCTACATTGGCTGCTCCAGATGTCTTCAGTGAAGTGTAAGGCTACCTGCAGACCTACTTTGCACAGCTCCTCCCTCAAATACTCCCTGCATAACTCATACAGGGTGGGCATCACCTTCCTGCTGAATGTGGTGTGTGTGGGCACTTGGTATGATGAGGCCATGAGTGCAATGAGTTGCCTGAACCCTGGCTACTCAACCAAGGAGAAGGGCTGGCCATCCACAGCAAGCATCTCCCCAATGCTCTGGGTTATCTCACTCGTCCTTGCAATGCACCCCCCTTTTTGTCCACCTTTTGCCCACTGTTCCAGGGTGGCCTACCTCTGCTTTGGGGAATGTGAGCTTTGGAGTGAGAGGGGGACTTCCCTGTGGGCATACTCCAACTGGTGCCAGGCTTAGGAGGAGTAAGGGCAAGGCAGTGGTGCCTGCAGAGATGCATCAGCATCCCCATTCTACTCATGTATTTTGTTCCCTTGCCTCAGCTGATTTTGGCTCAGCAGTGCAGGCAGATAGCATATGTGGGATGATATGATCCCAGACCACAGTACCCGCTATCTTCTGGGGTGTGGGTGCATGTGTGGATGCTGCCTTTCCCCCACTCCTCTGCAGGCAGAGGCACAGCAACAGGAGGAGCAGACTCAGTTGAGCCACTTGCCTCTACAACCTCTACCTCTGAAGTGCCTTCTGGGGAAGGAGACCTTGCTCTAGGGGAAACTTTAGGGTTATGGAGGACAAATTCAGATGATTCCCCTTCCTTCCCCAGAATTTCACTTGCTATGGCACCAAGATCCAGCTCCAGCTCCAGCTCCAGCTCTTCCTCTGGCACTGGAAGGCTCAGCATGGGAAGTGAAATGGGAGTAGAGGAGATTGTCATGCTGGTGCTGGTACTGCTGCTTGTTGTCATGCTCATGGTGGAGGAGGGGGTCATGGCTGGTGCTCTTGGAGGAGATGCAGACTCAGGCACAGGCAGTGGCACTGGCATTGCTCCCCTCTCCTTTCTGCCTGTAGAACTAGTGAAAGCCTCATGCCTGCTTGTTGTAGCAAAGAAGCTGCGTCTCAGTTGGCGGGGTAGGGGGGTCTCCATCTATCCCCTCTTCTGCCTCTCCCTGAATGCTTGCCAGTTGCCTTTCCAGCATGTTTCATTGTGTGTTTCATAGTGTCTTGTCTTTGCCTTGGTGTCCAGGAAAATCTGTCTCTTCTTCTGTAATGTTATCTGATTTATGTAATATATGTAGATAAGATAATTGTATGTACGTGTATTTATGTAATGTATGTGTGTTTGTATGTATGTATTTATATAATAAATAAAATAAAAATATATAAATGTATGTATGTGTTCCTATAGAACTTCTATATTATAATATGTAATATAATAATGCTGGTATGGGATGTGCTGATATGAGACAGGGATCCCCGTCTTCACTGTGGTTCCCTGTACAGTGCATGGAATGTACACTGTGAGAGAAAGCACAGATTTGAAAAGAATCAAAATAGAGTAACAAAAACAAAAAGAGGATTTTGGGGGAGGAATAAATTGAAAGGTATCGATGAATATAATAATAAAATAAAAGGTTATAGAAAGAAAGCAAAAGGCATCGATGAATCCCACTTGCTAGGTTAGCAAGTAGGAAATGAATAGCATCTGATGCTGCTGACCTACTGGAAGACAGTTCAGTAACTGATCCCAAGGCAGAAAGCAGCCCAGTTCAAACAATGCTGCTTTTTATGCTGTTTTTCCATCCTTCCCCCAGAGCTCTGGGATTGGAAGAGACCTCAGGGAAGGATGGCAGTCACTGGCCAGCTACACAGTCAATATCAGAGCAGACCTCCCCCCTTCTTCCCCCTCCCTGTCCTTATTTTTCGTTTCCGTGCAGGTGAGCCCAGCTTTGAAACTCAAAACATTTTGAAACTTTCAAAACATTTTGACTGCCCTCATTTTGTTTTGAGGCTGTTTTGAAGCCCTTTGTTTCATTTTGATTTTGCTGTTTTGAGGTTGAAACAAGTCAAAACAGCATTGAAACAAAACAGCAGGTGAAATTTTGCACAGCCCTACTGTGCAGTAAAATAGGCTACTGCGCATCTTCACTTAAAAACTATGCACATTCATTATTTCACATTAAGGCAGCCTAATGCACCTTTGTTTAGTACCTCACATAGGAAAAGCACCTTAAAGCACATACAGATGCATCCAGTTAAACATACTTCCAAAGGCACTGCATTGGGTCTTCAATCAGTGTTTAAAAGGACATAGTTGCAATCGATTGTACCAGCTGATGTACATAGATCTACAATCTGCTGCATATCTTACAACTTAGGTCCAGCATATTGAGCATGTCTACATGTGGGCGCATGGCACCTTTGTTACTGCACTGTCATTTAGTACTTTCTTTTGGAAGTACTAAAAGATGGTGCAGTAACAGACCATTCTGAGCTATGCCAGCCGCATATGGTTATTTTTGGCTGCTATGTCACCATAGCAATGTACTGTACTGATGGAGCATGTCACTACAGTGATATAGTGGCAGCATCACGGTTTTTGACAAGGGATGCTGTGGCACCATAGCACATTGCTACAACATCGTAGCATCTTGTATAGACATACCCATTGTGTATTAATAACTCCTAATGAAAAGGGATGAACAGGATTGAGAACACAGGAAAATGGGATCTTGAATGTTTAGTAAGAACAATGAACTATAACCACCAAGATATTCCCATCTGGTTGCTGGAGTGAGGTCAAGGACTACTGTACAAAGTTACTGGTAGTTAATTCATTTGCATGCTGAGGACTGTACTTAAATCCATGCCTCCATAATAGTTGAATTTTTCATCCATACTATCCCCAAATTCTTACCTATTCTCAAAAAAGTAAAGTAAGAAGGCATCAGGAGTGTAGGTTGTAGCCGTGTTGGTCTAAGGACATAGGCAGACAAGGTTTTGGGGTGAACCTGATATCTTTTATTAGGCCAACTTAAATAGTTGGGGGACAAAAATTCTGGCAAGCTTTCAGGTCTAAAAATCCTTCATCAGGCTCTGCAGTTGGTGTGTGCTCTTCCTGGATGGAATGGATAGTAAAGCAGCTAGAGGCTGGTATGCATGCAGGACAGGCAGTCAGTGAAGATATAAATTGAGGAATCAGTAGGTGAGAGACAGGCTGGGGGTAGTGGGGAAGGGGGATGAATGTAGCAGTTAAATAGTGGAGAGGTACCTGGGGAGTTAGATGTCAGGCAGGTTATAATATGTCATAAATCCAATGCCTATATTTAGTCCATGATTTTTTGTATCCAGGAGGTTGATGGAGTGAAGTTCATAGGTTTGTCTCTAAGAAGTGTTTTGTGAGTTCCCTTTGAGGATTAGAACTGAGAGACTGGAGAGAGAGTGGTTTTCTTGTGAGAAATGTGTCCCCACAGGTAACTGGGTATTTTTGTCTTTGATAGATTTCTGGTGAATGTTCGTTCTGGTAGGCAGTTGTTGCTTGGTGTCTCCTACATATTTTCCGTCAGGGCATTTGGTGCATTGGATGAGATATATTACATTTCTGGAGGTGCAGCTGTAAGATGCAGGGATGCTGATGCCGCTGTTGTGGGGTGTAGTAATTGTGGGGGTGGTGGAGATGTGTTGGCAGGTGTCATGGAGTCGCAGAGGTGCTCCGTGATTGTGAGGGCGATTGGCAGGGCTGCCAATCACCCAGGCAGCCCAGGTGCCTGGTTGCCAGGGCAACCAGGTGGTCACATG
>NW_017728950.1:27899475-27922353 GCF_001723895.1 Crocodylus porosus
GTCCATTAGGGAAACTGGCAGCCTCCACATTTATATATAAGTTACCATCAAAGTCGTGGCGGGCGAGGTTCTGAGGGTGCTACGTCACCCTAAAGTGACGGTAGGCGGCGCTAGGGAGCTCACGGCCGCTCCTAGCCCCCGCTCCCTCACAGCAGGTTTTGCCTTTCTTGTCATGGCATGGTTTGGATCCATTCAGTGTGTTCTGGGCCTGAGGACGTTCGCTTCTGGTGATGAGGTTTTACTTTAGCCTGGTAGCTTGTATTTAATTGTAATGGGCAACATGTTAAACTAGATAATCCAGGGTAGTCATAATGAATTACATTTACAGAATTTTCCTAAGCAGGTTTTTAATATCCATTTCAATATTCACAGACACACAAGTACTGGTTGAGACAAAATAATTAAAAGTAGACTATGTATAAAGACTAATATTTATCAATATTTGTATAGTCTAGCTATATCGGGTTTTTTGTATAGAAGGGAGTTTGTCTCTTAGATTTTTTTTATTTCATTGAAACACTATTCCAAAACATTTTGATGAAAGTAAAGATTTTTGCTATTGGATATGGTGGAAAAGAACTTATCTTCACCAGCTCTAATTTTTGAGTGTAGCTGTATGTAGGAGAATCGCTGACAAGATTAAATAGCTGAGCAGAATCTGCAATAAGGATAGTTCAGCATCTAAACCCTTCTGAATTAAAGAAAATGGTCTCCTGTGTCCAGGAAAATGCTTCCAGAACTAGCAAAGAGCAGGTGTGAAGCAGGATCATGCACAGGCACACACATGGCTATTACAAATTGTTTAGAAAGTCAAAACTCTCTTGCTTTACATTAAATGAAATTAAATACCCAATGTAGTTTCAAAGCAGAGTTATTAAGACAAATCAGTCATTATTACTTTGAAAGACTGAAAGTCTTCTCTCCAATAATGGTTTAAGCCTTTAGCTTCTGACAGAAAGTCTGCTTCTTGAGCAATATGAGTGACTTCTTGAAAGGGTTTGGGACTATGAAACAAAGGAAAAAAAAGAGAGAATATATGTATTTCTTAAATGTTTCATTCACTTAGAACATCTGTGAATTCCTTATTAATACTCTGTTGTATGCTTCAAGAAAACTTTTCATTGCTTTTATTAAAGACACTTTAAAATAGTCAAGATAATTTGAAATAAATAAAGTTAAAATTATTAAATAATATGACAATCGGGTTATCTTAGCAATTTAAAACAGTTCTATTTGGATTGGGCGAGTGTTTCTAATCCTTTTTCGAAAGAGGGAGAGAAAGAGAGAAATCCTTCCTTTCTTCTTTCACAAAATTGGTCACACTTCTATGAGGTTTTTCCTTGAGAAAGTTGGGCCTGTGTATTTAATGCTCATGAAAATCTCACTATAAGAGCCTGAAACTTTACACCTCGGAACTATATGCTGCTTAAACTTCTGATGGAAAAAAAAATCAGAATTTTTTGCAGTAAAAGAACCACAATTGTTTTTAACCAGCCCTACTTCTTAGAGTAACAATGGAAGAATCAAATTGGATTTTCAGAAGTATCTCAGCCTCACACTTATGTTGAAATCAATGAAAAATAGAGCCTCTGGGCACCTATCTGCATGCTTATCTCCTCAAGAGACTTGGATATGTTTTACATTACTGCACATTCAGCACATGAAAGATGAATCTTTTAATTGATTTCTGTCACAGAAGCTGGTCAAGTGGACCCACGACATGGTCTGTCAGCATTAGTATTTAAAGAGAGATATGCATATCAAGGAATGTTTTCAGGTATATAATTCCAAGGATTAACACTGTTTATGTCTCAAGCATACTAAAGAAAGACTAAAGTTACAGAAACATTATGATCAAAGTTCATTGCTAGGCCTTTCTGCTGTAACTCATTAAGAAGTATGAAGGGTTGTATTCACTGAGGTTTTGTTCCATTAAGGCTATTTCCACTATGAAAAATACAGATCATATAAACAAGCTTCATACAATTTATCCTTCATCTTATACACATTCCTTTTGACTAAAATACATTTATTCTTTAGAACTGGTAAAATCAATAGTATTCCTTACCACCCTTGCCTAGATTTAAGTTTTGTATATTTCCAGGATGAAATGATCTCATAAAAACACATTAGAACCACAAAAGTTTTGGGAAATTTATGATTCGTATATTTTTTCCTTAGTCATGTTAGGCTGTTCATTGTTTTTTTTTTAATAAAGTACACTTTCTTATTTTTTTTCCCACCAATTCCTGGCTTTTCAACTCAAAGTTTGCAAAAGCAATTTCAGAGTCCATTGCACTGTCACATCACAGCTATCAATAGTCCTGAGTGTTCTATCTCTGGAATGAGAAATAACTAGATACTTCTAGACATCTCTAGTCAGACAAACAACCAAACAAAAATGGTCAAAGACCTCATTTGTCTGACAAAATAAATCATTGTGCTTGTATGAAGCTATTTCAGCTATTATTACTTACTAGCCAATTGCCCGTCATGAACGATGGCTTTAAAATAACAAAGGAGTGTTCACCTGGTCACCCCGCCCCCCACTCATCCTTTGGGGCTGTCCAGGTAAACACTCCTTGTGCCACCACCACCTCCTCCTCCAGTTACCAGCATGGGGACTCCCTCTCCCCGCCTGCCTCTGCCTCCTCCCCTAAGCAGTGGGGCTTCACCCCATCTCCCTGCCTTCCCTCCCCTCCCCATTCCCCTCTGCCCCTGCCACCTCCCCTTCCCTGCCTGCTGTTGGGTGTGTGCATGCCCCCCTCCACCCCCTCCTGCCTTCACTTTCTCCACTGAGCAGTGGGGCTTCCCCCACTTCTCTCCCTGCTGGCTGTTAGGTGCATGCATGCCCACCTCTGCCACTGCCTTCTCCCCACCCAGGGAGGCAATCGCCACCCACTTTCTCAGAGGTGCATCCACAGTTGACCAAAAGTGTTACGGACAGACAGACAGACGGAGCCCTTTATTATATTAGAATACTGAGTAAGGCATGTTGTAGCAGAATGGTTAAGGTCTGTTGTCAGTCCTTGTGCTGAAGGCCTTCCCCAATTTAACCAGCTGTGATTGGGGGCCTGGCTGGGGAACCAAAGGTGGCTGGATTTGATAGAAGGCACATAATTTCGTTATGGGTTAATGGCTAGGGTGCTGTACCTATGCTACCTTGATTGGCCACCAGAGCTTGGGTGCATCCTAGATCTTGATTTATGATGAGTATACCTAACTGGGAATAGAAATGCTGATTTCAAAAGTATCATTTTGTATGGGTAGGTATATGCTACTCCACAGTGAAATTCTGCTCCCATTGAAATCAATGGAAAACTCATACTAATGTCTGTAGAGCCAAAATGTAATTGCATAGGGATGGGAGAACTTTACTAGATAACATTCAGCTATTCCTAGCAAGTCTCTTCTGCTGTATGTTGAAAAATATCAGGTTTCCCATCCTTGTATTTACAGCCAATACATATATGTTCAATATGGAACTTTACAAACATGACTTGATAGTACACCTGGACACAATTTATACAAACAAGAAATAAAATGTCTAAAAAGATTTTTTGACTTTGAAGTATTTTTGCAATGTTTATAGTTTTCAATATATGAAATGCCTGAAAACCATTTTGATGTTTGTTAAATTTCTGCCAAAAACCCTGTGTTTTGAAAAATTCTTATTTGGACATACAGAATGCAATAAGTATTTCCACACTGTAAAAAAGTCAAACAAAAACATGTCAAATTTTGTGATTTAACAAAAAATGTTCAAGGAGATAATTTTATTTCTCCTATTTTGCAAATGTGGTAAGGGATGTTCCGGAAATTCAAATGTATTGAAATCACTGATTGAAATTAATTGAGAGTTGATTGAGGTTAATTTCATATGACCAAACTATTGAGAACATAAAAAATCTATGGGATGCAAGCAGAAGCAAAATAAACCAACTGCCCCCATCCCCCCAAATTCACCCAGTTCTAGAAACTATAAAAGAAATTTTGCATGAAGCTTTTTCATGCGAGTCATGTAGCTACAAAGACTTCCAACTCCATAGGAGATGGCTAGTATTTCTGCATAGTAAGCAAAAACATTTCAGTTGCTATTAACTACCAATTATCTATTAACTTCAGAAACATACTTAAAGGATCCTTTGCAACGAATGGTTGCAAAGTGAAAGGAAAGCAAGCAAGCAAGCAAGGTAATAAGAAATGTATGTAACTCTACAAGACTTAGCACAATCCATTACATCTTTTCTCTGCTTTTCTCTAGTAGAGTTCTCCCAGTATATGAAGGGTTCAGCTGCACCACTGGGGAAGGTCTTGTTCTATGAATGTCCTGTCTGCCCATTTTTTTCTGTTTCTAAATGCAGATGGTACTAGTGCAGGGAGCTTTGAGTTGTATTTGAAATCAGGTAAGCAGTTGTGCTCCTGAAAGTATTAAGTTGCCTTGAATTCCCATGCTCTACTCCGGAATCCTCATCAGAAGACAGAGATTAAACGAAAGAGATGGGAAGAGCTGTATGGTGTTGCAGAACCTCTCCTTCCTATAACCATGATTAAGCTTCCTCCGTGGTTTTGAGAGAAATTAATTCAGTGAAGTATGGCTAGCTCAGGGCTTGGCTTGTACCAAAGCTATAGCTACGCAGAGCCCTATACATGAATTTTCATAGAACTTGGTGGGGGGTAAGGAAAACTGAGTGTATTGTGGAAGTAGCTTCCTCCTTCGTTCCCCAGTTAAGATCTGTGGACAAGGACACTGCTAAATGTGGTGAATGGAAGGTCACTAAATGCTTGTCATAGAATGAAAGAAAACTGATTATTTCTTTGAAAACGTTGCTATTTGGCAAACTCAGGCTGTATATGCATTTCTTTTCATGTTTGTACTTGGCAGTTCATCTCAATTTTCATGTTACTGGTGAGTGATGCAGAGTGATTTTTGTTACTGCTGAATGATGATTGTGCTAAATGGAAACAGCTTGTCCCATATAACTAGAAAATGCAAACAGTTGCCTCATTTGCTCTTTTTTCTCTTCAGAACATACATGCAGCATTATATAAGTGTGATGGTGCAGATAAATCTGTGCAAAGACCTAGAGTTATTACAAGATCCCAAGAGAAAATTATTTAATGCTGTCTTAAAATTGCATATTGTTAATATATGTAATTAAGTTTAATCCTTGTTTTAGCTGTCATATCAAGTTTATAGTGATGAATTTTCTTTTTTCAACTATCAAAGGTGTAGATTGGAAATCCTGTTTCCTGAAGGCATTCATACCACCTTCAATTGGCCAGACTTGAACCCAAGTCTTTTTTAGTGATTAAACTTCAATTTATTACCTACGAAAATATTTTACAGTCAGAAAATGAAACCATGATAGTACCATAGATGTCTTGGGATGCTTTCAATATTCTTAGCCTATACAAACAAATTCTGTAGAACATGCAGTAAGTGACCAGCTTTTTCAAAATTGCCAAGCATATTGGACAATGAGCTCTCTTGAAATCCAGAGACATCAATATTTCCAAACTTAAGGCTAAATCTAAAGAGATGGCAACTACATATAAGTAGAGCTGGACAAAAATGGCATTTTTTTTTTTTTCTCCCCAGGGGGAAAAAAGACAGAAAATGAATTAAAAAGGAGCTTTTGAAGCAGATCTCTGACACTTTGATGCATAACTAAGAGGTAAAGAGGAAATTCTGCCTGGCAACACATTGCCTCATTATTATTATCTATGTTGCAGGGGTTATTGCATGTGTCTTAAAATCATCTGGTATGGGCTACTGTTTGAGAATACAAGACTTGATGGATCCATGATGATTATTACTGTTGACATAAGATATGACACAAGATAGTTTTGTATCTGATTGTCATTTCCTACTTTTCCAAATATGCAGGTCAGTAGTTGGCTGTTTTTCTGTCCTACGTTCAATAGGATAATAATATAAGACGTTTAATTGGTGCATTTCAGAGGCAGGTTTTATTTCTTTTATTGGACCAACTAGGGGATTGGAAAACTTTGACAAACTTTTCAGTGCACTACATTCTTCTTCAGGTCTCATTTCAGAGCACAGAAAGCATGTGGAAGTCCAAATGGAAATGCTGTAGCTTAGGACTACCTATGCCAAAAAAAAGACGGAATAAACTCTACTACTGGTTTTGCACTAAAAGCCAGCTGGGAGTGTATAGGAGATGCAACTGTAACTATGGTGGATTGCAACACCCATTATGATGCAACTGTGTCCTGGACAGTAATTGATGCATTGAGCAACAGACAGAAAAAAACTCATACTTCAGTACTGACAGACAGCATAAATAGCATCTTCCCTTACAGTGCATAATGAGCTCAAATACCTTATTTTTTTATTTTAGTTCTGAGCTAATAATGGCAACCCTGCTGCCTCCCTTCCCCCTATCCCCCCACATACACATTTTTGCATGGTCACAAGGTAATAAATGAGACTAGTACAGCATTCAGGCCTTGCTGTGCCCTTGGAAACTATTTGCACATCTCAAAAAGGATTTTGAATGTATATAGAAATACACAGGTTAATGTCAATTAAGTAATAGGAAAATTCAAGTGTGGTTTAATGTCATTGGTGTGCAGGAATAGTATGCTCAGGTGGAAATTAGCCCAGTTCCTTTTATTCATACATATCTTGCTGGCTATAAGAATAATTAATGCAAAACCCACAGCAAAAATATTCTTTATTCTCATACATAATATGTCACTAAATCATTGTGCTTATACTGTTATTGCCATGTCGGGTGGTGTCTGCTGTGGGAGAGGATGCCCCAAGTGAATGAGGTTGGTTCTGTTCTGATTTGGTGCGTAACACTGGATAGTCAAAAAAGAAGAACATTTGTGGAATGAGGAGGAAGGAAATCAAGCCCAAGGTTATCTGGCTCAATGAGGTAAATGTTGCCTTGGCAAAAAGGGTGCCCTGGTTTGTAGCCTGTACCTCTTCTTTCAGTGGTGCCAGGTGGTGTGTGCCTCAGTACTCCGCGTCCAGCTTCAAAAAGAGGGATGAAGAATCTTTTGATCAATGCCAAACCCCTGGCCTGGCAGTTAGAGCACGTTTTTGGGAAGTAGGAGATGCAAGTTCAACCCCCCTTTAAATTTAGGGTTTAGAACCCTGGTTTTATGCTCCATGGGCTGAAAGGTAGGACAGCTCTCCTCTGGCATCAAAGGTTTTTTTTTTTTCAGACTACAATTTCAGGACTTACCTGGTGTTACATGTGTACACAGACTATTCTATTTTCCTAGGCCCCTACAAAGCTATAGTGCAGCCTTTCTGACCATATACAGAAAGGGAAAGTCATAGAGAAGTAGGGCTGGTCATCAAGTCCAACACCTTGCCTGAGGCAGGATCATCTGTATCCAGACCATTCCATAGGTGTACCAAGTCATCTGGGTACCTGGGGATCTGCAATGCATGGAGGCAGCAGCAACCTCTGGCTGCTGCCAAACCACCCACATGACTGTGTGATTTCAGTGGCATCTGTTTTATTGTTTGTTTGTTTGGTTGGTTTTTTTGCATCCTCTCCCCCGCCCTCCTAATTTGATGCCCTGGTCATCCAATCTTAGTTATGCTTCTGCAGAAGGGAGGCACAAGCATAGTTATATGGAATAAAACTGTAGACAAACACCAAAATTTGCAGTTGCGTGGCTACATAAGTGCTGCTTAGGCATGGGGCGTTCAAACAGGATGTAGTGCTTAGGCTTTTTGTCCCTCAGTTCCTTCCCTGTAAAATGGAGACAAATTGTCATGTTGATATAAGGATAAATATAATAGAGATTATGAAGTGTGCAGAGAGCCTGGGAATGTGGTCCAGATGAGTACTTTAGAAGATGCCATTCAGCCTCATTGGATTATACAAAACCATTATTGCTCATCTTACCAATATATAACAACCTCCCACTGTACACCTATCAGGCCTGAACATTTGCCTATGATGCTGTATCCAGTACAAGTTATAAACCAGAAATTCAGATGAATGCTAACTTGGAAAGGAGGCTTTTGGAACTGAATGCCACATACCTGAAGATTAGAGAGTGAAGATAAAGTATTTAAGATGTATTGCAACAGTAGCATAGCTAGAAGTGGATATTGATTAGCATAACTAGAAGGGATGCAAGATTGGCAGCTGCCACAGCTGCCCAGGGTGCAAAAACTGCTTGTTCTGCCTCCAGTCACAAGAAAGGAAAAAGGCCGTGTCTATATTACACAGACATATAATTACCATATATATGACATATTATAGTGGAAAGGTAGTTTGCAAAAGAAAAGTGCTTATAACTGGATACCTTATTCACATAAAGAAAAGGAAATAAGTTGTACAGTATAAGCGTATAGCACCTATATCCTTGTATGCTCATGTCCATGCTAGGGGTTCTACCTATACAACTCTTTGAGTGTGTCTCTATTGTTGAATGGGTTAGCACAGTAACAAGACCACCGAGCAAATGACACCATGGGCTTTGACATATGCTAGCAATGACAGCGCAAGTTTCCTGGGGATCCAGAGTATGCACTCTAGCTTACTAGTGTACATCCCCACATCCTCACTGCTATTGTTAGTCTTGCAGCTTCATTAAACCAACACAAACATGCTAACGCTTGCTACAATCTTTTTCATACTGTATATATAGCAGTAAATTAATTCTTTAATTGACAATAATACTGGTGCAAAAAACAAGGTTTATATTTTAGTTTCTTCCAGCTTTTGGAAAATCCAGGTTGTCATCTTTATCCATGTCAGTGCTTTGGCTGATTACTATTCATTTCCTTCCTGAAATATTTCTGATGGTATAGAAGGGTATGCAGGACTTGAACTAGGTCCAGTTAATGGACCTTGGCAAAAGGTTGTATGCCTCCCACTGCTTTAGTGTACTGTTCTTTATAATGGTACCAAATTGCAACCTGCTCTCATGACTTTGTCTTTTATTTTATACCTTAAGAGCTAACTAGTCAGTGTACCTTTTACCCAGACTATTTGTACTGCAAACTGTTATTTGGTTTCCTTGGAGGAGACACCCATCTCCTGTAGGGAGATGACAAGCTCTTATTCAATTAACTCTGCTTGTTCCAACTTCCAGTGTATTTCCTGGGTTTTTTGGTAAGCAGCTGAACTGCATTTGTTCCATCTTTCATAGTTCCCAAGACAGAAGGATAATTATTTAGTTAGATACCTCCAGCTACAGCATATACCTGCCAACAAGAACACCCCCACAAGCCTCTTGGAAAAGAGTCAATATGCTGTCTAAAGGGAGGGGCTCTGCAGTATTTGATTTTCATCTTGGATAATAAGGTCACAGGTCTTTGTTCTAATTGTTCTCTTCAGTGAGTTTCTTGCTAAGGAATGTATAGACCCTTAGAGGCAATTGATGAATAATGGAAAGGCCAAAAATATTTTGTATTTTGAGTATTAACTTCAAGTGCAACCTCATTCAATATGTTGAATATGATTATGGTATCGAGAATAACAAGCAGAGGCCAACAAAATAAGACTTCTGAAGGAAAATTGTATTCTGCTGTGAGGAACTCTCTCTCTCTCTCTCTCTCTCTCTCTTGAGAAGGGTTATTTCATTGCTCTTCAATTACAATACAGATGTTAAACTAGCAAGACATCTTCTAATGTGAAGGTGGCTGACAATGCTAAGGAACCTAAATAGCAGCAGAACTGATTTTTCTATGTGTTTCCTAAGGATCTATCTCAGTTCAGTGATCCCAAAAGGATTTTAAATATCACTTGTGTGGTTGGTCTATGCTGAATTTTGCCTCAGTGCAGCTGCTGGTGGGAAAATGCTTATGTAAAATAAAAGCTGTTCTTATGAGAAGTAGTTTATGACTTTGGGTATCCTTACATCACAGATATTGCTGCTTGTGTAGACACATAAGAATTAGCTCTAAACCAGCTAGTTGAAGTCTTGCTGGCAGTGAAACCACAGCAGGATAAAGCATAACATGAGCAAGATGTTTGAGCATTTACTTAGCTTCCTAGGGTGCCTATAAACATGCTCCGATGCATTCTAATTAGAATGTGTTTGTGCAGATTTGATTAATTAAGTCTGCTCTACACTCTAATTAAAACACTCTAGCATCATCACAGCATCATGTATATAAGCCCCTATGGGTTTAAAAGTAGTATTGCGGTGCTTTAACTAAAGCTCATTAAATGAGCTTTAAAGAATCCTGTGGCCATTTTTCAACGTGCAGGGACTTAATACATGTGACACTGAGTATTTGAATTAGAGGGGCTCTCTGAGAACAGCTCTAATTAAAATTCTTGTTTAAAGCTAAATCAGGTATGTGTACTGTTTCTGCAGTATTGACATGCCTCAGTTTTCAATAAAGAGATTGGGGATCCAAAGGGTATAGACTAAAGTTGGCCAGATTTTCTTCTGGAAAGTTTTGATGGGAGAAAATATCTTTTTCATTGATATTTTCCATGGAAATATTCCATTAAAATCAATTTAAACAGAAAAAAATATATGGAAATTGAATTGTATTTTATTCTAAAATGCTAATCTGGTGCTTTTTAGGGATTGCAGTGTATTTTTCTTTAATTGCCTAGAATTCACCCATATTCCTGGATTAAAAAACAAATCTGATCCTGACAAAGAAAAGAATTGGTAGACTTGTACTTCTTATTTCAGCTGCCCTCTAGTACCACAGTTTTCTCTAGTTCTGAACAGGGCACATTCAATATACACAGACTCTCAGTGAATAAGACTTCCTGAGAGAGAGGTGTGTAGAAGTATAAAGTATAAACAATGGATGGCTAAGGAAAAGGGAGGAAAAGAGTTACCTATACAAAGAAAAAATGATAAAGAAGGAAGGTGGAATGCAGGGGCAATCAAACTAGATGTAGTAGAGGTGAAGATAAACCCAAATAAACAAATTGCTAAACCTGTCAGGGTTACTCGCTCGTGTTTCCCAATTGCTGATGTGTCTCATACTGTATCAGCAGGTTTATGTTCACTGTCAAACCTGACTCTGGCATGTACAAAATGTCACAAAAAGACAGGCATCTTTTAATGAGGTCTTCGGTTGATCATGTTCAAATCTTGGAAAAAGAACATTGCTGCTGCTTGCATAAACTATTGAAATCCTTGCTTGTGTGTGGCTTTTGGAATGTGATCTAGGTAAGAAAGGAATGGGGAGAAATATCTGCAATTAGCAACAAAATAAACCAGTTTTGAAAGTTGTTACAATTTCCTCTTCTGCCACAAATGTTCAAGTGCAAAATGGTGTTTGTCTTCCATTCAGTTTATGCCTTTAGAACATTGAGTTGATTTGAGGAGAATTCTCAAAACTTAAGCATTACATTTCAGAGAAGTTTAGCTCTTTGGTATTTCCCCCCTTGATAGTTATGTGTACAACAAGTAAATATTAGTGAAAAAACCCTGTTCTATTGTATCTATGGCACAGGCCTGAGTTGCTGCAGATGCTTACCTTTTTACAATGGTCCCAGGGCAAAGGTGAGAGAATAGAAAAAAAACTACTACTTCTATTTCTAAAAGTATTCCTCTGGTGTGTTTGCAACCCAGCATACACATTTTGAGAACCTGGATGTTAAAATGACTTCACTGATGTCTTTTGGCATGGTTCTTGAACATGTAGAAATGAAGCAATGTACCTTTAAGCTAGGGACAGAAGTTGCATATAAACCAGTTAAAGTGGACAGAAACTGGTTTAAACCTGCAACAGAACAAAAGTTCAGTGCACATAAACCAGTTTCAAAATGGCTGAAACCGGTTTAAAATAAACCTGGTTGAATGTAGTATCAGCCTCAACTGATTTAGGTCAAAGTGGTTTATGAAACTTCTGTCCCAGATCCCTTCCTGGTTCAAGTTAAAACACAGTCCCCTAACATTTTGCAGCCCTGTGCTGGGCTGTGCTATGCTGTCTGCTCCAGAGAGCAGGGCTGGCCCTGCCCCTCTGCTTCCTAGTTGGAAAAGTGAGGGCTGGTTCATTACACCCCACCCTCCCAGGCAAACTCTGGCTAAGGGCTGGGGGCTGGAAGCTGGGGCCAGGGTGGCTGGGGGGAGGGTGAAACTTCCCTGCCACTGAGGAAGGAGCTGTCCTGCCCTGCTTGCTTAGTGATGGCTGTGACTGTGGACTACAAATCCCAGAGGCATGTAGAAGCAGGATGAGGAAGTGATGAGCAACCTTGCAGAATCCTGCTCATGTGAGTCTGGACTGCAAATCCCAGAGACTTCAGGGGCAGCAGGAAGAGGAAGCGAACACATAGCCTGTGCTGCCTGTGTCCCAGAGAGCTGTGCTGTAGTGCCCCCCCCCCAGCTTCTATCTTGAGCCATTGCAGGCATGTGGCTGTATTCCTTGAAGCAAAAGTGAATGTAATTTGCTTATTGGTACAATCTTTGCAGCTTAGACTAACCTGGAAAGACTGAGTCAATTCAGCCTTGGGCTTTTTGACTCTGCTTAGCCCTGAGGATTAATAAAGAGACAATACCACAATTCTCATCGTGGTATATGTCCAAAGCTAAAACAAGTGAAGTTTTGCCCCATAAAGTACATACTGTTGAAATCTAGAGTTGGAGTAGTGTTCTAGTTGTGATGGTCCAGGAAATGTGTGAAATGAGGTTTTGTTCAGTGATACACCTTCAACTGAAAAACAGCATAGTTGAAAGAGATGCTAGACAAGCTTTTAGCTACTAAGTGACATTCTTAAGATCACATCTTTAAACAAGGCCAACCAGTTTATCAGTTACCCAAAAATACTCATTTGGGCTATTAATGCAATCTGAGAGCAGCTGTTTGACTCTAATGAGATTTGAAACTTGGGGCTAAGTTGATATAGAAATGCTTCCTATATAAAAAAAACAAAACAAAACAAGGAGAGCTTTTAATTTGTGTGACCAATGTCATTCAGTTTGTGTCTACAATTTGGTTTTCTAATAACAGGTGACAATGTACTGATAAGGCCTGAAAGAGGAGAAACATGGCTCTGAGATCTCACAAATAATGACTGAAGTTAGAGATTCTTCCATGAAAAACATTTAAGCACTTATATTAACTTTTAAGCATGCACCAAAATGCTAACCTAGATAAAGAGACTTTCTGGATCAGAATCATCACATAGACAGTGTATATCATTGGAATTACTGCCTTTGAAAACAAAATTGAGGAGGGATCAAATGTATGAGCCCAGGTCTCTATTGTGCAACTTTTCTCATTGCAGTAAATCAAATTATAGGTGATTGGCTTAGTTTTATCCTTCTGCAAACACCAATAGAACAATCCATATTTGGTGCTAATGTTCTCTACTAAAACAGTGCATCTATTGATTTTATGTGTATGCTAAGAAAGCATTAATAGACAGCAATTGTTTTTTATCCCTTGTACACTGCTACTGTTTGTGTGGGTTAATTGCTATAACCCTCAAGTTTCCTCCAGAGTTATTGTAATGTCGTATTAAAAGTCTTGCCTTATATGTATCACCCACAGCATGAAGCATGCAGGTTCTTTCAGACAGGCCAGAGAGTACCATTATATGAACAGAGCCCAAAACAATGAAAAGTTAAATTTATATCTCTATGGTCAGCATACCAAAGTGTTGCCTTGCACTGGTTTGGATGGGCTGTCTCTAAAAATGGAAGCTGCACGGCTGTATCTGCATGTCACTATGGGCAAGCTATTTAGTACTGCTGGCTGACAGGGTAAATTTATCCTAGTCTGTGTTGATCAACTTGCATGCTGAATAGGCATGGCTATTCTGCAACCAGTGTAGGAGGCAGCTGGAAGCACAGTAAATTTACCATGCAGAACTAAAATAAGTAACTTGCCCGTGGCCTTGTACACATTTTGTGTAGTCTGGATCTCCTATTTCCAACTCCCTAGAGTTTTAATCACAAGGTTAATTTTTATTCTGTTCTGTCCATATAGAAAAGAATAAGCCTTTAATCATAGACTATCTTCTCATGCAGCTACCTCCAAGCAAAACACAGTAGCTTTGTAAAACAAATGTTGTACAATCACTGAGGCTTTACCTATACTGGAGTTTGTATTGGGTGTTACTGTTTTGGTGTAACTGAAACAAAGGTAAGCTCTACTGGCATAAATTCATGATTACACCAGTCTGGTTACATGGGTGGATACATCCCAGTGTAGCCTTGATATAGGAAGTGAATCCTGCAAATACAGGAGAAATGTAGGGAGGCAACATGTATGGGAATTATTTGCACTGTAATTAAGCCAGGACCTGGGGGTTATGAGGCGTATTGTTGCTAATTGACCACAAATGGTTTAATATCTCCTCCTGTGGTAAATCCAGCAGCATGACATCTGAGAGCACCAGCACTGATTCACTAGGAAGCATGCCTCCTATTGAGTCATAGCCACCACTTCCTGGTTCATACTTGGAAGTAATCCAGTAAAATAGCCATGATTTCCAAAAGGGCAATAGATTAACAAGCCAAAGTGGTATATGGTTGCACAGCACCTAGTTACTCTTTTTACAGGAAGAAATGTAATATCCTCCATTGTTTCCTCTAGCACAGCATAAACTGATTTGCACCAAGATTTCTCTATTCCAGAGACAGGGGCTTGGGTGTTCATCACACAAGAATGGAGCAGGGCAGATGCAATTCAGTTTGTTTCATGGTTTCAATCTGTCCCTTTTGCTAGACTGCCAACTTTTTATTTCTGTTTAATTTACAATCTTCAAAATATTATTTTGGCCAGAAAAGCAAAAGTCACAAGTTGGGGGGAGCTGCAAAATGGCGTATGAACCAAGTACTTGCCATGTTGCAGTTTATCAATGCATATAAACAGCTCATTTTTGTAGGGCTTGTAAGGTTTTTTAATTAGTGCTGATTTTTTTAAGCACATGTACAATGTAATAAAATTGCACACTGCAAGCATGTGGAAAGTTTGAGTTTTGTAGGAGATATTTGTATAACTCAATGGCTCTCAATCTATTGGGTCCATGGGATAGATGAGTGGCAGAAGGCTGGTTCTCAGGCCACGTAGTGTCCCACATGCTGACCCTGCATGCTAGGATCAGACCCAGACCCACCTTCACCCCCTCCCAGGCAAACCCATCAGGATCAGGTCTTGTTGTCTTGCATTAGCCCTGCCAAGGTCTATGCACTGGCATTGGGCCCCATGCACCAGGATCAGGCCCTGTAATCTTGTGTTTGGCTCGCATGCCAGAATCTGGCCCTATGCCACCCCAGCACATCAGGAACATGTCTGACACTGCCTTGCATGCCCAATCTAGTGCACAAGGCCATGCTATCTGGCCTGAGGGGCTTTCCATGAGTCTGAAAATTTGGCAGCAGAAGAGCAGCTACTGCTCCCCCTCTGCCAAATTTTTGACCCATGGGGAGAACTGTGGGCTAGGGGATATGGCTCTGGTGGCTGGGTCAGACCAGTGGGCTGGGAGTTGCACACTGCTGGTATAAGTAAAACAAAGCCCCTTTCTGATGCTAGCTGCAGTTCCACTCATTTGGATATTCTTTTCACCTTTCCTCTCAGAACTATTGGATGTCTTATGCATTCAGTAGAAGGTTTGGCCCTTATTTTTTCTTTTCAAAATCTTTTTGAGCTGAAGTAACTTATCTGAACAGGTTATCTTTCTTCTTTTACCAGTGCTTAGATTCTATACACTTTTTCAGATAAAGTTTTAATGTGTTAATTTAAGTGATGAAGTCAATCCCTTAACCCTTCCTCGTACCAATCCAAGATGATTTGGTTTGATAAACAAGTGATTTAAGATACTCAAAGTTCCAGAAGTTTTTACTAGACACTTTTTCTCCTCTCTTAAATAGAGAGCCTTTTACTCTTTGTAAAGATTCTTCCATTATAGGTTATACTTATTATATGCCTACTTACCTTCTGCAGCATCTGAGTGCATTAAAATGGAATTAATTGTCAAAAAATGAGGATCAAATGCTTCAGCTAAAGTAACCATCAGCTCTCCCTTCCTCCTCCTCCTCCTTAAAGAGGGAATTAGATTTGCTGCCAGATGATCTGTTACATGAAATATCCTTAAGGCATCAAATCCAGGCTTTGGGCAGAATGCAAATAGTTGTGGAGGTAAGGACTCAAGTATCACCTAGAAAGTTCAAGTGTACGTATACAGCAAGATTGTTTCAGCTGCTTGAAAAGCCCTGAAAGCCACTAAGGTGCCACCTACATGAATACATCCAACTGAATGGCTAAGGCAATTGATGATGCAATCAGTTACTCATCTGCTCTGAATCTTGCAGGTATTCTACTTATCTTGATTTTATTTATCTTTTAACATAAAAAATGTATTTATAAATTTTGGCAAGAATTGCCTAATGCTACAATAAATATGTAAATTGTGTTTTCATGTTTAAGTGAATGCAAACAGTTACACGTAACCAAACAATGCGTGATGAGCACACTTTAAAAAGTCCTGAAACTTAATGAGACAATGTGTTTGGAATAAGTGAACTGTAGTAATACTTTAGATCAATGCAATAAAGCATGGTTGTGTTCTTGTCATCTCTCCCATGTGAAGCATAGAGGGGCATGGACAACACTTGCTTGAGTGACCACAAAGAAAACATTTGCTGCTGATGATTCATGAAATAGCTCTCTTCCCTCTGAGTCAGTGTTGAATCAACACCTTGGCATAGTGGTAGGGTACACTCTGCTGCAGAAGGTGCTGTTTCAGATGAGTCACTGAAACCATGCCATTGCCTGCTTGTGAACACTATGGATTCCATAACACTTTTTGCAATCATTGGCACAAGTGATGGTGTCCTTGCCAAATCCTGCCTAACTAAATCCTCATTCCAGTTTCACTTATTATTAACCCCATCTACTATGAAGACTTCCTTGGCACACCTAAACAATAGCCATGTCATCTACCACAGCTAGCTAAATTTCAGCTGGGGTAGTGAAATGACCCTATCAACTTTGATAATAACAGTCCATGGGGTTGGGCCTATGGGGTTCAGGTAGGTGGTAAGAATCATCAGAGAGGTCCTATGTAGTCTCAATTCCCACTGGAAGTTAAGAACATGATGGCTTCTCTTTCCCCAGCTAGGAGAGGGAGCAGGGAAATAAGAGACCTGGGTTCCTGCCTGGCGATTAAAATCCTGGGCCAAGGGAGTGTTGGTTCAAGTCTCTGTCTGATTTAGAGGAATCTGGAATGAAAAATGGCTTTGAATCAGACAGAACATGGACTTGAACATGGAACTTCCACATTTCAGACTATGGATTTCCACCCCATAGGTACATATGCATTTAAAAAAAATTCAGAAATTGTAATTCTGTGGTAGGGGTGGATCAGGGAAAAATGTCCCCTTTAAAATACAAATTTGAGATGAAGTCCACTTTGAAGGCCTGTGTAGGCAGCAGAGCAGCCTGCAGATGACTGTACTCTTAATCAAAAGAGTCACATAGCCAGCAGAGGCTGCCTGATTGGGAGAAGGGCCTAGCTTCTAGGGAATAAGAACAGGCCCTGAGCAGTAGAGTCAGGAATTGCTAGAGGGAGTCAGAGGGAGAACATTACCCAGCTGGAGCTGCTGCTTCCAGAACACCTGGAGGTCAAAAGCAGGAACTATGAGGATGGAGGAGATTCCTGGTCCTGGGGAATGACCTAAAACTACACCCTGCTGGGGTTTGCCAGCTTCCACAAAATGCCATACCTGTACCTTCCCAGTGAAGGGCAAGTATGGGGTGCCAGAAAGCCTCAGCTCCCACTGCCTTGCAGGTACCTTGTGGAGGGAAAAGGCTAGGGGAGCACACCCCAACAGAAAAGCACAGGGGCTCAGGCCCACTGAGTGGGGCATGAGGTAGGACCCAGGCCATTGTGTGGGGCCTACAGAAGGGTCCAGGTATGTCTATAGACACTGGAAGTCTAAGTAGGCTATAGGCTGGAAATGGGGTCCAGGCATGTTTACAGATGCCTGAGGCCTGCAGGGGTGTAAGGCCCCATAGCCCTAGTGAGGGGGCAGAGTAGTGGCCAGTGGCCATGTAGAGTTGGGCCTTATGGGACCAGAAGACGTGCACATGGGTTGACTGGAGTGGAGGCAGCTGGCAGCCGTGTAGAGTAGGGCCTGAGGGGGCCTGAAGGACTGTACATGGGCTTACAGGAGTAGCTGGCCCTAGTGAAGGGGGCATCAGTGGAGGCCCAGGCGTGTCTGAGGACACCTGAGTCCAAATTGGGCCAGAGGCTGAGTGCGGCCCAGTTAAGGGGTCAGGGGAGTAATAGGGGATTTTGAATGCCATTTGTGAGGCGTGGGACACGGTATAAGAGGAGGTTTGGAGCCATGTATAATGCCCTAGGTATCGAAGCATAAAATGGGCAGCCTCCCACACTACTACGTCTGATATCATTACATCAAGGCATGGCGGGAGAGACAGGGCAAACTGCCCTAAACAGGTGGGCAGGCCGACATTGTGACTGGCCTTGAGAGAGCCCCCTGTCACAAGGTCCATCTAGACACAAAAAGTCTGTCTGTCTATGCACAACTCATTTCAGGATCAGGGTCTCTGCCATTTAGCTGTATCTCAGCAATGAATACAATAAATTAGGTAATATCTACAATAATTAAGTAATGTTACTTGCTAAAACTAGCGATGTTATAATTTATATTAGAAAAGCACCTACACATTCTAACTGGGCTTGTGGTGTTCTTTTGCTAGGCACTATATGAACAACATAGTGAGAGGCAGTTTTTGAGATCCAGAAGCTCACTGGATCTGGTCTGTGGACAGCTGGTGGTACCAGCTGCCAGGTGGGTGGGTGGGACTGCTTCCACCCAGCAGCATCAGCCCTTGACATAGCAGCATCAGCTGTGGATCTGGGCAGGGCTCCCACTGCTGCCTTCCAGTGCAGTGCAAGCTCCCACTTGGAGCCCTGACTCGGAGCCTGCCAGCAACGTCAGCTGTGGACTGAGGCAGGAGCTTCTGCCATGCTGGGCAGGAGGCTGTATCAGCTGTGGCACCCCCACCAGGTTTTGCATCAGGGATCCAGAACCTGCTGGCTGTACCCACAGCTAATGTTGCTGACCGCCCACCGTAGTGGAAGTTCCTCTCTGGGTCCACAGCTGAGCTTTGGGGATCCAGGCAAACTACAACTCCAGCTGGGTTCTAGAGGGAGGGAGGGAGATGGAGAGACAAATGGAGACAGAAGAGAAGAGGAGAGAGAGACAGAGAGAAATAGATGTAGCCCTCAACAGGTCCCCAAAATTCATTAAGTAGCCCTCCAGCTGAAATAATTGCCCACACCTGCCTTAGAGGGCTTTCAATTTAAGTAGACTAGACAGAGAAGTGGGGTAGCGGGGGAATAAGGTGTGTTGGAACTGAGGGGTAGAAAGGTGAAGTGACTTTCACTAGGTCACACAACTTGTCAGGGGCAGAGCTGAGAACTAGGGTTGGGCAAAGCTTCAGTCCATGATTCGATGTGGCAGAGATTCGGCCCAATTCGATGGGCAAATCTCCAGATCAAATCAAGAGACCCTTTAATCCCTCTGAATTGAGTTGGAACCCTCCACACTGATTTGGAGAGATTCAGAAAGATTCAATAATTCAGACAGAGACACAGCTTTAAATGTTTTTTCTACATACCTCAAGGTACCAGGTGGCTTTTGAGTGCTGAGATGGTGGGGCAGATGAAGCATCCCACAGGAATGTTGGGGGGTCCCAGTGTGCTCAGCAGCAGACCTGGAAGTGGAACTGAAGTACTTCCAGTCCACTTCCGGGTTTGCCACTGAGCATGCAAGGAGCCCCCTGCACTCCTTTGGGATGCTCCTTCTGCCCCAGAATTGCAGCATTCACGAGCCACACCTGGTACCTCAAGGTATGTAGAAAAAACATTTAGAGCTGTGTCTGTCTGAATCGCTGATTCTCTGAGTCAACTTTGAATCTTCAGTTTTGGATTTAGCTGAATTGGATTGAGGTCATTGATCCGAATCAGCAAACTGAATCACTGTCTTGGATTTGGGCCCAATCTGAATTGAATATAGCCTGTTTTGCACATGCCTACTGAGAACTATGCCCCAGTCTCTTAATTTCTAGCCTTGCACTAAGTCCTTTGGAAAGGGGGCTTGATATTCCTGACAGTCAAATTTTAAATATTATCTTCTATACTGTCGTATTTTTCATAGGATTAGAGTTTATATGCTGTGACATGCTGCCATGTAGTGGCTCCAAAGCTCACCGAATTCTCAGAGCAATAGTAATGGTAAATACCAGTGTCTGCATGCTCATAGTTATGAAGCTTTTCATTTACAGGTTAATAGAGATACATGTGGTCTGTGGGCAGTTGTCACTTTGTTGCTATCTCCTTCACAGAGGTAATCAAGAGGCAGACAGGAAGCACAGCATGTTATTTTAAGGTTTTTAAACCTCTTTAAAGTGTTGTCTCTGAGGGCAGCAGTTGACTAAAATTATCCAGAGGTGCCTGACCGACTGGCTTATCCAGAGACACAGAAGGTCCTGGAGTCTGAGCCCTCCAACTAGACTGGTGGTTTGGGTCTGACTAACACATGCTGTGGTTTTCAGGAGGCATTCAAAGCTGCCACACAGCTCCATCTGGCCTCGATCTTACATCCTTGATTGAAGGCCAGAAACAAACTAGTTCATCATAACTGATCCAAAGGATCTAAAAATACACATCAATGGCAAAGACTAGCTGATTCATATTTACCTGAAATACTGGACTTCAAGAGAGCCTGGTTTCGGTGAAAGCTGATTATTGTCAGTTTGGCATGTATTCCACCCACTCTAATTAACTGAGCAAATGTTCAAGGCCAAGGAGAGCAGCAAATAGTTTATGTGGCTGGCCTTTTCAGTTTTTTTAACCATATGTATATTCCTTTAATATACCATTTCTCACTAGTGGCCTTAGTTTATAGGATCAGCTTTGAGACGTTTCAAATTCACTCTGCCATAATGAAATGTGCTGTGTGCGGAAACTTTTAAAATAAAAGCATTTTAGTTAAGAAGTGTCTTTCTCTTTTTTAACAAGGAATTTTAAAAATCTTTAGTTTTGAAGTAGGAAACAAGTAGAAGTATAGTGGTAAATGAGACGGCCAAGTACCCTGAGGTGATCTATTTTCCAGAAGTGGTTGAAAATTGAAAAACAAAACAACCTCCTGCCCCCAACCTCAACCAAAACCATTTAAGTTTCCATGCTTTATTGTAAGAAAAGTTGGAAAATTTATTTCTGGATGTAGGGATTGAGAAGAGAAAATAAAATTATCAGAAAATGCTACTGTGTCACTAAAAGATTCTGATTTTCTAATTTTTCCTTTTTGTTTCCTTTTGCTTTCCTCATTGTTTGGAGATATAATTTTCAGACAGTGACCTTTAATTGTTCTCTCCTTTGGGTTACTTTTTCTCATGCTGTGTGGATGGTCCCTGAAGTTGCAAGGAGAACAGTCCAATAATCTGTCTGTTGCATCATAGAAGAGTTGGGTGTCCTATTCATGACTTCGGTGTTTATTTGCTACATGAACCTGGGCAAGTCACTTCACCTCTCTGCTTCCCCTCCCTCCCTTTGTCATGCCATTTTGACTGGAAACTCTTGAAGTAGTGACTATCTCTTGTGAGGTATCTATATAACACCCATCGCTATGAAGTCCTCGCCTGACTTAGGACAAATAAATATGTCAGTAATACAAATAAGTGTTTTCATTGCTTTTTGCTTAACTACCAAAACATGGAATAAAGAATGGAACAACTTGATGTGAATTTTTAAAACAGATAAAATTATACTTAAATATTTGTTTCACTGAGGCTTTCTGATACTACCTGGGTGCAATGTGAGCTATCAAATTGTAGCAATTCAATCTCCGTGTTTTCATTTATTCAAAATTCTTTAAAAATTAGCTGTATTTTTGGTGCCTTTTTCTCAGACTCTTTAGTATTATGTGTATGCTTCTGGGAATCCTTCAAACTGAGGCAGAGTTCAGCCTTCATCCTTACTAATGAAAAAGTTAGAGGCAGCCAAGAAAAAATCAAAATTGGAGATCACAGGCACAGAAGGATTGTGATTTAGCATTGTAGAAGTATCACCACACTGAGAGAGTGGCTGTTAGGAAATACAGGCTTGCTCTTTTTAATGTTTCCTTTATGTTACTGTATAAATCTGGAATTATGCTTTGGGCCTTGCAGTGGGATTTTAAAACACATTTGTTGAATATCAGATCCTGTTCACCCCCATGTATAAACTTTTCCTTTAGATATTTATCCCCAAAGCCCAAACCATTCTCTTTTATCTGTGTCTATATCAAATTATAGTGTCACTGCCATTGATGGCATGGGTTTTGGTTCAGGCTCAGCTGGATTTTGCTTTCTACCTCTTGACTTTCAGGGCTTAATGTGTTAAAACTCAAATGGCTTCAATGTGTCTGCAGTTGAAGAGTGGGGAAAAAACCTCTCCACCACACATATTATGAATCACATTGTAGACCTTTATTTTTCACCAATTATTGGACAAAATATTTTTATGTTAGTCCTGTATGCACTAGAGAAGTGATGAAGGTCAGAATGAGAGTACTCTACATCCATTATGGTCAGCAGTAGGTGCCATGATGGAATTCCAGCTGTGGTTATATTCTTTCATTTCCCTTTCTGTTCTTGTCGTGCTTCCTTGTGTTTTACCTTGTTTCCCTTTTCCCTGTTGGTTTCTACTTTACAACACCTTGGGAGGAAAAACCTGCAGCATCCTTATAGGCTTGGCAGTGCTACACTGGCTAGCACTATAGAAGAAAGAGACTTGAGGATCATCATTGACCACAAGATGAATATGAGCCTGCAGTACAATGCTGTGGCTAGCAGAGCAACCAAAATGCTGGCTTGCATCCATAGATGCTTTTCAAGCAAATCCCGGGACGTCATTCTCCCCTTGTACTCGGCCTTGGTGAGGCCGC
>NW_017728950.1:27922518-27938392 GCF_001723895.1 Crocodylus porosus
AAGTGCAGGCTCAGGGGTGACCTGATGGCCACCTATAAGTTTATCAGGGGTGACCACCAGGATCTGGGGAAACGTTTGTTCACCAGAGCGCCCCAAGGGATGACGAGGTTGAATGGTCATAAACTACTGCAAGACAGTTTCAGGCTGGACATAAGGAAGAATTTCTTTACTGCCCGAGCCCCCAAGGTCTGGAACAGTTTGCCAGCGGAGGTGGTTCAAGCACCTATACTGAACACCTTCACAAGTAAATTGGATGTTTATTTTGCTGGCATCCTGTGACCCCAGCTGACTAGTTGCCCTTCAGACAGGGGGCTGGACTCGATGATCTTCCAAGGTCCCTTCCAGCCCTAATGTCTATGAAATCTATGAAATGTAGTTAGTAAGGCATCATAGTTTGTTATACATCCGTCCCAGCCATCTCCATCTCTACCTTTTTACTTTTGCTAAACAACTTATACTAGCTTTTATCTGTAGTTCTTTGCACATTACTTTTTATTCTGGGGTGGGGAACAGGGAGGAGTGAGAAAAATATTCTATATACAAGAACAATAGCCCTCAAAAATAATTTAGAAACATTTGGTTTTCAAAGTTTGTAACAAAATGTGTACTCTAATTATATTGAAGGGTGTCAATAATTTTGTCCTTTCCATGGTGTCAAACATCTTCATTGTTATTTGGTTTGATAAACAAGTGATTTATTTATTTATTATAGGAATAGTACAACTGGTAGTTGTACTAGTATAAGTCTATGGAAATAAGACAAAATACACTAGGATGATAAATGACATAGTGTTGTTGTTGAGATGCATTAAAACCAAGGGAATGTGAAATGCTTTGTACCATTTTGTATCACAGTCCTTCTACGCCATATTCTTTCATTGTAAGATGCATGAATTCCTACTTCAGAGGTTGGGAAAAAGGGTGATATGACTCTGCTGCTTTTTTTTTCTCTACAAGGGAATTTTTTGGCCTCACGATGGAGCAAAAGGCAATGTGTTCATTCTTCCCAATCTCCCTTCTCTTTATCCGTGCTGGGAACTCTTTCACTAGAGTAGAATAATGGAGAAAGGTAGAGTGAGAGAGCCTTTTTTAATGGAACAATGCTCTAGAAAAAAATTCAAACTTAAGTCAAAAAAGTAGGGAGCTGTGTAATTTTCTAGATCACTTATCTACTGTAAAGCTACTGTGAGAGATCCAGGCAATACCAGCACACATTTTACAATCACTGTGTTGCAGGGTAAGAAGCAGTGGTGGGGGTTGAGGGTTTAGTCACACCCCTATTTGATTCCTGATCCACTCAAAGTTAAAAACAAACTGTCCAGCAGAGACAGCTGCATTTCTATTCAGGGACAGCTGAGAGAGTCCATGGTTCATTATTATCTACTTGATTCTTGCTAATCATTTCATTTCATTGGGTGTTGCCAACCCTTAATCTTCCACTAATCAAGCCCTCCCTTTTTCTTCTACCCTGGGTTATCTATCCTATTATTTTTTTCCTGGTAATGTTTCTCTGCTTACTCCCAGTCCAAAAAGATGTGCCACAACCTAGGAAACTGTACTGGTGATTTCTTCCTTTAGGACTGCACCCACAACAAATCTGAGATAGAAAGGGAAGGGGTAGGGCTGAAGGCAGTGTGAGGTGTATGGTGGCAAAGAGGTCAGAGGTGGATGGGAACTGCAAAGGTAAGGCGAAGAGTTAAATTACTGAATAACCTGGGAAAGGGTCATACATTGCAGCAAATGATGGAGGCTATGGGAGGCTGAATGACTGATGCAACTAGGGTAACAAAAAGCCATGGGCTTTGGTGCTTAGAGGAACAGGGAAGAGTTCAGCATCGTGTGAGGAGGATGGTGAGGTGTCACAGGGGCCTGGGTGATAAAAATGAGTCTGCTCAGGGTTGTAGTGGGTTCATGGGGGCAGAGTAGGATTCAGTGGAGTGTAAGGAAGGGGGGTCTGATGAGGCTTATAAGTAAGTACTGAGCATCAGAGAGATGGGAAATAACATTTGACAGGGTGGAGTGAGGAGGCATCTCGGGTGCAGGGGTATTTTGGGGATATGATAGATTGCTTGGGGAACCCATATGTTTGGGTGCAGAAAACAGTTAAGTCTATGGCCAGGCTGGGAGGCAAGAGCTGTATTTCTCTGACACCAAATGTCTGCCCCACCCTGGAGCTGGGAGACAGACACCCCCCCCCCCGACTCAGTTATATTTGTTTTTGCTTGGATCTTAAACTGAATAATATAGCCCCAGGCCCCTGACATATTGGTAGAGCTTGTTCTTTCTTTTTAATTGAGAAAAATACGCATTTTGTTATGTGATGATGCGCTACACCATCTGGACCCCTCTTCAAAATATCTGAGATCCAGCTGTACCATATTACTATGGAATGATCAACAGCGATACAGCAGTTCCCCCACCCTCAACTATAGGAAATAGTGCTTGTCCTAGGATGACAGGAGTTTCCTGTCCTTACATAGAATTAGCCATAGCCATCTTGAAGACTTCTATCAACCTGAAGAGACTTTCTGCACCCCTGCCCACACCTTTCAAGTAAGGGAACAATTCTGGGAACTCCCCTTAAGATTCTCAGCCAACACCCCACTGCCTGTTCTCCCTCCCTTGCTAGTCATCTCCATCTGCTGTTCTGCAGAAAGGGATCATCTACACTGGCTTTTTAAATACAACAGCAAAAATGTAAACCAGAACACTGAAATCAGAGTCTATAAAGGATTTTATGCCACCTATTTTGCTACTGGAAAGTATGTCCTATTTCAAGCTGTGTTTGTATAATACATTTTACATATATATGGATAAAGGCTTCTTTAACATATTATTATTGATGATGCTGTTTGGGTTTTCAGTTTTTCTTCATGAAAAAATGATGAGAGCAAAAAGTTTTGTGGTTTTTTTAATTTACATTTTTAAATCTTGTTGAAAGCAGAAAATGTTTAATTATTTCCTCTGCCTCAAATTAACCTGTTCTTTTGAAAGAGAGAGAGAGAGCTGATTGCTGAAGACCTAAACCTTTTCTGATGAAAATACATTGGTTGGTAGAAATTTCTATTTTATGTTTGGAAAAGAGGAAATATTAAACAAAATGATTTGGCAAGCTCTAAATTGTACATTTCCTTCAGTATATCCTGCATCTTCTACACCCACTAAAATACAATGAAAATCATTTCAGAGTGAGACAACAGTCAGTAAAGCTCTTGGGGGAAGGAGCACGGGGTACTATTGGATTGTGCAGCAAAAAAATGTCCTTCTCTCAATCAGTATTTTTAATTACTCTAGAACAGTGGTGCTCCTGTGAGCCAGATGGGCAGTACTCAGTTCTGGATCTGACATATAGGGTAAGGGCAGCAAGGCCTGTTCCAGCAGCAGGGAGGAGGACAGGAAGAAACCCAGCCCCGATCCATCTGTGTGGGGCTTGAGAATTTGGCAGTGGGAGAGCTGTGGAAGTAGTAACTGCCGCTGTTTACCCACTGCCAAATTTCCTGACCTATGAGGAGTGCCATGGGCCACATACCATGGCTCTGTGGCTTAAATTTAGCCTGAGGGCTGGTGTTGAGCTCCTCTGCGCTGGAGTAAAAAAAAAAAAAAAATTCTTAAGAGTTAGGCAAGAACTGCTTCTGGTGAAATGAGCTGCTGAATCCATGAAACCAGCAACACAATTCAGCTTGTTTTTTAATTTCCGTTTGCATTTTTCCCCTTGGAGAGTTTGTCATTTGTCTACTCAGAAAGCTCTTATTTTTCTGCTGATCAGCCAGGCAACCTCTGCTGAGATTAAGAGAGCACCAATAAAAATCCTATTGGCCAGAACGCAAACTGGGAGCAGAGACCATAAAAGTGTTCTAGAAACAGATGGATGATAACAGAGCAACCTGAAGTCTATTCTAATTCATTTTGGGTACAGATACTTTAGACTCCTTATTTTTAAAACAAGCACATACCATTTTACAAACATATGGATGGCCCATGTGGTACTAACAGGGATATCCATACTGCTACTTTTTTCAAGGAAAAAGAAGAAAAGAAAAAAAGCTGACATGAAATTCTAGTGTTTCTTTTAAAATGAATTTTTGTCTGGAGAATATTTCTTTTGGTCTGGTCTGTGAGGAAGTCCTGGTATGAGCCTTGCGCTCAGCATTGGAAGTGGCCCTGTCTTTGATTAAACCAGGGACTGGCTCTTGAAAAAGCTGCACTTTCCTTTCATGTGTTGTCAGTGGTGAGCTGTCACCAGAAGGAGCATAAAGCACTGCCATTTCATAAGAAGCTCTGTCTAAATGTCTAGAAAGAGGTAGCAGCTACTATAACTAAAGCCATCTGCTTCAGTGGTTACAGTCAACATAAAAATGTCACTGGGAAATCCACATATAGCCTGAAAGCGACAATGAAGTCCTTAGAAACTTCAAGTCAAGAACACAAGGGATTTATTAGTTTCAAGACTTTTGGAATTAAGTTATATTCTTATGGTAAAACACACACACAGACGCACAATTTGTAAATATTAGAAATATAATTATTTTCATTCCTATTCAGAATCTCTTTTATTCACTTAGTCTTGTATATACACCTCACTTCCCTGAATATCTGTTACAAGTAAAAGGTCTGTGCATTCTAACCCAAGTCAGTTTTTGTTGTTAAATTTATTGGCAAAACTTTGCTAACTTCTGTTTTATTTGTAGCTAATTATTTATCTCTTCAAACTTCCTCCTGTTGTCCTTGTCCAGCTTATCTTGTTCACCTATTTGTTTCATCTGTGATGCTAAGTTTGTGACTTCTCTGAAGCAGGGAGCACCTTATTGTTGGTTCTAAGAAATGTGGCAACATTTACAATGCTAGGAAAATGGTGATAAAAACCACATTCAGTTAGGCATTGTACACACACATAATAAGAACTGGGCTAGAGCAGAATATGTTAGGGAGATAAGCAGATTGCGATGTCGAAGTACAATTCTGTTTTCCTCTGCTTGATTTCCTGGAAATCTGATAGCTCATCTACTTTTGTAACATTAAAACCCATTCACAAAAAGCAGAAAGAAGGAGGGCTGCCATTGGCACTGATGATTTTTTCAGGGACTTGAGACAATCCCTTACATGTCCAAAAGATCACGGCAAAGATATATGTCTTAACCACCTATGTACTGGAGTCAGATGTTCCAAGGAACTAACGAAGAAGGCAGCCTATGCCATTGGTCCAAGCACCTGTGACTTTGCCACAGAGCCTCAGACTATGCATCTTCCTGCTTGCTCTGGGTTTGACCTGTTAAAAGGTTTATGGTTTGGCCGGTTGAAAGTGTTTTAACATTTTTTCAGGGGCTTGGAGACAAAGGTTGATCCTTTTCCACTGTGCTCATGTTTATTATACAACAGAATAAGATCTGGCCCCTTCTGTATTTATGCAGCTTCCTGTGCAGTCATGTAAACAGATCTTCATCCACAGACCTAGGCTATAGGCAGAGCTTTACTACAACTAGGTTGTTACTAGTACCTGAAAAAGTGTAAAGGAGCAGCAAGTGGGCAGTCAGAGTAAGTCACCCTGGTGAGGGTAGTGTCCAAAATTCAGGAACCAAGTTTGGACACATGGGGGGGCCAGGGTCAAGCTGGATTAAGAACCAAGTTTGGAAGCAGGCTCAGGAGTGTGGAGTCAAGGTTTGGAGCCAAAATCAGAAATCAGGGATAGAAGCTAAGGTCATGGTTAGATGAGGCAGCCCTAAGCAGGCTAAGGACACAGCAAGGGGGTGTATTATCCAGATGGCTTGCTGCTGTTTGCTCTCGCTCTTCTTCCTGGAGCTTTAGGTTAGGGACAGCAGTTGCATATAAACTGGTTTAAGTGATCAGAAACTGGTTTAAACCTCTAACAGAACAAAAGTTCAGAGAACATAAACCAGTTTCAAAATGGCAGAAACTGATTTAAGATAAATCTGGTAGAATATAGTATCAAACTTAACTGATTTGGGTCAAACCAGTTTATGCAAATTCTGTCCCAGACCCCTTCCTGGTTTAAGTTAAACCAGAGTCCCCCAGCATCCCAGCATTCTGTACAGCCCTGGAATGGGCTGTGCTCTCTGCTCCAGAAAGCAGCGCAGGCCCTGCCCCTCTGCTCTCTAGCTGCGGGTGGGGGCATGGTCGGAGGCTAGCCAACGTGACCACCTGAAGTAAAGGGAGTAGGGAAGGGGTTTATTCTCTCCCTACCCTCTCCCACTGGGGGACCACAGCTGAAGTTTGCCTGGCCAGGGTGTAGCAGCCCATCAGGCATTCACCCCCCACCCCACTCCATCAGTAGGGCCAGGGTATGGCCAGAGCCAGCTCCAATGCCACTGCCATCTTCCTGCCTTGCCTACAGCTGTGGGGCTGGGGCTCTGGGGCTGATCCAGGCTGGCCCTCAGGCAGTGCTGAGGGTGGACACACAGCAGCCAGCTCAGGCTGGGCTGTGGGGGCCAGGCTCTTGGCTCCAGCAGGGGAGCACAGGTAACAGCTGGCCAAGCAGCAGGCTGCCCGGGCCAACTCAGAGGTACTGGCAGGCCCAGAGCCTGGCAGCTGGCTGTCATGGGGGCTCACAGGCACTGCCACAACCCTGTCCTATGCAGCACCCACTGGCTGCAGCCACACCACAGTGTATGCTGGCTGGAGCCTCTGGGCTCTTCTGTCTTCCTCACCTCCAGCTGCTGCTGCCACCTCAGAAGCTCTGGCTCCACCTCTGGCTGCTTTCCACCTGACCCCCGGCAGGGGTTGCTTTTCACATCATTTGGGCAGAAGGCAGCCAGAGCTAGAGCCAGGGCTCCAGGCACTAGTTAGAACGTGCTGGGCTAAATCTTCCACCCACCCAGAGCAGTGCTGCATGGTGGGGCAAGAGCAGGACCTGCAGCTGGAGGTGAGGGGAGCAGAACATGCCTGCCGGGCCCAGCCAGCATGTAGCTTCCCTTGCCTCTAAAGGCTCCTTCCCCTCACCTTCTCACTCCTGTCCCTGCTGCACCACTCCAGGCAGTGAGGGGGTGGAGTTGCTTCAGCCCAGAGCAGGAAGTTCTGGCTCCAGCTGCCTTCCTCTGCCCAGCAGCATGGCAGGAGTGGAAGGGGGAGGGGAGGGGAGGAGCTGCTGGAGATGGAGGGAAAGCTGTGCGCTGGCTGGGCCCAGCAGAGCTGTTCTGCTCCCCTCACCTCCCAGATGTGGCTCCTGCCCCTGCCCTGTTGTGCAGTGCTGGTCCGGAGGGATGAAAGATTTAGCCTGGCAGCTTCTGCCCGATGCCTGGAGCTTTGGCTCCAGCTGCCTTCTGCCTGCTCTGCTTGCCCAGCACAATGAGCATCCCCTGCAGGTGGGAGACCTGATGGAAAGCAGCCAGAGCTAGAGCCAAAGCTGTGTGCACTGGGCAGAAGCCATGGGGTTAAAACTTCCACTCGCCTACCTAGAGCTGCACGGCAGTGGCATCTGGAGGTGAGGGAGGCAGAAGAGCCTCACCAGCCCCACCCAGCACACAGACTGTGGTGCAGGTGCTGCAAAGGACAGTGCTTTCAAGCTGGTCCAGGCATCTCATAGCCTGTGCCTCACAATTCAAGCCAAGGGTCTGGCCCCAGCAGCCCAGCCCAGGCTGGCCCCTGTGTATCTGCCCTCAGCAGCGCCTGTGGGCTGGCCCAGCACAGTCCGAGCTCCAGCCCAAGCCCCAGGCAGATGGCAGGGCCATGCCAGCCAGGTCTGGTCAGGCTCCTCCACCATGGAAACACAGAGTAGGGGGGAAAGTCGGGCAGATCCCAGCAGGGGTCCCCATGCCTGAGGGGAGGCAGGTGAGTTCTTCCTTTCAGCCTTGTGTCTCCTGAAAAAGAGAAGGGAGGGTTCACTCTAGCACAACCCACCTTCTAGCCTGAGCCACTGCAAGCATGTGCCTGCATTTCTGGAATTAAAAGTGAATGTTTGTTCACTTGCAAATCAATTCAATCTGCACAAGTTAGACTAACCTGCAAAGAATAAGTCAGTTCAGGCTTGGCTTTTTTGAACGTCTGTCCCTAGCCTTAGGGATTAGCTCAGCCTAGTTCCTGATCACTTCCAGCAGGGTCCTGGGGCAGGATCCTCTCCAGCTAGGCTTACACTCATTAATTAGCTCATTAGTGAGCTAAATACTAGTTTGGACAGGGGTGGATCTGGAAGTGGGGAGCAGTGGTGCATTTGCACTTTCTTCTGATTTCTGCTTTACCCAAAGTTTAAAACCAACTCCTGGAAGTGGCAGCACTGGAGTCGGGCAGTGCTGAGGGAGTAACTTGATATCATGGCTTATTATAATCTACCTGATCCTTTCTAAATTCTTCATTCCACAGGTGTTAATGACCCTCGCTTTTTCACTCCTATTTCACAGCCCTGAAGATTGTTTTTTAACTCATCCCAGTAAAGTTATATTTATTTTTGCTCCAATCTTAAACTGAATAATACAGCCCAAGGCCCCTAGCCTGTTAGTAAAGCTTCTAGTTTATTTTTAATGGGATAAAAATGTGTGTTGTATTATATATTGTAAAGCACCTCACCATGCTCACCCCCTACTCTCTCTCTTCCCCCTTGTCAAAATCCTAGATCTGTCTATGAACTTGGGTATCTCCATGCTGCGCTGCAACCACAGCAGCTTAGTTGATGCCACTTTGGGAGGGAGAAGGAACTGGAGGGACTGAGCTGAGGCCTTATGAAATTAATGGAAAGCCTTGCCCTAATTATAATCTCCTTTTGATCACCTCTTCAGTCTGTCCTCATCGCTTTTCCTGCGTTCTAAGGCTACCCCAGAAATTTTGAATGACATATTCACTCCCACTGGAAGATGAGGGTTTCACTAGAAATTACTTGAGGCTAGCATTTTCTGAGGAGGAAAAAGTAAAATTCAGCTGCATTTTCCATGGGGAGAAAAAAGTTTGAACAAAACACTTTGGATGACGTTAGGTCAGTAGTGGTCTCTTTGCCATTTTTGCTGCAAGAGTGACTTGTGGGAGCTGTCATTCTGGCAGCTTAGAACTTAGGTCCTAAGTTCTACCAGCCCTCTTCACAAGCTAGACCTGTGATCTGTAATATAATGTAAAGATTCCTGAATGAGCGGGTTAGGTTACCAGAAGCAGTATTCCCATTGCAACATATAGCTCAGCATGGGCTAACTCACCTTGTGTTTCATAATTTCATAGTTTTTAGGGGCCAGAAGGTTGAAGAAGTTGCCACAATTTAAAATACTCATTTATAGCTAGCTTGGGTAACAAGACTGCAGTAATTAACCAGAGTTTTTAGTTTATTTTATATGAATGGGGCTACACTTTTTAAAGTTCACTTTTGATTGCCAGACCAGACTTATGAATGCATAATACTCGAAGGAGGGAGAACCTAAAACACAAACTGTACGCAGAGAAACTCAATATGGTATAAAAAAACAAGCCAAAATAGGCGGTGGCTTTCTCAAACAAGCCCAACAACTATGTTTTTGGTGGTTGGGGGCTTTTGTAACTTTTAGAAAATAAAAGTTATTGCAATTTCAAAAATGTGAAAAATAAATCACTTAAATCAGTTCACCATATTTGCCAGCTATTGTAGTATTCCTTTACCTCAACAGAAAGTGCTATGTGGTAAAGATAAAAGTACTTAAAATTTTTTCAAGAATTTGTAAAAGGTGCTGAGTAAAATCAAAGGAGCTAGAGCATTATTATTATTTTTTTTTTAAAAAGACCATGAGCAAATCAACTGAGTGCTACAGATGGTTGCCCTCAGATATGATGCCACTGTAAAACTGCTAACATATACATGTGTATGTATATTGCAAGATTTTTCTGGTTAAGTACAAACAGCCAGAAAGTCCAAGGCTGAATTGATTCAATCTTCACAGGTTAGTCTAAACTGCATAGACTGAATGATAATCAAGTGAACAGACATTCACTTTTAATTCTAGAAATGCAGCCACATCCTGCAGTGACTCAGGCCAGATGCTGGGGGGCTCTAAAGCACACCTCTTTGCTGGGCTGGAGCAGACAGATTGGGCCAAGCCTAGCCTGACCACCCTGTGAGGGGGGGATTGCAGGGGAGATGCAAAGCATCCTGGGATGCTAGATGACTGTGAGCTAACATGAATCTGGAGAGGCTCTGGGACAGAAGTTCAGTAAATCAATTTAACCTAAATCAGTTCAGTCTGATACTACATCCATCCAGGTTGATCTTAAACCAGTTTTGGCCATTTTGAAAGTGGTTTATGTGCACTGAACTTCTGTTGTGTTACAGATTTGAACTGGTTTCTGATCATGTATACTGGTGTATGTGTAACTTCTGTCCCTAGTCCCTATGTTCATGATTTGGAGTTGCTCTTTAGGATAGTTAATGAGTAGGTAAGTTCAGCAACCCAGTAATATTCTTGTAGGTCTCAGGGACACAGACACTCATTTAGATCTAAGTCACATTCATCTCTAGATCAGATAGAGAGTGAAGTCCCATTGAAGCTGATGTGAAACAATGAACAACTTCTCTAGGTCCAAGGACTTCACCAGTCATGTGCAACTTTATTATAGAACTTTTAAAAACTATGATAGTAACCGAGGGTGTGAAATACAAACACTATTGGCCCCAGCAGACTTTTAAAACTTTCTAAAAGACTGAGCTGTCTTGTTGGGAGGAAGAACCTAATCTAAGTAAGGGGAGGGGAGAAGTTTTAGGAATTTTTTTTCTTTTTCTGTTCTGAAGAATAGCTGTTGGCCATGACTAGGGTTTCATCAGAGCACAGTCAAGGGCAGATGCTGAGAGGCTTACCTTCCCAGGTCACTGCTGCCATTGCATAGCAATGTCAGCTCCACTCTGGTGGCAACAGACCCCTGGCCAGGCTTCCTGGTGATTCATTCACTCTTTCCCCCCTCCCAGTACATACATATTGAGCATAGGGCCATGTCTGATGTGACATAAACTCCCCAGGGATTTTTGTGTGTGTGTGTGTGGGGGGGGGGGCCACCATTCTGCTGTCTCTGCTCAGCCCCTAGATATTCTTTGTGGTGTGGTGCTGAACTCCCCTACTTCTATGCCTGGGCACGTACAGTGTAGGGCTTCCCCTGGCATGTCAAAAACTCCCAGGGGTGATTATAGCACCCCCTTATAGTTTGTACCTAGGGCTGCTGACCCACTTGCTCCACCCTAGTTACACTACTAAGTAACACCTGGTTCTAGAGGTGCCCTTTGTTTGCAAGCTAAAGTTGTAACATATCTTAACATACCTTGATGTTCTTGGTTCTGAGTGTTCCTTCAGTTATAGGATTGGAAGGGATCTTGAGGATCATCTAATCCACCCCCCTGCACAAATCTAGGATTTTCTATTCTTAAATCTTGAAGACCTCCACTGAAAAAGATTCCTGTTTTCCACTAGAGCTAAGTAGAGGCCCCAGTTCCACTTATTTAAGCACAGTACGAACATGAGATTTGAAAATCCTTGACTGAATTTTCTAATTGTGCTTCTCAAGGTCTCTGGTGGCATTTCCTGTCAGTTTTGCTGATTGATATTTTTGAGGTGCCTTGGTTTATTTTGATAGGGAAAGGCTCTGACTTTCAGCATCTTTCTTCTCCTTTGTGTTTCTGACTCAGTGGGGGATAGGAAATGAAACAGACCCTGGACTGAAATTGTCCCACCAATTTGTGTATATTTTTAAATTTGTTTAACTTGTTCTGTGAGGTAGGAGATATCCAAAGAGGAGAGTTCACCACTGAACAAGTTATAAAGCATTTGCCCCACTTGTACAGCATTGTTTACATGCTCAAATTAAAGATTAATCCCATTTGAAGCTATGATAGCATTTAATTATGGTTAGCCAGCACTGGATATCCCTTTTTATTTTCTTAAACCCTAAAATTCAGATGTGCTAAGTTAAATCATTTGAGGCTTTAATGAAAATCCCTAATTAGCCATAACTTGTATGCCAAACAGAGCCATAGGTGGAAACAGGTGATCTTGAAAAACTGATGTACATGTGTCTGGATTTAACAAACTTTGTTTACAGATTTGTCTTCAACTTTGGTTCCAAGCATTGTTTTCCCCCACTTCTGTAATATCAAAGGAATTGGGGGTAGACTGTTTCTGCATGCTTCTGCATCACATGTTTAAAAACAGGATGCTTTATCTAAACCCTATTCAATGAGGTTTAAATACAGTGCCTCCATGGCCATTTTAAAATGTGTGGGGGCTTAATACACATGATGGTGGGCCAGTGCTGGAAAGTTCTTCTTAGAAAATGGAGCAGACTTGATTGAGTCTGCTTCACTGTGTTCTAATTAGAACACAAACAAGCACATGTATAGGAAGCCTAAGGGTCTTGATCATTAGCATGTATGTGGCTCTTCAGGACACTTTTTCAGGGATAAAACCTCTTTCTTGCTGTTGGTTTTTTTTCTTTTTTGAAGGAACAGTCTGGTGGAGACCTCCCATAGCTGCTTAATGCTTATGAGGATTTCCTAAAATCACTTAGAAACAGTAGGTGCCTGTAGAGATGCAGGGCATCTGCTCCAATGGGCTGTAATTATAGTGTGTCAGCGAAGACCCAATTAATCAAGTCTGCTAGAGCGTGCTAATTAGTGGTCTCGGCATCTCATGTATTCATCATCCCCATGCTTCAAAATAGTGGCAGGGATGCTTTAACTAAAGTTCATTGAATAAGCTTTACTTAAAGTGACCCCACCACCATATTGAAGTGTGGGGAACTAAATACAAGAGATGCTGAGCCACTCGGATTAAAGTGCCACCCCCCTCCTCCCTGCCCGGAGCATATGTAAAAATGCCCAGTGACACTAAGCTTAGGACATAGTCCAACTCCTTTACAGGGGCTAGAAAGCAAGTAGAGCCCCCTACCCAGGAATTCCATGTAAGCAGAAGGTTTCTCCATGTGGCATAATTACCACACGCTGTCCCTACTTGCATCAGGTCAGGGGTGGGCAAAATATGGCCTGCAGGCTAGATCCACCCTGCCAGGCACTTTCATCCAGCCTGCAGCATCTCCCAACCAATTGCACCCTGCCCAGCCCTTCTGCCCGTGAGGGTGGAGCATGTGTACACCTCCCAACATATCCTATTGCACTTCACTCCCACTCTCTTCGGTGAAAGGGCTCTGCCTGGCCAGCAGCAGCTCCCAGGTAGGGCTCCTGCTGGAGCTGCCCCATGGGAACCTGCTTGGCTTCTCAGAAGTCCAACTCGCTTAGGGCAGCAGGTAAGGAACTGGTGGGCGGGTGGGGTTTGGAGTTGCGGCTAGACAGAAGCACAGAGCCTTCACCCAGGGGGTAGTAGGAGTGCAGAGCATGTAGTGTGGAGCCTCTGTGATAGAAGCGGTCAGCGCTGTGTTGGAGGCGAGGAGTGCAGCTCCCACACTGCCCGCCCAGCCACTGCTATTGCTGGGGCTTAGCATGGAATATCTGCAGCTCCTGCGCTTGCAGCAGGGAATCCTTGCACTGGACTCCGTGGGGAAGGAGAGGGCAGGATTCCCTCCACTCTCAGCCGAGTGCAGGGACCTGTGCAGCAGGGGGCAGGGAAGGCAGCAGGCTCCAGTGCAGGGCTTCCTCCGCTATGACTTCTGGCGCTGCAAGTGCAGGGCATGATGCTGATGCCCCAGTGATAGAGGCAGCTGGGCAGGCTGTGCTCCCTCCTTCCCCTCATGCCCAGTGCAGTGCTGGTCGGAGCCATGCCCCACTGGATACCTGCTCTGGGCATGAGCGCCCTGATCTCCCCACCTGCTGCTGCTGCCAGGCAATGGTGCTGCATTCCATGAGGGGAGTGTGGGGGGGGTCCCTATACCCACCAATATCCACACACCCACACCCTGCCTCCAGAACTCCATTGACATATACATAAACCCCAACATACCCTATGCTCCCCTACACAGTCACACCCTCTCACAATCCCCCATACAAACACACCTCAAACCCCACCACGCACACATGATATAAAAGAGTGACACTTTATTTTTATTTTTGAGATATTATGCAATCTCTTCTATATAGTGATCAATGGGAAGCTGGGTGACAGCGACCACGAGCTGATCACCTTCACCCACCGTAATGCTGGCAAGTCACTCAGCAACACTGAAGTCCTTGACTTCAGGAAAGCTGACTTTGACAAGCTCAGGAGGCTTGTCAGTGAGGCCCTAAGGGACCATGAACCCAGGGGGAGGGGAGTTCAGGAAGAGTGGTTGCTCCTCAAGGGAGTGATCCTCAATGCACAAACTAAGTCTATTCCATTTGGAGGAAAAGCAGCGAGAAGGCACAGCAGCCCCACGACTCTCCAGGGATCTAGCAGACCCCCTGAGGCTAAAAAGAAAGGCCTACAAAGGATGGAGGATGGGATTCACCTCCAAGGAGGATTATTCTTCACTGGTCCGGTCCTACAGGGAGCAAACCAGAAAAGCCAAGGCTGCAACTGAACTCCAACTAGCTTTGAGCATCAAGGACAATAAAAGTCCTTTTTGAGATATGTGGGGAGCCAGAGGAAAAGCAAAGGCAACATTGGACCCCTGCTGAACCAGATGGGACAACTGACAATTGACGCCCAGGAAAAAGCCAACCTATTAAATGGGTACTTTGCTTCGATCTTTAATCAGTCCCATGGGACGCCCATGCCCGCTACGGGACAGGGAGGTCTGGGTGAGGGAGATCCACTCCCCTCCATCAATGCTGACCTCGTGAAGGAACACCTTGAGAGGCTGGATACCTTCAAATCAGCCAGCTCTGACAATCTACACCCCACGGTACTCAAGGACCTGGTGAACATCATAGCCCAGCCTCTGGCACGGATCTTTGAAAACTCCTGGTGCTCTGGTGTAGTGCCCGAAGACTGGAAGAAGGCCAATGTGGTGCCCATCTTCAAGAAAGGGAGGAAAGTGGATCCGGCCAACTACAGACTCATCAGCCTGACTTCTATCCTGGGGAAGATCTTAGAAAAGTTTATTAGAGAGGCCATCCTTAATGGGCTGGCCAATGCCAACATCCTGAGGGATAGCCAGCATGGGTTTATTGCGGGTACATCTTGCTTGACCAATCTCATTTCCTTCTACGACCAGGTATCACCTGGACAAAGGAGAAGAGATTGATGTCATATATCTTGACTTCAAAAAAGCCTTCAATCTGGTATCCCATGATCACCTCTTGGTGAAACTGGCCAATTGTGGCTTGGGTCCACCATGATCCACTGGCTGGGAAATTGGCTCTGTGGTCAGACCCAGAGGGTAGTAATTGACGGAAATCTATCATCATGGTGTCCCATGACCAGTGGGGTCCCCCAAAGCTCTGTCCTTGGACCCATACTGTTCAACATCTTCATCAATGATGTGGACATTGGAGTCGGAAGTGGACTGGCCAATTTTGCCAAATGACACCAAACTTTGGGACAAAGCAGTCACACCAGAAGACAGGAGAGCAATGCAGGCTGACCTGGACAGGCTCAGCAAATGGGTGGATGAGAACCTGATGGCATTTAACACTGAAAAATGCAAGGTTCTCTGCCTTGGGAGGAAAAACTTGCAGCATCCTTATAGGCTTGGCGGTGCTACACTGGCTAGAACTATGGAAGAAAGAGATTTGGGAGTCATCATTGACCACAAGATAAACACGAGCCTGCAATGTGATGCTGCAGCTAGTAACGGGAGCAAAATGCTGTCTTGCATCCATAGATGCTTCTCAAGCAAATCCCGGGACATTATTCTCCCCTCGTACTTGGCCTTGGTAAGGCCGCAGCTGGACTACTGCATCCAGTTTTGGGCTCCACAATTCAGAAAAGATGTGGAGAAGCTTGAGAGAGTGCAGTGAAGAGTCATGTGCATGATCAGAGGTCAGGAAAACAGACCTTACGATGACAGGCTGAGAGCCATGGGGCTCTTTAGCCTGGAAAAGCGCAGGCTCAGGGGTGAT
>NW_017728950.1:27938517-27945214 GCF_001723895.1 Crocodylus porosus
GCTCTTTAGCCTGGAAAAGCGCAGGCTCAGGGGTGATCTGATGGCCACCTATAAGTTTATCAGGGTGACCACCAGTATCTGGGGGAACGTTTGTTCACCAGAGCACCCCAAGGGATGATGAGGTCGAATGGTTATAAACTACTGCAAGACCGTTTCAGGCTGGACATAAGGAAGAATTTTTTTACTGTCCGAGCCCCCAAGGTCCGGAATAGCCTGCCATCGGACATGGTTCAAGCACCTACATTGAACACCTTCAAGAGTAAATTGGATGTTTATCTTGCTGGGATCCTATGACCCCAGCTGACTAGTTGCCCTTCAGACAGGGGGTTGGACTCGATGATCTTCCGAGGTCCCTTCCAGCCCTAATGTCTATGAAAGTCTATATACAGTATAGAGTTACATGTCATGACAAATATTTTTTGTAAAAAAATTAAAATATATTGAAGTAGGTTTTTGACTTCTAGTGCATGATTTGGTGTTTTTCTGGTTTTAAGATTGCAACCTCCTTCCAAAAGGACTGTTTGGGGAAGGGGGCGTGGGAGCAAGGGGAGGACTTCTGATGGCAAAGGTCAGGGGTTAGAGGCAAAGCTTCTGGTCTCTATGTGGCAACCAGGGGGCAGGACAACTGTCAAGGGGCAGGGCTACCTATGCAGCCTCCAACAGCTTGCCAAAACTTGTTAAGCAGCCCTCCACCTGAAATAATTGCCTGCCCTTGCCTCAGGTATTATAGGAGTATCCAGTGTTAAGAAGGGTGTAAAGGGAGAATACAGAAGTGCAGCCTAAACTCTCTGTGCTCCAGCACTTCTAGACTACCAGCCCTTTGAAGACAGTTATGCCCATGCCTGAGCATATCTGTGATTCCAAATTCTGCAGGTGTCAACCCCAGAATACCAGCCCTGTCAGGCTTCCAGAGTGGAGAACATCAGCAGGTAGGGCTCAAAATATGAGCCAAGGCTTTTAAAGGCATTATTGACTTTTGTCCTCAAGCTTGATGTTTAAAAAGTCTTTATAAACAAAGTTCTTGTTTCAGCTTCTGACCCACAAACCCTGAAAATGAACTCACATGCAAGTGTTATTGTTAGTTATAGAAAACACCCATTTTTCATAACACATATTTTTCAAAGCTCAAGATAGCCTGCTTTTAAATGAAAGTCTCACGTGATACAACTATTTGGTTACAAATAAGTCTATGGTTTATTTATATTTAAAGCGGGGAGCAGGGAAGAGAAAGAGACAGACAGACCAGACATGCCTGTAACACACAGCTTGAGAGCGAAAATGGAATAGTTTCTGAAATCTTAACTACATTTCCTTAATAATGAGAGGTCTACAGCTTCCAAAAGGCCTAATAATAAATGGTAAAATATCACCACATGTAACTGGGAAGGTAGAACTGGCTCTGGAATTCCAAACCTGTAGGTTGCAATCCAGGGGGGTGGGGTGGAGAAGGACTTTTGTAGCCTGCAGGGGCCAACAGTGACAGCAGCCAACCCCACCAAGAAAACAGATGCAAACACTGGGACTGTTAAGGACAGTTGGAGGGTGCAGGACAGGAACAGCCAAAGTTTGTTAGGACAAGTAAAGGCAGCTGAGCTAAGCTACAGCCGACTTGTTGGGGTGGGGCGGGGCGGGGCCGGGGAGTGACGGGCTGATTATCAAATAGAGCAGAAACGCCTGCGTGTGGCTGGAGAGCCAGCTGACAGTGAGTGGAGCTCCTAAAACCACAGCCTGGGGCCTATAAAACCAGGGCCTGGGAGCTAACAAGGCAGTCTGACCCTGCAGGCAACAGGGAGTGGATCTCTTGAAAGGATAGAGCTTTCGGAGATGGGTTGTCCAATGACTAAGTGGTCCCCTAGGGCTGTAAGAGGAAAGCTGAGGAAACCTTAGGGCATATGGTAAGGCTCTAAATCAAAGTCAAAGTGAGGTGACCTTTGGAAAGCAGGTTGCTTGTGTTTATATTTTGACAACACTTAAAACCCGAGGACTAGGTTGTGGCTGCTACGGTGGAGGAAACCATGCATGGGATGCTGGAGGGGCACTGTCGGCAGCTTGGGCTGAGACTTAGGAAGTTAGAGTCTGAGGTGCTGGACCTGGGCTGAAGAGTCTCAGTTAGATAAAAAGGGCTGAGCCCAGGCAGGTGGAAACCCAGACAAGGGTTTTTGGGCTCAAGAGGCCTAGTGTGGAGTTGGATGTGGAAGTCTGTTATGAAGGGACCACTGAGGGTCATCTATGAGGCATAGGTGTGACTATGGGGGTAGTTAGATGTTGCCCAATTATAGTCTCTAAGGCAACCAAGTCTTCCTTAAACAAGGAATATACCTGCGAGGTGACAGAAGTACCCGCTCCCCACCAGCTTCCGTAGGCAGCCTTTTCTTTTATATCTAACAACAAGTCATGGCAGGTGAGAGATAACAAGTTGGAGAACATAAACAGGCCAATCTGGATACTAAAGTTGCCAGACCCTGGGGAGGGAAATTACCCAAACCTGTCACAACTACTACTTTTTTCCTTTCCCCTAAAGCCAGATGCAATGAATTTGTGTGCACTTTCAAATAAGCCAACTAGGGTTTTATCCACCCATCTGAATCTGGAAGCAGCTAACATTTTATGCTTAGGAGTGACTTTATCACTTCAGACTTTCTGTTTTTTTCCTTTCCCACTACTGACTTGGAGTCCCATCCATTTTTAGCACTGTTATTCACTCATATTGGCAGTAAGGCCAGTGCTAACTTGCTCTGTCATTTCCTTACAGGATCACTGCCAGCCAGCAGCCGAAAATAGACGTACGTGACACAGTGTTACAACATAAGGTAAAAAGATACAAATTTCCTCTTTGTACCTTGTTTTTGCCAGAATTCAGTTAGATCATGTCTAAGAGTTTATTGTCCTTCAAAAGAGCAAACACTTTCCTTATAGCTAAGTGAGCTGAGGGCAGGAGAAATTGTGGTGAAATGAATAAATTATATTGGTTTGCTCTGAGCGTGGTTAGTAAAGCTTTTAGACTTACAAGAGATGTAAGAGTTGGCTTAAAAAAAAGAATAGTTAATATCTTTGCAAGGAAAATTCATCCTCCATCCATCTTCAGCAGAAAGGAACAGAAACCAAAAGTCCTAAGAGAAAACTGATTTCAAAATTTTCCCTTTTCTACTTGTAAAACTTTTTTTACATTAATGAGATAATTTAGTATGTAGTTACGCTAAGACCCCTAATGACACCTTTTGAATCAGCACTAAGGACAAGGAGAGCCACTGACTTTTGTGACTTAGATCCTGGTTCAACAGTTTATCCATATTCAGCAGAGCACTTAAATGTGATTAAGTCAATAGGGCTTTAACACATGCCAAAAGAAAACCGTATCTTGACATGCTTTGCTGAATAGTGATGAAGTTATATACATGGATAAATGCTCTGAAAACAGGGCTTTAGAGAATAGTGGAGCTGGAAAGAAAAATTCTGGCAATTTGTTTGAGTTCCTCTCAGCTCACCTGCTACACAGGTTGTTCTGGCAGGGACCAAGTTATTCTTTGGCTTCTGGGTCCATAAAACAGAGTGATGTTAAAATGTTCAGGACTCCTGGGACTAGGATACCTGGTCCACAGATTGCTTGACTTCTAGGACTTGGGATGCCCAAAGAAGCTGAGGAGCCCTTATAGCTGATGACTGAAATTTGCTATAATTCTTGTAAGTGTCATGCTGCGCATTACTGAATAGCAGAGGTCAAAAGGAATCAAACTCTGTCTAAATTATTTTGTAAGAAACATGGTGTCATGCATGTCAGGTTATTATTTTGTAGGAAACATGGTTTCATGTTATCAGGTTAATCCTGTGTTTGGCATTGAAACATGATTTCTTTCATGGTTTATTTAAAAATGGATTTTTGTGTTTACAGTTCAGTGAGTGTATCAAGCTCCTCCTAGGAGGCAACATGATTTAGTGAAGAAGAGACTGGACTGGGTGCTATTCCAGTCTTTACCATTGTCTGTGTCTATATCATCTCTATGGAAATCCTAAAGCTACCAATGGAAAAAACAAATCCCACTCATTCACTTCTGCTCTATACACACTGCATACTAAAAATGGTGTATGGTTGGTCTGAAATGGTGCTGAGTGTACCATGTACAACTCAGGTCACAGGGGTGGGCAAAATATGGCCCATGGGCTGAATCCAGCCCACCAGGACATTCTATCCAGCCCATGGTGCCCTCCCCCCCCAAATTTAGTACATTAATATTTATTAGCTTCTGGCTGCATGTGAAAGCTGACAGGAGCCAGGGACAGTAGGACCCAGAGGGGGCCTCAGCAAGCTTGAGCAGCCCAGTCTGCCCCACCCCCAGCCAGTTCCCTGCTTTCCTGCCCCAGCCCTGCTCCAGCACCATGAGGCTGCCTGTTGAATTGACAGACTGCAGAGCATGGGACCGCACCAATACATCTGTGTGCATGCAGGCTGGGGGGCTAAGTCTGTGTGCATGTAAGCTAGGGGGCCAAGTCCCACATGCACCCACACCACCCTTTCACTCCCATACACAAACCCCAGCCACCCTCCCCACACACAGCCCCCACTAACCCCATACCCCCCACATATCCACACACCCACATGCTCCCTCACCCCACATACCCACACAGCCACAGCTCCCGACAAATCTATACCCACCCCCACAACATACAAGAGTAAGACTTCATTGTAAGCTATTGTGCAGTCACCTCTATATACACTACACAAACACATGTAAATCAGGACAAAAATATATTTTTAAATCAAAGTAATGAATGTAGTGGATGTTTGCTTTTTAGAATATAATTTGGTATTTTTCTAGTTCTAAGAGGCCAAAATTGCTTGCTAACAGGAGTACTTCTGGGGGCAAGTGGAGGGACTTCTGGTGGCAAAGGCTAGGTGTTAGGAGGTGGGAGTTCCAATCATAAGATGGCGACTAGGGGGCAGGCCCTTAACGGCTTGCCAAAACTCAGTAAGCGGTCCTCCACTCAAAATAATTGCCCGCCCCTGACTCAGGAGGTGGCCTGAACTAGAGATCCCTGGACATGCATAAGGCAACCATAAACCTTTTGACCCCGGGAGTCTAGTGGGAGGGTTGGTAGGGGGCGGAGCCCCCTGCACGTGCTTCCGGGCTAGCCGGAAGGCGTGATTGGCTGAGCAAAAATCACAGGAAATTCAAACCGCTGACTTTAAAAGCCGCGGTTTGAAATTCCAATGGCAGTTGGGGAGCAGGAGCAGACGGAGCAGGGTGTGTGTGTGCCACTCACATGAGCACTCCCTTACCTTGGCGGTGGCAGAGGTAGCAGCAGCAGCGAGGAGACAGCGGCGGGGGCAGCAACAGCTGATTCCCCCAAAGGTAAGTGGGGCAGAGGGCGCGGCACAGCTCAGGCAGATCCAGAGAGGAGGCCCTTCGGTGCCGACTTAGCTCACCCAACAGGGAGCTGCGCATGGGCAGTGCACGTGAACAGTACGCACAAACAGTGCACGCAAACAGGCACGCTCTGTAAGGGCATGCCGGCATTTGCACTGGCGTTCACATAAGGTGGGTGCAAGGTAGCTGCACAGAGCAGCACCCCCAAGGAGCAAAGCAGTGGGCACACCTCTGCAGTCATGGTGATGCAGACGTGGAGTGCAGCTGCCAGGGGCCCCGCCCGGGTGCTGCCGCCTACCGTGGGATCTTCTGAGGCCTCCACCCAGACAGAGTTCATGGTGGAATTGGTGGCCCCTTGCCCCCCCTGTCTGTGGAGGGGGCTCGATGGGGTCCTGGGGTGGGGTGGGGCCTGGGGGTCTCCTTGCCTGCCCCTTCTGGGCATGACTTAAGGCCCTGGAGGAGCAGGTAAGTGAGCTGCAGGCTGTGGTGAGCAGGCTGAGGGGGATCAGGGATGCAGAGGATGAAATTGATGCCTATTTCTATTCTCTGCAGGCCCGGTTGCCCACTGTACAGCCTCCACAGGAGACACATCCAACACAGGAGTGGAAGAAGGTGCCCAAATCCAGAGATGCTAGGCCTAGAGGGGTGGAAGCTCCCCAAGTTCAGCTGGGGAACAGGTTTGATGCCCTGGCAGCTGTGACAGAGGAGGACAGTGGAATGGCCTCTGGCAGGGATGATGCCACTCCCCACACAACAGGGAATGGGCAGAGAGCAAACACCAGGAGGAAGAAACGCCGGGTCCTGGTGATCGGAGACTCCATCCTACGAGGACTGGAAGGTCCCATCTGCCGACCCGACCCCTGGACATGACAGGTCTGCTTCATGCCTGGGGCTCAGGTCAGGGACATCATGGAAAGGATCCCGGCCTACATCCAACCTGAAGACCAGTACCCCATGGTTCTCATCCATGTGGGTATGAATGACGTGGCCAGGGTCAACCCTGACCACATTATGAAGAATTTCAAGGCTCTGGGAGACGAACTGAAGGAGACAGGGGCACAGGTAGTATTTTCCTCTCTTCTTCCGGTGAGTAGGCAGGGACAGCGACACGAGGCCTGCATTGGTGTGGTCAACTGGTGCTTCCGCAGCTGGTGCCGCCACCCAGGCTTTGGGTTCCTTGATAATGACCGATGCTTTCGGGCAGGGGACTTGCTGGGGTGGGATGGGCTTCATCTCTCTCCTAAAGGCAAGCGTGTCTTCTCTTCCAGGTTGGCTGATCTCATACGGAGAGCTTTAAACTAGCCTCACTGGGGGAGGGGGCCACAGGAAGACGA
>NW_017728950.1:27945634-27946712 GCF_001723895.1 Crocodylus porosus
GAGGAGCTGGACCAGGAATTTTCGGGCCAACTTGCAGAGGCACTTAGGGCAAGGGATGTAGTTGTCATGGGTGATTTTAATTACCCAGACATCTGCTGGGACGAACAGTCAGCCAGGACGGACCATTCCAGGAGGTTCCTAGCTGAGATACAGGACCTCCACTTAATCCAGTAGGTGCACAGTCCCACCAGAGGAAACGCCCTGTTGGACCTGGTCCTGGCCACAGGTGATGACCCGGTAAGGGGCCTCCAGGTTCTTGACCACCTGGGCGATGGCGATCATCGCTTGCTGGAATTCACCATCCAGCGCAGGGTTCAAGGGCCTGCAGCAAGACGGTAGCCCTAGACTTTAGGAGGGCCAACTTCAACAAGTTGAGGAGGCTAGTGGGGGAGGTGCTGGGGTACTTGAGGGCAGGGGAACTCAGTGTCCAGGATGAGTGGTCGTTCCTTAAGGAAATGATACTCAGGGCCCAGGGGGAGTCCATCCCAACAAGAAGCAAGGGGGGCAAGAGGGCCCGGAAGCCCCCCCTGGCTCACGAAGGGAATCTGGGAATGCCTGCTTGCCAGAAAGGTGGCGTACACCCAGTGGAAGGGGGGTGCTATCTCCAAAGAGTATACCTCCTCTGCTCAGGCCTGTAGGGGGGTTGTCAGGAAAGCTAAGGCAGACATAGAGCTAGGACTAGCGTCCAAGATCAAGGATAATAAGTCCAATTTCAAATACATAGGGAGGATGAAGAAGGCACCGGGTAACGTGGGGCCCCCGCAAGGTACACTGGGCAATCTGGTGGTTGCGCCAGAGGAGAAAGCGGAACTCTTCAACCAATTCTTCATGTCCATTTTCTTGTGCAGGGACCGGGACTTCCCCACTGGGATGCCAGATGGACTCGAGGGGAACACCTCCAGACCTCAGGTTGGGGAGGACTGAGTTAGAGAGCTTCTGGAGGAGCTGGACGTGTTCAAGTCAGCGGGTCCAGATGCTCTCCACCCCAGGGTGTTGAGGGAGCTAGCTGGTTTTATTGCAGGGCCCTTGGCATGGCTCTACGAGTGCTCTTGGTGCTCGGGCCAGGTGCCAGATGACT
>NW_017728950.1:27948767-27950938 GCF_001723895.1 Crocodylus porosus
TACTTCACAGTTAGGGCGGCTAGGAGCTGGAACCAACTTCCAAGGGAAGTGGTGCTGGCTCCTACCCTGGGCATCTTTAAGAAGAGGCTTGATGACTATCTGGCTGGAGTCATTTGAGTCCAGTCTTTTTCTCCCGCCCAGGTGGGGGGTCGGGCTTGAAGATCTACAAGGTCCCTTCCGACCCTACTTCTATGATTCTATGATATGACACATGGTGAACAGCAGTACATTGGCAGGCAGGAATTGTGGTCACTGCACACAGCATTGATAGTGTCTAGTATGATGACTTCAGTTGAATGGCTTCATTTCTTTACCTAAAGAAGTGATTGTTGTTCTCTTTTTGTAAAGCAGCTTGAGAAAGAAAGATCAGTAGTATATGAAAGCACTATCATTTTATACCACAAAAGAGATACTGATATGCTAAAGGGCACATAAGAAAAAAATAATTGCTGGCATCTCATTGCTCTCTTTTTATGTTTCTTGTTCTACATTTTCTGGATGTCAACCTTTGCTTTTAAAGATAATTCTTTATAGTAGGATTGACATAAACAAGTCTGACAAATGGCTTGTGGGTGATCAGCATTCCTTTTTGTGAAGGAAACTGATGTTCTCCACACTATATTGTAACATTCCTTCCAACTACCTGGTTAGTTAAGCTGAAGACCTCTCTTATGCAGCAGAGCTCTGCTAATGCCTTCAGATAAGAGGTGGCTGATTATCCAGAAATTCCAGGAGCATCAGAGAAATTAGAATCCTCTTGCATGAAAATTCAGCTAATAATATTCCATACAGGTGTGAGGGTCCATATTCCTAGGTTCATTTGAAAGGTTTTAGGGCCCAGACTTTTTTTTCCAGTGAAAGTGAAAGGTTTATGCTCAGGCTTAATGTCTAGGATCTGGAAATATTGTCCTGTTATTTATGTGATTGTGGTTCTTTAAATTCTTTGGCATTTTACCATGTACTTCTGCTTTTGAGCATGGAAACATTCTGTTCATAGTATTCAAGCTGCTCACCTTTTTAGAAAAACAGAAATTGTACTCCAAAACCAGAAAGAGGGAACACAGTTTTTTGGGTTTTTTGCCATTGTGTATACTACTCTATTTACTTAAGGAAAATTATAATCTGCTCTCAAGACAGTCTGATTTCCCCCCTGCTTGACTATTATATGACCTACTTTTGCTTTGGTTAGTAATAGTGCATTTATATTATATATAGTCCTTGCATTCTGAAAAGGAAAAAAATGTAAACAGTCATTTCTAATGAGTGCTTCATATATATATGTACAATACGAATTAATTAATGCAACGATATTCAATCATATATTTATATTAATTAATATTGTGCATGTATCACTGTATACAAATATAATCTACTGTCATTGAATCCCCTCCCCACCCCCCAGTGTTGAAATCCATGTAAAATTTCTTATGTTGCTCCACCCCGTTTTGAAGTTTTTCACCCATTTTGAAGTTTGGGGCATGTGAATAGGAGTGGTTAGGTAGGATAAACTTTATAGATTTCATAGACATTAGGGCTGGAAGGGACCTTGGAAGATCATCGAGTCCAGCCCCCCCTGCCCGAGGGGCAGGAAGTCAGCAGGGATCATAAGATCCCAGCAAGATAAACATCCAAATGTCTCTTGAAGGTGTTCAAGTAGGTGCTAGAACCATCTATGGTGGCAGGCTATTCCAGGCCTTGGGGGCTTGGACAGTAAAGAAGTTCTTCCTTATGTACTGTCTGAAACAGTCATGGAGGAGTTTGTGACCATTTGATCTTGTCATCCCTTGGGGTGCTCTGGTGAACAGATGTCCCCTAGATCCTGGTGAGCACCCCGATAAATGTATAGGGCACATTCATATGAGCACTCACGTGCCTCTTGCCCTACCTCAAACCCCTTTGAGGTGGGGCAACAGAAATGTGTGAGAACAAAAAAATGTTTGCAGAGTGGGAAGAAAATTTGACTTAAAAAAGCAAAGTATAAAAAAGTGGGGCAACTGAAGGCTGGGCCCTCCATAGAGATGCTCTGGCTGCCAGAGCATCTCTATGGTTGGCCCTTGCCCTGGTGCTGAAACATGTGGCCAGCCTTTCAGCACCAGGACTCCAGTGCCAGTCGGGGGGGTTGGGTGGAAAGGGACTGTGGGGGAGACCTCCGCTGGCTCCACCCACTCCCC